>NC_050597.1:2082500-2452500 GCF_013368585.1 Megalops cyprinoides | reverse complement strand
CGGAGGCACTGACCATTCCACAGGTGTACGGTTCATAAAGGAAGGTGCTGCACTCCGAGGGCAGGGAGCAGGAGAAGGACCGCGCCGTCAGGAAAAACTGCCATGGAAACGCATGTAAACGGAGGCACAGAAAGCTGGCTGTTTGGGCTGGAGGAGCGCCTGGCACTGAGGTGAAGGGCAGGGCAGATTAAGAGCTCTGGATGCTGTCTTGTTGGGTCTGAGAGGATACCGGCGCTGGGCTGGGCCGGGACGGGGTACCGTTCGCCACTCCAAACCCCACCGCTCAGCCGAGTGCCCCTCCCCTCCTCCCCTGGTGACCGGGACGTGATCCGTACGCATTAGAGGATATTTCCCCGCACTTGCTCTGCTGTGACCTGGCCAGCGTCCCTGCGGCAACAGCGGGACACAACCCACAATCCCCCTCTCTCTCCGCTCCCCTGCATGGAGCTTCCTCCTCTCTGAAATCAACAACCTCTTCTTCTTCTTTGAGCACAACTTTACGGATATAGCTCTGCCTGAATGAACTTTGCCATTCATCCTGTCAAATTATCACTGGTCCATTCATACCGGGAAATCACATTGCTATGACAACCCCTCAAGCTGACCCAATCAAACTTGCTACACAAGCGTTCATGTATTTGTTGGTTAACATGTTGAGTCTGGGGTTACCAGCGATGTGATTTTTTACAGTTGTTCTGATTTGGGAGTGTATTGTGTCTGTATCCTGGTGCTTCTCAAATCTGAAGGAAGACCCTTTAAAAAGCACCTGGCTGCAATACTGAGGAGAGCAGAGACAGGGCGGGGGGGGGGGGGAGACTGATGAGAGGGTCACCCTCATTTCAGCGGCTGACGCGTACGGATGTGTAAATCTAGCTGCGAGTCTCTCTTGTATCCCCCCTTTTCTTTCCACCTTCATCATCCCTCCATTTTTCTTTTTTTCCTCATTTCCTTTCCCTCCACCAGACCATCAATTTCCCCCCTGGCCCGACACTGCCTTCGCCTTCACCCCCGGACTGGTGGTCAGACGGATGGTGCTGACCTTTTCACCGATTCCCATTACGAGAGAAACTGGCATTCAAACCCACAGCCCCGAGGACAAGGGTGGCAGCAGCAGCCAATCAGACTCACTCGCCCTTCCCCAAAACTACAGGCCCCTGTCAATCACCCACCACCTCCCAGAATCCTCTGCTTCCTGCACCGGCTGAGGCTCCATGCAGGAGAGTAGAAGTAACAGCGATGACAAGTCGTAAGGAGAGCTCATGACCAAAAGGTTGCTGGTTCAAAGCCCTGGTGGCAGAGTACCTAACCCATTACATTACAATCATTTAGCAGACACCATAGCAACTTCCAGGACAAGAGAACATAAGTGTATCCATTCAAGTTGAATGAGCAACAGTGTCAGACCAGGCTAACAACACTCCCAGACCGGTGAGTCAGCATAACACTAGTGCCTCAGTATATAACCTAGAATTGCCCCAGTAAATACCCCGCTGTATAAATGGATAACATGTAAAATTGTAACCTATTGTTGCTCTGGATAAGACCATCTGCTAAATGCCAATAATGAAATGTAATATTATGATAAAAGGATGATGCTCCATGAATTTAAGAAACAGCTACAGTGTGATGTTCAGGTACTTCAGGATTAACATCCTTGTCTCTGTGTATGATGTACAATTAATCAAGTGATTGATTACAACACAGCAAGTAATTAATCACTTTAGCTTTTCTTATGCCATTCTGCAGTATTTTTTGTCAATCTTTCTTGCCCATGTTTTCAAGTAATATTTATGGGTGTGGTCTGTTGTGTTAACAAAATGACCTCATCTGGGTGGGCCCAAGACTGCGGTGCAAACACCAGTGGCACGATTGGGTAAGGTAGCAGAACTTATAAGGCAATGTTTGAGGTCGCCTGATAAACTCCTGAGAAAGATTTCATGGCTAATATGTCATAAATCCAGTTTGGACCCCTGTGCAAACACACTGTGTTCACACGCGGAAAGCATACCTCAGAAACCATTCAGCGGCCACTTCCTCGTTGCGTCGGTTTTGAAACCCTGGCGCTTGCGTGCTTGTGTCTGTGTGGTGCCACAGAGTCAGTGTGTCAGTTATGAGGAGCTGTGTGGCTGAGACAGGTCTGCCCTGAGGACAAAACAGTCTGACTGACATGAAAGATCTCCCATGATGCATTTCACTCAAACGGTACTGTCACTGTAGAAACTGGAAGGGTTTGAATGGCATGGCGTGCTCGGTGCCCCTCTGGTTCGGAATCGTTCCATTATAAATAAGGAAGGGAGGTGTTGGGGGGGAAGAATCAATAAATTAAAAATCAAGTTTGTTTGGTCTGGAGTCTTCTCATTAAATGGTCATCTTAAATTTAATGAGCTTTAAAAAAGAAGAAGAAGAAAGAAATGAGGAAAAAAGTGATTGCAGAAAAATTAAGAGAGGAAGAGAGGAAGAAATAATTTGCTGGGGGATTTTTCACAGCTCTTTTGCACCAAACTTAAGTCTCCTGTTTACAGAGAGTCCAGATGAGACACAGAGAGGTAATTTAACCAATCTGCCCATGCGGTTCACGCAATGAAAACACCGTTTCTCAAACTAATTATTTGGCCTTTGCCTTGGCAGACATCGTTTCGGTTATGATAATTTTGTTATTTTTAGGTAATTGTTTCCAGTGTGCAAGTTCGGGGACATGAAAGGCTTCCCTCTTTTTAATCTACAAGATGAATGTTTAATAGCAACATTGATGCACTCTAATGATAGGACTTCCAATCAGTTTTATTTCTTTAAACAGGAGGCTGAGGCGAAATGAATGAAAATAAACAGTTCAGCATCACTGTATTTTGCACCGAGTCCATGCAGGAGCTTGAGGAGGGCAGTGTTTACTTATCTTAGAGCCTGACAGCTCCTATGATCAAATGTCAAACACACAAAACCAGGGGACCGGGCAGGTTGAATAGGAGGTATGCAGAAGGCGTGGTCTGGCCCGCTGAACAGGTCAAGCATGTGACCGTCCCTCACAGGCAAGGGTGTGGAGCTCACGGGTTCTGAGAAACAGTCAGACGAGTCATGCCATGACCCGGGCCGACCCCGTGAGCAAACGATGCCTGCGGGAAGCAGGGCAGAAGGGAACACGCAGACCCACGGACACCTCCCAGGTGCCTCAGCAGGTGAGATCTACGCCTCCCTGCTCTGCAGTAACCTCCATGTGACTGAGGCGAGGGAGGACAGGGCGATGAGAGTAATCTCGCATCATGCCTCTGCCTCCTCTTCCCGCTGCTGGACATTTCTTGTGCATAAATTACCACGTGCTATCTTTCTTTTTTTCTTTCAATTTCCATCCAACTTTATTGCTCATTTTCAGTCTGAATTGGGTCCGACATGGGGTAGTCATTACCCTGCCGATCCGGCGGAGCAGAGTCCTCGCTGAGGTGTAATGGGGTCCTGCTCGGAGTTCATTTCCGCTGGCGGATCGGCGCGGATGTGACCGCGCTGGGGTCAGCAGGCTCGCGCTCGGCTCCGCCGCGCCGGCCGTCTGAACCCCCGTCTCCCCGGCCTAATGCGAACAAGCGAAGATAAAGAGGAGGCTCTCGCCGCACGCTGGCAGGAAATAATTAGGACATGTAGGGATTGGACTCGTAAAGTCACACCACAGAGAGGTTAAAAATGACACGCGTGCCGGCCCAGAGGCTTACCTGAGTTTAACAGGCCTCTCGAAAAATTCCGCTCAGAGAGGAGATGGAAAAGCCACCCGCACAGCCAGAAAATCAAGTTACAGCACACTAAAGCCGCAATGTAAGTTTCTGGGTATAGTATGTTAAGTATTTTCTGAAAGAGCCAGTGAGGACAGCTTCATGCTAATAGCAATTTTTTTTCTCTCTCTCTTTTTTTTCGTTCTTAATTTTCCCCCTGAGTCTCCTGTCCAGGTCTCGGAGAGTTCCGGAATGTTGACCCCCGTCACCTCAGTCATCCAGCACGGTAACCAATCAGCAGCAACCCCACCCACTGCATTCCACACCGTAAGCAAGGAACACCGCGGGCCGAAACGCACCCAGAACAGCAAAGGGGGATTCCCCACGGAGACGATCAGGAACTTCAACACGCAAACCTGAGGCTCAAGCGGTCCATTCAGGCCCCACCACAATCCTATACGGGCACACACACGCACATGCACACACGCCCGAACATGCACACACACACACACACACACACACACACGCACATGCACATGCACACATACACACACACACACACACAAACACTCTCACACACACACACACACGCGCGCACACACACACACGCGCCACACACGAACATGCACACGCACATGCACATACACACGCACACATACTCACACACACACACACACAAACACGCACGTATCCACATGCACACACACATACACTCTCACACACACTCACACACACACACACAAACACGCACGTATCCACATGCACACACACATACACTCTCACACACACTCACACACACACACACACACTCACACACACACACACACGCACATACACACACACACACACACACACACACACACACACACACACATCACTGCATCACTGCGGGGTAAGACACACTGAGAGCTTTGTGTGGAGGTCCAGAGCGGCGCCCTCTGATAGATATCTCTCACCTGTCAGCCCTCATCGCCTGCAGAGTGCCACTCGACCTTGGCCACGTCGACTGCACTCCGCTCACAGAGTGGAGCGCGCAAGACCTGTTCCAACTTTGAACAAACAGTGAACATTGAAATGAACCTCACTGCAACAAAAATACAGATCATACTTCATGTCAATAAAGCAGGTATCAGATGGATTCTCCTGCCACGGGACCATAATCATTTCTTTCGGTTAGGACCCTGTCAATTCAAAAACAGTGGATGAAAATCCATATCCATCTCCAGTGCCTGAGATAGAAGCCCTTCCCCAGTGCATTTTCTCTCTGTTTCTGCCTCTCGGTGGTTTTGAATAGTCATGTGACCCAAAGGTATCAGTAAGTAAGACTGTTTCACACAGGTGTGTGGAGTTTGACACAGTTCCAAAAAAAAATCAACTCCATCCACATTGCTGTGGGTTCCCCCTGCCCCTCTCTCCGTGAAAAGATTTGGCTGGTGGTGGAGACCCCTGAAGTATAGACACAATACACCTGTGGATTCACCTCCTCGCTTTATTTTCCCTCCCAGTGACCTGTGCTGTTTGTCTCGCCTCACGGCCCCCGCGGCAAAGCATTCATCACAGCCACCTGTCACACCTGGGAGAAGAACAAAAGGAAGGTGACCTTTGTCTCCGTATTGACTGAGCTGGGGAAATGAGGCTGTCCTGTCTCAGGGAGCACACACGCAGACAGCAGGAGAGTGGGGCCTGGGCAAAGATGGCCGCCTCGCGTCACCCGGTGCACGTCTCTGCCTCTTACAGATGGAGGCCCTGACCTCAGGTCATATGACATGTTTACACGAGCCACCATTCAGTTTCACTTCAACATGGCTGGCAGTTTTGGAGATTTGTGCGTGCGTTACCTCCAGATACACCTAGAGGGACGGCAGTGTAGCATAATGGTAAGGAGCAGGACTCGTAACCAAATGCCAGTTCAATTCCCTGCTCGGGCACTGCTGTTGTACCATTGGGCAAGGTACTTCACCCAGAATTGCCTCAGTAAATATCCAGCTGTATGAATGGGTAGCATGTAAAAAAGTGTAACCTATGTGAGTTGCTCTGGATAAGAGCGTCTGCTAAACGCCAATAATGTGATGTCATATGTACTGTACACCTCAGTCCAATCAGGGGCCGGCCCGATATGGTAATCAACGTCTCTAAAAGTGGCCCAAACAGAGGAAGACATGCACACTGCATCTCTGTGAAATGAGGAAGTGAGAATGCTTAATTTGCTCACCATGGCACCTTGTTTCCATAAACACAAATGCGAGAAAAATATGAAAGTGTGAGAAAGGTACAGAGATGCAGGAACAGATCAGATCACTGCAAACTTTATTATTCCAGAGCCATGCTGAAATGAATGGCATTTCTCTGACTGCGAGAGAATGCACATAGAGAATAATCTGCATTCACGTGGTGGAGGTGATTTCAGAAGGTATTCTGCTGTTTTACAGCCGGCAGGTAGTGAGCAGAGACAGGGACACAGAGCCAGGCCAACGAGCATTCACACAGGGCCAAGTCAAAATCTCACTGGGTAATGCATGTTGATGTTGCTCGTGACCTAACATGAAACATAACGTGAGTTCCTGTGCAGATATGTATGCATATCAAATACACGCATCGTTTCAAGACATCTCAGATATGTTGTGCCCTCAGACATCATCGTCCATCAAGACAAAACTCACAGACTGTGGGATTAGATGTTACAGGCAGTGTACTGAGTGCAAACCAGTGAACCGTCGTTCACAGGCCCAGCGTTTGGGTCCTTAAACGCGTGTCCTTGGGAGCCAGATGTGCTGCAAACATCTGGGACACTAATCAGATCCATGTGATCATGCAGCATTCAGGCTGTACCCTCGGCATCAGATGGCCAATCACGGGTAGCGAAGGCAGCAGCGGCCACGGCAACCGGACGCTGCCTCGCTTTGATTACTAATGTACACACACGGCGAGGGGCGAGGGGGCGGGGCGGGGTGGAGGTGGGGGAGAGGCGCTCTGATCCCTCCTCTAGACGCTTCCTCTCCGCCGGGCCGCCCTGACAAAGGTGCCCAGTCATGTGAGGATTAATCTGTAGCCCTAAGAATAGTGACCTTTGACCCCTGCTGCCTTTGCTCACAGACAGGGGGCCGGGCCAGGAGGCTGTCCGACAGAAACATGTCCCTAAAGTGTGTGTGAGAGAGAGAGAGAGAGAGAGAGAGAGAGAGAGGGAGAAAGAGTGCATGGTAGAAGTGTATACTTTTATTTACCTTTATAGGACCAGGATGTGCGGCTTTGTGTGTGTACATGAGAGAAAAGAAAGAGATATGGAAAATGAATGAAAGAAAGAGGGGAGAAAGAGGAAGAGTGACAATACAAGTAACCAGAAGTAATTCCTTGTATTTCCTTGTACAACATGACTGTGTGTGTGTGTGTGTGTGTGTGAGAGAGAGAGAGAGAGACACACACACACACACACACAAAGAAAAAGAAAGGAGAAAGAAGAGAGAGAAAGCAAGTGTGTGAAAGAGAGTGACAGGCTTTTCTCTCACAGGACACGGCTGTGCAGCTGTTTGTGTGTGTGTGTGTGTGTGTGTGTGTGTGTGTGTGTCAGCGCAGTCTGAGGGGCTGCAGACAGAGCGCACAGGGTCACTTCAACACAAAACACCGAGACCACAGACATAACACAGACTCTGCTCTCCGCCCGGGCCTGGGGGCTGGCCCCCTTCCCCCCTCCCCCCTCCCCCTCCCCCTCCCATTAGTAACTGTCCTGAAAAATATCTGAGGCTCAGCTTCTGCTGTCGTCCGTGATTACCGCTTTTTTTCCCGTTCAGAAGGTGACCCGGCCTGCTCGTCTCTACAGCAATTAACCTGTGCGGCCCCGCACCGATCCCAGAGCCGGGCTCCGATCCCGCAGTAACAGGCGGGCGGAGACGGGCTCACTCTCAGCAGCTCAGCCACG
Organism: Megalops cyprinoides; assembly: GCF_013368585.1. Classification (NCBI taxonomy): domain Eukaryota; kingdom Metazoa; phylum Chordata; class Actinopteri; order Elopiformes; family Megalopidae; genus Megalops; species Megalops cyprinoides. The sequence goes on along the minus strand of NC_050597.1, from coordinate 2,444,892 downwards.
GTCTCAGCAGAATCGCACCGTTATCCGGCTCTGGCTCAAGGATTTTACACCGCGGCCAACACACTGAGGCACTGGGTCCCGCCAGAAGGGGCGCGCTGGACCCGGGGTGGACGGACAGCCCTGCACTTCGAGGTGCTGCTCAGGGCTGAGTGTTATGAGATGCTGTGAGGTAAACAGATGCACAAACTACACTTAGCTTCCTCAGGACTGACCAACAGAGCTCACAGAGTTTTCTATCGGTGTAGGCATGTGGGCCTAGTGTCTCATCTTCTTTTGGATATTACATTACATTACATTATTGTCGTATAAGAGGCAAATGTTGTTTCGCACGGAAAATATAGACAAATGTGACAAATTGTGCACTGACAGATGAACGCTGAACTTTCACAGAACTGGCTGAGAGAGCTCGCGGTTTTCTTTCAGCCAGTGTAGACACATGGGCCTCGTGTCTTGTTTTCTTTTGGATATAAAATTGATGTACTCTAGTGTCCTGGAGGTGACAGAGGCTCCAGACCCTTCTTAGCCCAGCTGTGGCCAACTGCGTGAGGGAGTATGGTTCTTACATGGTGGTCATGCACTGGGAATGACGCAGCTCCAAGACGGGTTTGACCAGGAAGCCTCACCGCAGAATATGCAGCAAACTCTGAGGGAAGTGTTTGAAGCCGCCGAGCTCTTTCCGCAAGGCCCCTGATTGACAAACAGAAAAGGTATGTGGAAGAAAGAGTGGAATGAGAGCAGGCTGTGCTCACAGAGCCGGCTCCACAGATAACCCTCCTCACTTCCTGTCTGGGATCTCCGGTCAGACTGTCAGGGCTGAAGGCTGTCCACACTCTCCAATTCAGAAAAAAAAGTTCCGGAAACTTCTTCTCCAAATATCCCGGCAGGGGGAAGGCCCGGGGAAATATCAGTCTGTGATACTTTTAACTTTTCACATGGGAGAGAAAGAGGGAGAGAGTGGGAGAGAGAGAGGGAGAGAGAGAGCAGGAGAAAGTGGGAGAGAGAGAGCAGGAGAGAGAGAGAGAGAGGGATAGAGAGAGAGAGAGAGGGAGAGAGAGAGTGGGAGAGAGGGAGAGAGCAGGAGAAAGTGCAGGTTATGCCGCAGATATTCCTGTTGTTTGTGACGCTGCTTGTGGTTTCATTTCTGAAACGTTATGGCCTACGTGACGTCGAAGTAGAACGAGACTTGTTTTTGTTCAGGCAGCGAACCTGACTCCCTGACCTTTAAACTCAAAACCAGGGCAGCGCACACCCCCCCCACGCCTCCCAACACCCCCCCTTGCACCCTACCCCTGCTCACACGGACTCAACTTTATCTGGGCTGTCCACACCTTACATTCCAGCCTCCTTGTCTATCTATAGACTTTAACCTTCCCCCTGCTCAGCAAACAGCGCAGGCCAGGACAAGGCCACAGATTACGCTGTCACGCCACCCTCGCAAAAAATGAGAGGAAGAAGGAGAAGAGGGATTTACGATAAAGACACGCAGATGACCAGGCAAGGCCAGCGCCGCTGATAAGGTGGTGAACTTCCACCTGCCTCGCCTGACGACTCAAATTCCGGCCTGATCTCCAGCCTCTGTGGCCCAGCCGAGCATGTTAACGTCTCCAGCAAGCGCTGCCCGAGGATGTCACTGCGGCCGTCACTTTATGCTTGCACAACACACAGTCTTCTGCTTTTGGCCTTCATAGCGTGCTTTGCCATTTCTTTTTTTTTTGCATTGCAGAAGAAAAAAAACGTGTCAGTGATAATGCATCGCAACACTCGGCTCCTGAAGAGGTTTGTTTGACGCGCACAGGAAGCTCTGGTGGTCGTCGAAACTGTGATGGTCATCGAAGAGGTGAGAATGAGGGCGAAGTGCCCCAAACAGGATGTTGAGGTCCAAGAACGCAGGTCCTCTCGCTCAGCCTGACTCGAGGGCTTTGTAACCGTCCTCTGATAACAAACCCTAAAGAGCGCAGCAGTGCACACCAACGGCATTTATCAGTGCTCTGTAAGGACTTTCACACTGCCTCAGACACATAACCCCCACGCAGATCTAATCATTAAGCATACACGGCTGCACCTACCTATCAATCCATCACAACTGCAGAACATAGCAAATAACTGCAACCTCAGAGGGCTTGCAGACGGGTTAAGGGCTTCAGAGGACCCTTCAGAGACCCGCTGTCCGTTTGTAACGACACCGCGACGGCAGCGGCCTCGTCAGAGACCGGCTGAGAGCACGAGTTTCGCCGCAGGACGGCAGGGGTCAAGCGGCACGCTCCTGGTAATGAGATGTGAGCTGTAAAGGAGGATGGCCTAATTAGAGGTGATACAGCGGACGGCCGAGGTGAAGCCGTCTCGCCAGGATCAGGGAGTGGGGGGGTCAGGGGTGGAGTGGCGGCGTGGAGCGGGCCCGGCCCTGAGTCTGTGGCCAGGGGTCAGCTGGGGTCAGGTAAACACAGATGGGCAAGTGCGCCAGGTGATGGCCGCAGGATGGCACTGACCTGGCCCAATGGGGGGGGCTGCCACCATGTGTGCACCTAATCACCTTCACACCACCAGCACCAATCACACGGTGCAGCCAGCTCACGTCGTTGAGATCTCGCCACTATCAAGGCACAGCACCAACGTGGAGACCAGCTCCAAAACTGGCACACCGTGAAGTCCCCCACAGTGTGAGCTCCCCCCCCCCCCCCCAACTCCTCTCTCTGCAGCACGCTCAGTTACACCCTGTGCTCACCTGCACCAACTCCTCCCGGTTCCTACACCTCTTCGAAAAACTCTGCACGCATCAGTCATTACAGCTACATCAGCACTGCATTACACATCATGACTGGGACAGTACAGAGCTTCAGTACAAATAAGTCAGCATATGTCACTCACAGGATCAAATTCTGTAGGAAACTATGCAGCACATCTATCGGGGCTTGCTACTGTTTCACTCTGGGGTTTCTGATTTGCACAACAAATTGCTGGCATCGCAGCGTGCTGTAACCAAGTCACATGAACAAAACAAGCTGACTCACAAATCCATGCGTACAGTGCAAACTCAGGGTGGATCCATTCTAGCCCGGGAAAACACTCCTCAGCATGCAACAGATGCACGGTTTGAGATTTTATCTGCATCTCCTTCCTGTTGAGTGAAGCTCTGGCGAATAGAAATGTCCTTGCCTTTGCTGTAGAGCAAAACAGGTAATGTGGACCATAAAGAGCAGAATCCAAGATGGCCCCTTAATATGGCTTCCTCAAATCGCCTCTTAAAAAGGACCTGAGCATTATATTGTGTGACCTTAAATTTTTGAAGTTATCAAAAAATGTTTCAACAGAAAACCATGTGGGGGGGGGGGGGGGGGGTAAAAAATCCATGCATTTACTGAGACAGTAGGTCAGGCCTGTATAGATTTTTATAACGGTGCCAAACACATTGGGGCTTTTCATATAAATGTGTTTCTGGAACGGTAGTAAACCTGAAAAGGCTTTAATGGTTGGTGGGTTTATAACACAATGAATTTATCACACTGTGAGAAAAATGCGACCCGTTTTGTTTTGCCTTCCCACTGCGCCTCACCCATGCCGCGTCGCATTGTTAACTGCAACCGTTGTGTGTACATAAAAAAAAATTTAAAATGAGGGCTAAATATAAAGTTTTGTTTTTTAAAAAAGTTTAGGTTTTCACACAGCTGCAAAGGAAGCCCAGCTCTCATTCACCTGTCGAGAACAAAATCACATCATTACAGATAGATTGAGTAGAAAATATTTAAATTTTTCCCCACATTATGCAGGTAGCAGAGACTAATCTTTAGCTGCACTCCCCTGATGCATTGCTCGGAGGGGGCCACAACCGTCATTGTCATTGTCCATTATAGTTCCAGTCCATAGAAAATTTGGTGAGCATCAAAGCTGGCAATGCTCACTGATATGTACACAGCCCCTTCATCATAGACGAGCTCTGCTCACAGGTATGAGCCACCTGTGCCATCTTTCTCAGTACCTCCAGATGGTCAGAACATAGTCATTTCTGTCAATTGTGGTAAAATGGCGTTTCTTGTTTAGGCGCTTTCTATGATTTTAAAGAAGACAGAACACCACTAGAGAGATGGAGAGGAACACAAACCCATAGTCTCACTGAAAGTAGGTAACTCGTCTGAAGGCAGAATCCATCAAAGATATGCTGCTTTCATTTAGTAAAATATGTAAAAGGACAGTCAGATTCATACCCAAAAATTCATCTACTTGAACATGTGTACATTGACATGAGAGAGATCTCATAAAACCTCAGAACAAATAATGCAGGCTCTGTGACAGAAGGACAAACAGTACATCCACTCATGCAGAACAAACACTGCTACTTCTTCTGTATGTACCACCGTAACTGCCAGAGCTGAAACCCTGACTTTTCCACTGTAACTGCCAGAGCTGAAACCCTGACTTTTCCACTGTAACTGCCAGAGCTGAAACCCTGACTTTTCCACTGTAACTGCCAGAGCTGAAACCCCTGACTGTTCCACCGTAACTGCCAGAGCTGAAACCCCTGACTTTTCCACTGTAACTGCCAGCGCTGAAACCCCTGACTTTTCCACTGTAACTGCCAGAGCTGAAACCCCTGACTTTTCCACTGTAACTGCCAGCGCTGAAACCCCTGACTTTTCCACTGTAACTGCCAGAGCTGAAACCCCTGACTTTTCCACTGTAACTGACTTTTCCACTGTAACTGCCAGAGCTGAAACCCCTGACTTTTCCACTGTAACTGCCAGCGCTGAAACCCCGACTTTTCCACTGTAACTGCCAGAGCTGAAACCCCTGACTTTTCCACTGTAACTGCCAGCGCTGAAACCCTGACTTTTCCACTGTAACTGCCAGAGCTGAAACCCCGACTTTTCCACTGTAACTGCCAGAGCTGAAACCTCTGACTTTTCCACTGTAACTGCCAGCGCTGAAACCCCGACTTTTCCACTGTAACTGCTAGCGTGGAAACCCCGACTTTTCCACTGTAAAGGTGTCACATGACCTGCTGAGAACTGTATCAGAACCAGACCCAGCCCTTCCCGACAGGCTGAGAAAAGCAAGGCGTGGGGGAGTGAAAAAGTTTAGTGACTGCAAGTGTGACACCGGGACCGATCGCCCTCACAGCAAGGAATCATGGGAGTGGACACAAACAAGGATGCAGACGTGACCAGCTCCTGAGACAAACAGCAGAGGAATTGCCTCAGTCCTCACTTCCCCCTTGTGTATGCCGGGTGTGTGTGCCCTCTGGTTATGAGAGGTATGTGTGAGCCAACACTGACCTGCAAATGCAGTGTCCCAGTTCCCATGCCTGTTCTCCTGTGACCTCTGACCCCACAGCCAGCTCCTCCACAGAAATCTACAGCCACCGAACACAAATGTACTTTGAATTTTTTATTAATTGTTTTGTTTTTTTTTCAATAAAGGGACAAAATGGGTGTGAACAGGATAATGCAGACAACTGCCAGAAAACACAGACAGTGGTATCTCCAATAGAACTCAACAGAGACCAGAAACAAATACAACAAAATAGCTAGGTTGTCAATGACCTTTGGTCATTCTTTTTTAAAAAAGGAAAACAATAATAACCAAAATTAAAAAGAAAACCAAAAAAAAAAAATCAATTTCTGTGCCTCCGTTTTGAACAGCGCACGTAAGTAATAAATAGACTCCCATTGTAAAAGACAAAGTTCAAGTTCAAGTTACAACAAACAGCTTTCAGAACAGGAATAGAAAAGGCTGATAACAAAATATTCCGCATTGCCATTTACAAAAAAGTATCAACTCAAGCGGGCTTTTCCATTATTTCCATTTCATTTTTAAATATGCTTTGCATATGAAATTCTTCCCAATCTAAATATAAAGCACCATTTATTATTTGGCAATGAAAAAAAAACCTGCAAAACATTGATTCTTTTTTTAATTCATTTATTTACTTATTTATTTACTGCATATGAAGGTTGCTTTCAGTACGATGCTGGAATGTAGTCAGGTGACAGGAGGGAAGGACAGGAAAGCGCACAACAGAACAACCCGACATCAGCTTGCATTACTGCGGACAGAATGGCAGCAGAGGAAAAAAACAAAGGAAAAAAAAGATATGTACAACCACCTGTTTCAGCTATTGTGGACATTCTGAAAGGACTCCTTGAAGATGAGGCCATTATATGGCCTCACCAATACAATGCCACATTTTTTTATTTTAATTTTAATTTTTTTTTTAAACATACAAATAATTCGCACTATATTATCCTGCCAAATTAAAAAAATATACCGTGGCAGCTTGTCTTGTTTTTTTTTTCCACTACCAAAAAAAGGTACATTGATACCTTTTTAAGAGAACAAGCAACAGTTAAAAATACAAGCCTCAATATAAATACTATAGTGCCTACACTAGGTGAACATTTAATTCAAATACCATTCTAGAAATACAGAAAAAAGTAGACCATAAATGTGTTTTAGCATAGGAATCGACATGAGTGTGCATTTTCCTATATTTAAGTTCTCTATTATATATTTATATATAATCTTAAACCTTTCCCCAATGCAAGTTTTATTCGACCTGAAGAGCTGTGAATTGCCAAGGCAAAAAAAAATTCATCACAGATTTTTTTTCCATTTTATATATATATTTATATATATATATATCGTGATCGGGTCTTGAACATCACCAAGACAAGAGAGGAAAGAGAAACAACAACAAACTTAAATACTGTTCCCCCTAAAGATAAAGAAGTGTTATTTAAAAAAGTCATTTTTAATATTTATATTTAAAAAAAATTGTACAAAAAAATTCTTGCAGTGTAAGCAGCAAGTTTCAATCGTTCATTCTCTCACAGGGAAGCCTACGCCCAAATCACAACAGATGTCCGAACGGTTCGGCTTTCTGGGGGAGGAATTGGCTGGAAAAGTTCTCTCACTCTCTATGCTAAACGACAACACCATATCCTCTCGTCAGCATTACAGCAACTTTTCCCTTAAGTGTATACCTGTAAACTGGGAAAATTGAACAGTGCACTTCTTTTGTCCTATATACGAGCAGTCTCGTTCTCAACTCAACCACGGTACCTCTGCCTCGAGAAACAGACGGCGAGCAGTAGGCAGACTGGCAAGTGCTATCAGTTGGGGCTGATGCTGTAACTCAACAATGAAAAGAAGTCTCCTGTCATGTCAACACAAATAGCACACAGTGTATGAGAAATTAAAAATCACTTGTTACTTTGTCTTTTTTTTTTTTTTCCTCTTATTTCATTTCCCATTTCTTTCCTTTTAGGAACACAGGCTTAGGTATCTGCAGCTTGTGTAAATAAAATTTTGAGGATTTAAATTCTTTCTGGAATATAGGCAATTCATAGTTAATCATCACCGGCAAGTAAAAATATGTTACGATGCTTTTGTACAGATGAAGTCTTACAGACACCCCTCTTCCTCCACACTCTCCCACTCCAGATCTCTCTCTCTCTTTTTAGCTTGTCTGGATTCAAATGCCCTCTGGGTTTCAAGTGCCATAGTCTTCACTACTGCCTGGACCTTACTCTGAAGGCCCAAGCAGTAACATAGTTTTTGTGCTACTCATAACTAGTAAAACCTATACAACCATAAAAACGAAATAAAAGTTACAAGAGCTTAAGATTGTGGATTAACGTTTAGTACCACTGTATATAGTACCACAAAAAAACAAAACCTAAAAAAAGGTAAATACCACACAATACAGCACGTACCGGGCAAGTAAACAGCTGCAATTTAAAGATACACAAATAATAGGTAGCTAAATGATGATTAACTAGAAATTTCCTTTGTTTTTTTTCTCTCAATATTATCCTTTTTCTTAAGTCACAGTTGACTGTAGCAGTCAGGTACTTGATGCAAGAACCTTGTGTGGATCGATTAGATCCAATTCCAGTATCTGGCGGAGACTCCAAGCTTATAGCAAATAGGAAGATTAACCAATGTTTCAAGATATCCAAGGCACTCTTCTTTTGTTTTACCAAATGATAGTACAAATTCAAATTTTAACGACTTCTTTCTTTTAAGAAATTCAAAGGCTGTCACTGTTTTTTTTTTTTTTAGTAATTGAGCCAATTGATATTTTTAACCCCATGTAGACAGAAAATCTTTTTGAAAGATCAGTTTTAAGTGCGATTCCCAGCTCGTCCATAGAGGGTTAAGCGATAGACTGTTTTCCTCCATGTTTTAACACAAAACTGTACATGATATGTTTTACAGAATGTATGCAGCATGGTCAATGTTTTTTTCTTTTTCTTTTTTTTTTTTTAAATAAAACATAACGAGAAAACAGCAACACATTTACTCAACAACTAACCAACCAGGGACAATTTCTTTTTAAAATTAGCCAAAACATACCATGCATGCTGTCTAATTATAAAAAAAAAGAAAAGAAAAAAAAGAAAAGTACACAACATGTAAATTATTGCACAAGAGAAAGGCTCGAAGTTTGCGTCAATGCAATAGTATTGCCCCGATACAGATCATGCATTCAACGGTAAAAGGAATCGAGTGTGCTGGCGCCAAGCACGCCGTCTTAGCTTCCATCGGACTAGTGAAACGGGGGGAAAAATCTACAGGGGGGGGTAACTGTTCGTGGGCCGGACTCTACTCCGTTTTAATGTCGTTACTCAAGGCGCGGTCACTGTGCCATTTTTTCATGTGTTTCTCCAGGGTGCTGTACACGCTAAAAGGCATCTGACAGATTTCACATTTGTAAACGTCCTTGCCCACCTGGCCGTGCGTCTTCATGTGCCGGGTGAGTTTGCTGCTCTGTGCGCAGGCGTAGTTGCACAGCTCGCATTTGTACGGCCTCTCGCCCGTGTGGCTGCGGCGGTGCACCGTCAGGTTGCTGCAGTTTTTGAACACCTTGCCGCAGAACTCGCAGGTGTCGCTGCGGCGGCCGTCCTTGGAGCTGGGCCGGCCGGGCCCGCCCAGGTGGGGAGTGCTGCCCCCGCTGCCCGTGCCGCTGCGCCCCGACACGCCCCCGTCCAGCTCGCCGGGAGGCGTGGAGAAGCGCAGGCTGCCGTTCTCCGAGGAGTGCTCCGAGGACGAGGCGAAAGGCGATTGTCTGGAATCTCCGAAATTCAGAAAGGGGTCCTTGAGCTGGCGGGAGGCGGCGTAGCCGGCCAGCCACTGGGAGTACACGTTCTCCGTGTTGGGGATGGTGGGGGTGGGGAGGTCGAAGTCCTTCTCCATCTTGATGCGCTTGGAGAAGGGGCTGAGGGATGTGGGGCTGCCCAGCAGCAGCTTCTTAGACAGGCCGACCGAGGCGGCCTCGCTGGGCGACGAGCCCCGCCCGTTGACGGCCGAGCCGCAGCCCTCCTCAACACGGTCCGACTCCAGCACCGAGTCGTCGTCACCGCACAGTTCCCGGTGCACCTCGCCGTCCGACCCCAGGACGCCCCGCTTGTGTTGGTGGAAGGCCTCGCTGTAGTGCTGCATGCTGGCGGCCAGGCCCATGCCCTGCATCACCTCGGGCAGCGAGCGGGGTATCCCGTCCTCACCCCCGCCCCCGCGCCCGCTGCTGTTCTCGTGATGCCGTGCCGCCTCCAGGCTCAGGCTGAAGTGGTAGTTACCCCTTCCCCCCTCGTTCTCCAGCTCCTCCTCTTCCCCCTCCTCCTCTTCCTCTTCCTCCTCTTCCTCCTCTTCTTCCTCCTCCTCCTCCTCCTCCTCGCCATTCTCCGGGATCATGCAGTCGTTCTCGCTCTTGAACTTGGCCACCACGGACTTGAGGGCGCTGCTGGCACTGCCCACCAGGTCGCTGGTGCCCGGCTCGGGCGAGCTGGCGGTCGACAGCCCGTCGTCCGACTTGACGGTCATGGGCGAGGACTTGTGCAGGTGGGTCTTCATGTGGCGCTTGAGCTTGCTGGCCTGGGTGCAGGCATGGTCGCACAGGTGGCACTTGTAGGGCTTCTCACCGGTGTGGCTCCGCCGGTGCACGATCAGGTTGCTCTGGAACTTGAAGGACTTCCCGCAGAACTCGCACGCCTTGGACTTGGAGGGCGTGGCCTGCTGCGTGCTGCCGGCGGCGGGCTGCGAGCCGGACGGCGACTGCATGGCGGGGAGGGGAGGGGTGGACAGGAAGGCCGGCTTGCCCCCCGGCTGGAAGGGCTGCAGCAGCCGCTGCATGGGGCTGGGCCGGCTGGGGGACAGCGGGGGCGTGGAGCCTGAGGTGTTGCCCGCCAGCTCCCGCAGCCTCCGGGAGAAGTCCATGGCGGGGGGGTCCAGGGGCAGGGGGTTGAGACGCAGCACCCTGTCAAAGGCACTCGGGTGGTGGGAGGCCAGGGCCAGCTCGTCCGGGCTCAGGTGCTCCATGCGGTGGGGGTCCAGGTGGTGGCGCGGGGGCGGGCTGAAGAGCGGGGGCGTGGGGGGGAAGCGGCCCTCGCGGAGGGACGGGCCGTCCCGCACCGACGCCGAGCCCGGGATCCGCAGCAGGTTGAAGGGGCTGCCGTCGGGCAGGTGCAGGCCGTGCAGGGGCGGCTGGGAGGCGCAGTCTGCGCCCATCCCCGCCGGGACGGCCACGCGGGGCGTGAGCGGGCTGCCGTGCTCGCTCTCCAGGTAGATCCGGAAGCCGTGGGTGTTCTGGGCGTGCTGCAGCAGGAACCAGGCGCTGCTGAATGGCTGTTTGCAGGTTGTGCAAGTGTAGCTGCTTGGCTCATCTTTACCTGCAGGAGACACAAAGACGGAGAGAGGCTGAGTCTGCCGCCGGAGGAACAACCGCCACAATCAGAGCAGCAGGGCTCATAACCGGAAGGTTGCTGGTTCGAATCCCCACAGGGTACTGCTGCTGTACCCTTGGGCAAGGTACTCAGTAAATATCCAGCTAAATGATAATAATGTAATGTAATGTAATTCTTCAGAACACCTGTCCACAGGTAGGAGAGGAGACCTGCCTGTGCTCCTCAACCAGACTGGGCACATCCAGTCAGAAGGAGTGGCGCTGAGTACAGCGCACACACACACACAGACACACACAGACACACACAGACACACACACACACACACACACTCACACAGACACACTCACACAGACACACTCACACTCACACTCACACTCACACTCACACTCACACTCACACTCACACTCACACTCACACTCACACTCACACTCACACTCACACTCACACTCACACTCACACTCACACTCACACACACACACACACACACACACACACACACACACACACACACACACACACACACACACAGACACACACACGCACACACACACACACGCACACACACACACACACACACACACACACACACACACACGCACACACACACACACGCACACACTCACACACACACACACTCACACACACACTCACACACACTCACACACACACACACTCACACACACACACTCACACACACACACACAGGACCAGAGGAAACACAGCCTCCCATATTTGGGCTCTCATTCGCACCTCTTTATTACCCACACTGCCGTGGGGTGAGGTGTCTCAGATTTGGGTTTAATCATTCATGAAGCCCCCCCGCCCCCCGAGGAACACCCCCACACGGGCACGCAGGCTTGTTTACTAATAAAAGTATCACATGGCTGTAAACGCAGCTCTTATTAAAAACACGCTCTGCAAAGCACCGCGGGCCAAAGCCCACAGGGACGAGGAGGGGTTCAAACACAAGCCGCGCCATGCTGCGCGGGGGCCTAGCTTAGCTCTGTGCTGCCAATCACAGACCCCCCCCCCCCCCCCCATGAAAGAAACAGGATCGCACTCAGAAGGGCCTGTTCAGAGCCCGTTCCAGCCTGCAACACACGAAAACACATCTCCACTGAGCCCCTCACTGAAACAGAGGCACTCACAGCCATGCATCTGTGATCCGAAACAAAATCTGTCACATGGTCATGTTAGTATACATGTTATTTTCACGCAAATAGAAAATCCCACGTATGAAATAAACATGTCAGTACACACAAGGAATGGAGACTTAAGCACTGGTGTCATCCAAATTGGCGAGCGCTGTGAAGGAGTAGTCCAGTGGAGGAGAAGCTGTTCCCCAGCCCAGTGCCTGAATTTCTCCCCCTCACTCAGGCCCACAGCTGGAACTGAAGCTGACCCCTTCCTTCCAGCCATGGCTTTTAGCGAATTAGTGCTCCACTAGTCCAAGGACCTTTTAATAATTTAGCACTGCTCGCCATTTCAGTTTATTAAATTAGTTGTGCCTTTGTGGAAAAACAAAAACGTACTCAAAAAAAAAAAAAAAAAGAACCACAAGGGCTAGCTGTGTTCTGACTGAAGTCACACGCTGGAACTGAAGAAAAATGAAGAATTCCAGCGTCTTCAGCAGCAAAAGAACATTTAAAACAATAATCGACTTTCAATGGCACTTCCACAATGACCCGTGGTTAGCTTCACAATGCGTCTGTAATCTCATTAAATGTACCCAGCTTTCCCACCAACTCATTTACAAGATAAGATTATAAAGCAGGCTGGAAATGAAGGCCCCTCTGCATTAATCAAAGGAGATGCAACCAGCCCCGCACACAGACCCCCGCACACACAGACCCCCCCGCACACACAGACCCCCCCGCACACACAGACCCCCGCACACAGACCCCCCCGCACACACAGACCCCCCCGCACACACAGACCCCCCCGCACACACAGACCCCCCCGCACACACAGACCCCCCCGCACACAGACCCCGCACACACAGACCCCCGCACACACAGACCCCCGCACACACAGACCCCCCCGCACACACAGACCCCCGCACACAGACCCCCCCGCACACACAGACCCCCCCGCACACACAGACCCCCCCGCACACACAGACCCCCCCGCACACACAGACCCCCGCACACAGACCCCGCACACACAGACCCCCGCACACACAGACCCCCGCACACAGACCCCGCACACACAGACCCCCGCACACACAGACCCCCCCGCACACACAGACCCCCCCGCACACACAGACCCCCCCGCACACACAGACCCCCCCGCACACACAGACCCCCCCGCACACACAGACACACTGATCCATCTCTCCTGTTGTTCCGTGTGTGAGGGTACAGATAGGGAAAAGTCCTCACACAGTAAACACACCAGCATCATTCCACCTGAAGCATCCAGGCAACCTGTCAACAGGTGAGCTGGGAGCTACTGGAAACCAATTACCCTGTGGCTCTAAGACGAAAAAATGTCAACCTGAACTATAGAAGAATTTGCCTTTAAATGTAGATTTTAAAATATGCTAAATTAATGCATGTTCTCTGAGCAATTTATTTCATTACATGGGAGACAACATTTTAATTTTTTTAGGGGATGACAGAGTTCATATTTTAAATTATGTTTGTTCCATATTTAAATGACAGCACTGGACCAGGAAATTACAAAAAACCCACTGAATTATCCATGAATATGCTCTGTTCCATTTACTTAAACCTCTCTCATAGACAAATTAAAATGCATTAATAAAAAAACAACAAACAATCTACGCAGTTATACACGGAAGCCCATCAAAAGCCACAGACAAACAGGAGCTAATTACACCGGATAAATTTCCTAGTGAAAAGCGTTTTAAATAAAGTGCTGTAAACTGCATTACCTCCACAGGTATGCAGGGAGAGCACAGAGTCATGTCAGATGCCCAGACCTCAGTGTTTCATTTCAGGCAGAGCTTTAAAAAAAAAAAAAAAAACCCTGGCAGTTTACCACAGCAGTAGTGAAATGGATATTTATCACTGAGTAATGACTGACAGCCTGAACTCCACAAATTAGTGCCACTGAAAGAGAACGTTAGACCAACGCCTTGCGGTTTTACGATGGCAATTTGCTCCAGCTCGGAAAAGGAGGGGTCAAACGGTCATAAAAACGTGCATTCATCGACACAAAAGTCCCAACAACAGGCGAGAAATGGACACAGGAAACACATCTGAAACAAACGCAAAAGGGAAGGGGTGCGGGAGTGGGGCACTGGTGACCTGTCTTTTCAACCCATCCTGAGAGAAAGACCGGGTGGAGCAAGACTCCCAAGGTCTGACTGGTAGTGGTGTGGCCTCTCCCCGGTTCTTCCTTGAAATGAGGTATCTCTGAGGGCCTCACAAGGACCAGCGAGACGGCTCTTTCTGGCGGTCTTTATTAGCGAGGCAGGGACAGAGACAGGCCTTTTGTGAGATAATCCTGTTAAGGCACACAAACGGAGGGGGGGGGGCAGTTCTGGAGATCTCCCGGCTGCGGAGACCGGCTCCTCCATCTCCCTCCATCCCTTTGGTGGTGTTGCTGCTGCTGCTGTTGTTGTTGTTATTGTTGTTGTGTGATTTTATTTGGCCCTTTTACACCACGACAGACTAATACAGCGCTCAGCATCTCGAGCTGACAGATAAATGGTCAGAAAGGCAACCATGGGAAGAAGCAATCATTTAGGACCAGGTCAATTGTCCTGGAAAAGTGGTTTATATATATAAATATTTACAGCTGGGTCCAGGGAAAAAATACAGTTAGTCATGGCTTTGTACACTGCAGCTTCAAAAGGAGATTTGCAGATGGCAGTGCCTTAAATGTGTTAAGTAGAAGTGAGATGTAGAACTATGCTCCCAGACTGAGCCCCACTGAAGTCGTGAGAGAGCATGCGTGAGCGTGTGTGTGTGTGTGTGTGTGTGTGTGTGTGTGTGTGTGTATGTGTCTGCATGTGTGCAGTATGTATGTGTGTGTGTGTGTGTGTATCCGTGTGTGTGTGTATCCGTGTGTGTGTGTGTATCCGTGTGTGTGTGTGTGTGTGTGTGTGTGTGTATGTATCCATGTGTGTGTGTGTGTACGTGTGAGTATGTGTGTGAGCGACTCAGGAGAAACAGGTTGAGAGAACGCAGGGAAATAGCTGTGATTCCTGTCGCCTGTCCCTGCCACCCACGACTGGCCCCTACCTCTCAGTGAAGGCAGACAGCTGAAGCCCTGTGCTGTACCAGAGCCAGAAAGCACTCTTTCAAAGCTGGGGGGGGGCTGTTGCCAAGGCCATCTTTGGTTGGTAAATTATGGATCATTACAATCTGCAAAAATTACAGTTAATTGTTGCCACCTGCACAGGGTTTAACCTACTATATATTTTTTCTATTATCATGCAAAGGATATTTCCTGCTGTCTCTCCTTGCAATAGTCCAGTAAAGGCTTCACATAAAACAGCTATGGATATTATAGGATAGGTTTTTTAGGGAAAACATTATAACTAATATTTTAAATGTTAATAAACGTTATTTATGGAGATTTTCAATAGCACTACGGGTACACAATGCCACTTCCTGTCTCTTGTTTTCATGTCTTTTCAGATGTGTCCTCAAACAGAGGTACGACTCATTAGTCATCAGAGCTTCAGTATTTTCAAGTATGTTTCATATGTCAGGTTTTCATAGTTCTTTCAGAAGGGGCAGGAAGAAGAAAATTGGTTTGTTCACATGTCAAATATCCTTTTTTCCCCTCAGAGACATGTTTTGTGTCTTTCAGCATGAGAAGAGCTTGTGATGCACAGCGTTTTGATTGACCACTGAATGAGACAGCTCTGAAGGGCAAGTTACCACAACACTACATTTAACTAGGCCCAGTTCATTTGATTATACACGGCAAGGCCTTCCGGAATATGTAATCATCTTTTTCAGATGACATTTTAAATATCCAACTAGACAAATAATTGCAGCAATAATTGATAGCCTTACGCGGGCGGAGGGATTATTGACTGGCACGGCGCTTGCTGAAACAAACGTTCCCTGTTCACGCGCCACGCTGGATTTGCGAAAATTTCGGTTTCTGCTGACAAACTGCTACAATCTGCTTTAATGGCAAGACGCAGAGACGGAACAGGCACCACAATAACCTGCTCTCAGGCTCGGAAGATTTTTATTGGAGGTGGGGTGGGGGAATTAAAGCACACTCCTGCCAAAAAAATCTCTCCTTTTATAATCCAAATTGGGTTTTTTTTTCTTCCACAGAGAAAGGGAATGCTGGATGCTGGAATTTATTTGTACTAAAAGCAGGAGCAGGGATCAGATTCACAGCCGTTTAATATGTGAGACTGGAGAACAGACGAGCCAGAGAGAGGGGTGCGGAGCATCCTCTCCGCGGTGATTCGGTCTCCTGGCACCCCCAAAGCCAGGAGTTTGGTAGATGTAAGGATAATCTGAGGCTTGACACTTTAAGCATATGGGGGAATTCACGAACCGCCTCCGATTTACACATCCTCGCGTAATTACGAAGCCAACTTTCCGCCAGTGCAGGTCGGTGCTGGACAGCGTCGCGGGAACGGCGGTTGTGATGTCTGCAGCGGTCCGTGGGGCTAACTGCTGTGGGGCCAGGTCCTCTGGAAGCATCCCAGGCAGATCCGGAGAGTACGCTACACCCTGCCAGCTTTGCGCGGGAATCGTCGGAGAGGCCTTCCAGCACCAGGTGCTCAGGACGACAGCAGCACAACACCACTGATAAACTCGACGCTGACAACACGCACACCACCACCCAGCAGGGTTCCCTACGCCGGTGAAATAATCACACGGGCCAGCCATGTACGCAGCTCTTGTATAATACTGAGTGAAAGTGAACAGTATTAGGGTGTGGCATGTCCAACCATCCCCTCTGATTCACTTTCCAAATACTGCTTTTAACCCCAAAAGAAAACTGAATACACTTTCAAGCTCTAAATATACAAACACTATAAATAAAATAACTAAAATAAAGATAAGTAAATGACTTTTTTTCCAGAGTCCAAGATGTCCTTTGAATAGTATCTTGAAAGTCCAGGTATATATACTTTAAGATTTCACTTGAAACCCACAATCCAATGAATAGATACTCTCCTATCAGAATGCTGACAAACAAAAGATTATTTCACAAAGCAAAAAGTTATAACTAAGAAAGTACCAAGTTATGTAAGCTAGCACGGGTAGGTTCAGAATTTACTGCTGGGACTTATACCATGTGCAATTAAATCACCACAGGATAAATCATCTCAAGTTAACTTTTTTCAGTTTATTCAGTTTAATTCCGCAATTATTTCTCAAAACAGTGGTATATATGAAATTGCTGTAATATGTTTATAGCTGTGTGCAGGTGTGTGTGCAGGTGTGTGTGTGTGTGTGTGTGTGTGTGTGTGTGTGTGTGTGTGTGTGTGTGTGTGTGTGTGTGTGTGTGTGTGTATGTGTGTGTGTGTGTGTGTGTGTGTGTGTGTGTGTGTGTGTGTGTGTGTGTGTTGAGTATCACAGGGCAGCATGTGGCGCAGTGTTATTGAAGGGTTAATCAGAGCTGTACGGGGTTCTGGCTCGATGGGAACAGCAGACAAAGGCAGCGTCCACATTCAGGGGCACGGGCAGCCCCACACGCCGTGGACACGCACACACCCGCATTGTTCTGCCACCTCGCCGAGCCCCCAAACACCCAACCAAAGCACAAACAACACAACTACGCTCCTCTCCGTGCACGACAGACATTCGAGCAGCTGCTCAGGTCTCTCTCCTTTCAGTTTCGCGCCCCTACCCCTTCCCAAACCGTCCGCACTCTCACGGAGCGTGGGGCTCGTCCGCTTTCTTTTGTCCTTGACAGTTCAGTCTCTGCAGCCTTTGGAGCAAACGGTAATCGAGGTGAGAGAACAATACTTTAACAGGGTTACTGAGCAGGGGGGGGGGAGAACAGCACACTACCATGGAGTATGATTCTACTACTTTATCAGCATCCTTTTACAGTTTTTTGTTTTGTCTTAATTTTTTATTTTCCACTCCAGCATCTCTCCAGAGATGTAGAATGTTGAGACATACTGAGACGTGTTTTGTGAAATTAATTTGTAATTCATGTCTGCACAAAATAAAGGAACTTAGCAGCATTCAGCTCTTAATTTCTTCTCAGTATCAGTTATATAATAACTATAATTGTATAATTGTTATTATTGGTAGTAGGTCTCTGGTCACTGCTGGGGTGGACACTGCGACCTGATTGGCCAGAGTGGGGAAGTCTGGCCGCTGTTCTCCTCTCTCCCCATGTCTCCCCTCCACAGCGGTCCTGACGCAGCTGCCGGGGTCTCGCTGAACACTCTCCCCATTGTCCTGCCCCAGACTCTGCACCGTGTGCCGACTGACTGGCCGCACACAAAGGCCTGTTTGACCAACACTCGTCCCAAGACAAAATCGAGCTCTGGAAGTCTTGTGGAAAAAAAAAGAAGCCTATCCAGTATTCTGATGAAGAATGCAAACAGGAGCTTTTTTTCCCAGCAGAAATTTATATTAATGTCTAAACAATGGCGTCTAATCTGCCCATCGACTGCAAGCTTCATGTGCCGCGGGGGGAAAACGCTGGACTTGAAAGAGATGTTTTGATAAGTGAGGATGGCCGCTCCCGGGCAGAGCTGCGGCTCTAATTAACCTGGACGTGCTGGCGAAAATCGGACTTTCACACTCGCTCACGCTCGCTTTCCTGAACCCCAGATAAAAGGGGATGTGAAATCCAGGCCCCGCTTTTACCCTGCATACAGAGCAGGAGCGGGTAAAAATAGCGGCGCATTTCATTAGCGGGTGTGCGGGTGCAGGCAGCGGCGCATCCACGCAGCAGATAAGCAGCGAGCGCAGGGGCCGCACTCAGTCCCACACGCCCAGGTAAATCCAGCCCCGCGGTGAGAACAGCACATTCACCGCTGAGCACCGAGCACGGAGACATTCCCAGGCCAGGGCTCCTTTAGTTCTGTGATGCACCACGATGCAACTTTGGTTTAAAAAAAAAATGAGAGAGAAAAGAGAAGGTACCTACGGCAGTTAACAAAAAAAAAGGGGGGGGGGGGGGGGGGTTGTGTATGAACAATTAACTTTGTATTCTCAATCATGTCTGGGCTAAGCAGGGTCAATCACAATCTGCCGAAACTGGAAGCAGAGTCTGCAGGGGAGCTGTGTCCTGCTGGGATCCCCACTCACCAACACGCATGTAATCCTGCCAATACCTGGACCCACGGCACCGAGGGAAGGCAGATTTACACACACCTGACTCCCTTTTCTTATTACATCTCACTGAGGGGAAGGAGGCTGTTAGCCATCTCCTCTCCAGTAAAATAATATACATGCATTAACCAGGGCTGGAATACCTAACGAGCACGGCCTCCAGCCACAATACCTGTACTGTACACTGTGGGGCCGAATAACGTCAGGATGAATTTACTGAACTCCGATTGGTTATTTTATAACATGTTTTTCCGTAATTGAGCAGAGGATAGAATGTTGCTTTATATCACTGATTAAATAGCTGGTAGATACTGTATTTAAAGAGACTTGTCATTGATGATACAGAAGCATGCTGGGAAGGTCCCTCCTCTCTGTCTGGGGTGTTCTCTCTTAGGGTGGAGTTATTAGGCAGTTAATGAGCAAAAAGAGGTTTTGTGGCTGCTGACAGAGACAAGTATCACCACATAACGGTCAAAACCCAAAACTTCCACAGCCATCATCAACACAATGTGAATGATTCACATTGTGCTGCGATGGTTTGTGAAGGCACAAATGTGAGTGATTTTAATGACGATGTTACACCACAGATTATCAATGAGCGAGAGAACTGGGTTTTTTGAGGGGTGGGGGACTCCCGATACAGGCACACTCACTCTCTAATAAGACGCTGTGACAGCGGACAGAGAAATATCAATACCTTCTGTTAGAGCCCCTGCTGTGTCATAGACTCTACTCTGCGCTGTCCCCTGGCGCTGAGATCACATGACAGGCAGATGTCACCGAGGCCTGCAATCCAGTCAGACTGGAGCAGGCTGGAGTGTGCTGTGGCCAGACAAGAACACTTCATAAATTAATATTAAATAAAATGTGTACTAATGAAATTTGGTTGTGTGTATGACCTGTTCCAAAAACACCCCAGCCCCCCCAGTCTGGGAAGAGTCACAGGAGTCAGCACTAGGACAACAAGGACACGTTCACCATCACTCTCACGCCATTGAACGTCACGCTCTGAACTAACACTCCTAACGCCACGTCACTGTGTCTAACTACAGCAAGGAGACTCCACCATGCTGAACCGCGTAGCCGCCACACTCAGGCTGCTACACCTGCTCTTCTCATATGCTGTGTGCAACTGTCAAAAAAAAAACCATAACCATCTAAAAAGGAATAACAGTGACCTGAGCGAATCACCAATGATTCAGTTACTTACAAGGAATTAGAAACCCACTGCTTTTTAACCATTAAATAAAGCATGTGTTAAAAGGACACATTTACTAACACTGCTGATGACACAGAGTGGTGTGGAGCAGTGGGAGTGTCCGTGTGGGGACAGGCCGTGAGAAGGGCTTGCTGAGACAGATGGTATCTACAGAGGGGTAATTCGGCGTGCACGCCCCCAAACAATGGCAGCATCGGGGTGAGGGTGTCAGAGATTACCGCCCTGTCTGCCACAGAGCGATTCCTCCACTCACTACGCGCGGCAAAGGCCCACCTGTTCGGAGCGCACCCCAGAGAGGGCCCTCCGTGTGCAGGCAGAGGGCCGGCCTGTCTGGGGCCCGCGGTGCAGAAACGTCCCCGCACTGCGGAGCCTCACAGCATCTCTCACTGACGGGGACGCAGGACTTGTCTCTGCTCCCCCCGCTGACAGACGGACACAAGCCGAAAGGAAATACTTCCGCCTTCTCTCATAAACCTAATTCTAATAATACAGCCAGAGTCTCCTAAACCGTGTTTACGACTGAAATTAAAAGCCCAAAACCGTTACATAACCGTCCGTGCGTGCGACTTTCTGTCCCTCTCCCATTCATTTGTTTCCTCTCACACAGCTGGGAAAGGCCGGGGTCTGCAGCGGCAACTGCAGCCTGCAGTAAAACCAAAACCCAAATGTAAAAAAAAAAAATAGATTACAGAGGAGAAACTCCAGGGAGGGAGGAACACGGAGCATAAAGAGAGACATCTGCAGGCGCCCGAGCAGCGAGCAGAAGGCACGGTCCGTTAAGCACACGCGCGCACGCTAACCAGTGCGTTCTCTCTTTTTCGTTCCCCCTTTCTCGCCGTGACGAATGATGACAAGGGATGCTCATGTCACAGTTTCCCGGACATGTCAGCTTCATGAGATGACATGAAAGGCAGGGAGCTGAGTGTGACAGTCATACTCATAAATACCTTAATTAATCGCCGCGCAAACGGTTGCCGTTCCTCGAGCATCAATTAATTAGGTTAAGATTCATGTATTTATGTATGAGACTAGGAGGTGATGAGAGACGCGAGGAGGAGGGGAAAAAACTTAAGCCCTTAATCATTTTAATAGGGTAAATAGGGTACGGCTAAAATAGCATTTTGGAACTGTCATCTTAATAGGGTGGGAAAAATATGGACAATTGCAGAACTGTTCGGAATGCATACGCTTGATGGGTAGACCCTAAAAAAATAAAAAATAAAAGGAGCTGTTGTGCTGGATGTCACTGTACTACAGGCATAAGCACCACTGCTACCGCAAGCCCATTTACTCATTCTCAAAAAAGTTCATGTAATTGCAACATTAGCAATCATCTCATCAGACAGAGGCACTGACGCTCATTAAAAGACAAAAACATACTCCTGAAACTCTAAATAATACATGCCCCCAAATGGCAGGAGCTCCACATGACAGAGACTGGCATTTCTGAGATTAATACAGAGCCCTGTTGCTCAGGGAGCGGGGGGAGGGGTGTGGGGGGTTTGGGGGCCGGGGGTGTTGTGTAGGGAAAGCCCGAAAGAGGCGACCGGCCCTCTCTCTGAGCGCATCCTGTGAGTGACCACTGAATCATCGTGTCTACAGAGAGCGCACGACAGAGAAGACAACGATAATCATCTCCCCAGACGTGATCTGGTCAGAGTTTTGACGAGGAAACAACTCTGCATCTAAAACTGACAAGATGACAATCCAGTCATCTCTGACTCTCTCCCTCTCTCTCTCTCCCACCCTCTCACTGTCTCGCTCTCTCTCTCACACTCACACACTCACACACACACACAGAGAGAGAGAGAGAGAGAGAGAGAGAGAGAGAGAGAGAGAGAGAGAGAGAGAGAGAGAGAGAGAGAGAGAGAGAGAGAGAGAGAGAGAGGAGGAATTCACAGCACGTTCTGCATAAGCGTATCGCAGCATCAGTGCGGGAGAGAGCTCCGCGTGGTTCGGGAGCGTTGCCTGGAGCGCGGCTTTAGACTCTGTCAAAACATTTTCAGCCATTTTAATTAGAGGACCAAAGCGGGTTCTGAGGCTCCGCGCCGGTCTTCTCTCACGTAATTGCACTTCACTCAGCGTTTTCACCCTTCCCGTCCCTGCTGCATTCAACTTCAACAATTCATATTTCCATTAGGATTTTCAAAGCTATTCAATTTGAATAGATTTTCCTTTCGGACATTTGCACGGAGCACGCTGTATAGGCCTGCGGCTCTCTGTCTGCCGTTACAGCACGCGTGTTACCCATTATTAATATTACAGAACTATTTACACACAAGCTCACGGTCCGTACGCAAAACTGCTGTGAATGCAAATCCAAACACAAAGGCAAGATCTGAGGACGCACTGACTGTACGCTCACATACACATACACTCGCATACACTCAGCACACTCAAATTCAGCAGTTTCTGTTGTATGAAGAAAAGAACGTGAAATAAGCCGTCTGAGTGGGAGGGGAGAGCAGGGGGCTCCACACGCTCGATGGGTTGGCGCGGCCGGGGGACAGCGGAGAGAGGGACCAGGACAGCGAGAGCAGCTGCAGGGTGTGGGAAATCAGTCAGGGGTGCAGAGCGATGCGTGGGATCGCTCTCAGGACTGAGCAAACGCCTCGACTGTCTGGGGCTGTTTAATATCCCCACCCACCTTCCCCTTCACACACACACACACACACACTCTCACACACACACACTCTCACACACACACACACTCTCACACACACACACACTCTCACACACACACACACTCTCACACACACACTCTCACACATTCCTCTCCTGATGTCATCCTCTGTGCGGCATACTGCATACAGGTGCTCCCTGCTCCTGCTGCTGACCCTCCCTATCTGTGGAACAGTTAACACTCAGCAGAGTGTTCTGGCTCCCGGGCGCAGCTGACTCATCCAGAGATAGTAAAACCCAGAGCAGCAGGGCCTCCCTCCGCCCCCCAGCCCTCCCGAGGAGCAGCAGCACTTCAGGAGAGAGGAGAGAAACACCCGCCGGCAGCGTGACCCGTGCCACGAGGAGACCCCTGCACCACCCCGCCTTCCTCACAGGGCGCCCAGAGAGAGCGCTCCCAAAATAACAGAAAGAGGAGAGGAGAGGGAGGAGAAGCCAGGCAGGGAGGGAGGGAAGGAGGGAGGGAGGGAGGTGAGGCCGATGATGAGAGCTTGAGTCACTGAGAACCTGCCGCTGTGAAAACATCGACCCCACTGGAGGCTCGGTCTTGGCAGCGATTCCAGTACAGCACGCAGCTGCCAGGATCTCGCCCCCCCCCCTCCTTCACCCCCCCTCCACTCGCTCACTGACTCTGCTCCTCAGCCAGCAGGGAGGGTCTCCACAGCACTCAAAGCTCCGGCTTTAGGTGGACTCAGGCCACCACCAAAATCAATACAGGATGCTTTCAATACAGATTTGTAACCGTTATCCATCAATAAAAAGAAAAAAAAATGTATTTCTCCATCCGAGAGAAAGAGTAAACAGAGAAATACCAGACGGAAATACAGAAACGGAGATTACACCCTCATTATTCTGTAAAGCCCCTCTCTGAAACAAATGTTTTCCTCTCTCACATTTTATGGCAACTGAGGTTTAGACTCTAAAGGAGTGCAGAGCGAGGCTTTGCTTTGTCTATGGACAGGTAGCATGGGGGCCGACCTCCAGAGACACCTGACTCTCTGCTAGCCCACAGCCCAAAGGCTAATTACTCCAATCGATACCCACGGCTCTTAAGGCGTCCATCATGCCAGGCATGCCAAAAATAAACATTCAAATAAACCTCTGGCTCCCATCCGCCCCTCTGCGTCCTACACAGGCCCCGTTCTGCTCGGGCTCCTCGGCCAAAGGAGCCTATCGATTTTGGTGCGTTTTTTTACTAGTGAGACGGGCAGGGTGTGTGACTGTTTTCGGGAATGCTACACGGCGTTGTTAACTCTAACCAGCTTCCGAAGGCCTGAAAGCTCGGCTGTTTTTAAATTCCTGCGAAGGCGTCAGGTCCCATTTCGAGCTACAGATACAAGCGCAGATAAGCATTTACAGAGGGTCTGAGCAAACGCACTCTGACTGATAGGTAGGTCTCAGCAGGCCGGGAGAGACTGGCGCATGCGCCTGCTTCAGAAAACGGAGAGATGCTACACCTCCAGCCCACAGCCCGTTCTAAGCATCTAAACCAACAGAACCAACAGAAGCAGAGAATGGGAAAGCAACCAAATCTTTGAAGAGCAGAGCAGACGCAGGCAGTAAGGTACTCCCCAACAACCACTAAAAAATAACAAAAAGTATCAAGGAAACAAAAGATCAATTATTCATGTCTGCATTAGTGATCTGCTAATTATTTTAGTACTTGATCTATTTTTTAGAACCTAATACAGTAAAATAAACAGAAAAACATCCCTTCCTCAGTTTTTGAATTCCAGTTACGCTTATATTAACCAAAAGAAAAGTTAGGTGACAAGCATATAATCACACACCATAACACACAAGCCAGAGCAAGACAGCAACCAAACATCACACACAACCAGATTATCCTGGAGGTTGTTGGCTGTCAAATGAGGACAACTCAGTTTAACAGTAAAAAAAACTATGCAAATGAGAAAGCGGAAGAGAGGAAAGGTGAAAGGGAAAAAAGGTTTGATCAACAGAAGAGAAAAGGCTATATTACACTGCAGGACGACCCAGACCAGATCAGCAGCAGTGCAGATCTCCATAGCCACTGCAGGGAGGTCACACAGCCAGTAACAGACACTGAATCCTAGTGACACAACTCAAACACCCACAGTGCACAGAGCTCGAAGGAACCCCACTCAGGGCTGATCAAGTGCTGTTCCAGGGGAGGGGTGGGGGCAACCGTGTCTATGGAAAACAAGAGCCCTGGCGAGAAAAGGACAGTTTCAGCTGATCACTCGTGCTCGTACTCAAGGTTTAGTTCTCACAGAGGTGGTAAATATTCAAATTCAACTGAGAGCTGGCGAAAATTCATCTGACTAAAGACTGCAATCCTTATCCATTATCTCCCAAGTTGTGAGGAGGAACCCTTTTTGTTTGGCTGGGGGGGAGGGTCAGTGATGGGCAGTGGTGAGGAGGAGGGAAAAAAAAATGATAATAATTTAAGCTCCAGAAAATATTTGTAAACCTCCCTCGTCTTTTGTGAGCCGGTTCCATTAGACCCTACTGAAAGCAGCCTAATGTGGCCAATGTTCCCATCAGCAAGCGTCTAAGTGCTGAACCACACATTTACGACCCACCCTCCTGTGCTCGCGGTGGTCGCTGGCTCCCAAACGCTTCCCTTTGAGGAGCGGCCAGTGCCTTTTAGCCGGGCCCAAAAGATCCTCTGGCCAAATTAAAGACGAGCCTCGTCACCGCCTTTATTTTTCGCAAAGTGCAACCGGTCTGCTAATTACACTGATCAAAAGGCAACAAACAACTTTTAAGGCCTATTAGAGGACAGATGCTGTGGAAGTGTTTTTTTTTTTTAATATGCCATTAATGCAAAATTATATCGCTGCTGACATAAATCTGCTCTGGACCGAAGCGGAGCAGAGACAGAGCGTCCCATTCCTGGAGGTAGGCCTCCGTGGCCGCCATCTGAACGCTCGCTCAGGCCCCGCTGAGAAGCCCGCCTTCCTGCAGAGGCTGCACACAGGTCTGTGCCGGGTTTTTAAAGAAGAGCTCCAAGTTCCACTGTGGAATGTTTTCCGTTGAGGAGACGACTCCGCGAGACTCTCGGCTCCTTCCAAGCCTCCCGTCTCCTAAATCATCCGTCGAAACGCCCCGCTCTCCAGGAGCTCCCTGACTGACACGGGGAAAAAAACGGACGGGACGGCGCTGGCCCCATCTTGAAAAGTGAAATATAATGACCCGGGTATGGAGCTATGCTGGCCTGTGACGATGCACGGGACACATTCCAGGCAATGTGGCCAGATACAGGCGTGCTAAAAACAATGAGACCTGCAGAAAACAAGCACATAATGAGGCACACGTACCGACAGCTAAATAAAGCCATGTGCCCCTGTTTTCAGGCCTTTCATGTGCACAGATATCATGCACTCCTTCCTCACTGCCAGAGAGGGCTCCATGCTGTGAAAATTCCCTGAGAAAGCCAAGAAACCAGACAAAGTCTGCCCGCTAACTAGATTAGCTTGAAACCATATTGTGTTTTCTTTATTTAGTTTTTGTTTTCCTTTTTGGGTGCATGAGAGAGGCGTCTTTCTAACGTCTTCCAAACAGGTTCAGCGAAATGTTTACCGTGCACACCTCTTTGTTTTGCATTCCCCTTCCCTCCTCTCCCCCCTCCCACGGCTCCGGGGGGGGCACACCGAGGGGCGGGTGTCAGACAGGGGTTTCAGGGCTCCGCCGGGCTGAGAACAAAGCCACATGTGATGTGGGCCAGAGCCGGAGGGAGGCGAACCCACACTGCACCGCCGTGGGTCTCGATCCCGATTCGAGGAGGAGAGGGGGCAAGGCCCGGGCTCGCCGGCCGCTACAGAGCAAGATAAATGTGCTCCATGCAGCGTGTTTCTAAAGTACACCAAACCGTGAAGAAGCCTCAGCTGTGAAACACGTACGGGGGGGGGGGGGGGGGGGGGGGGGTACGCCTAAAAAAAGGGGAAGGGGGTCATGCGTGGTGCAAGGGGGAGGTGGAGGGGGTCTCGTCTTTTACTCGGTAAACCCAGCGGGCTCTTACAAAACCCACATCAGAGAGAAGAGGCAGACAGAGAGGGAGACGAAAGGCTGGGGGAAGACAAACGCTCAGACAGTTTTACAGAGGGAAGTACCGGGGGGAGAGAAGACCCCAACCGCCTGTCAATCTCCCACGAAAGCATCTGGAGGGGAGGGGTCAAACCCAGCGCCAACACCCGACACAGCACCAAATTTAACAGAATTATTCCAGCACCTCCACTGAAATGTCCAGCGAGCCCCAGAGCACATGTGACGTTCTGCTTGTGAAGAAGGCATTATTCGGCGTGACCTTCCAGTGCACAGAACAGGAGCAGGCACAAAAAGTGGAGTGTTTTTCGAGCGCATCCAGGGACACAGTCATTTTCTGCTTCACATTTGGTGCGTCACTGTGCACAATTTACTCAAGTGTTCAAAGTTTTGCAGCACTGATTGATTACTGGACTTGTCAGACAGCTTCCAATGCAAAATCACCACCCATTCACCATTTACATTTCAGAACTTAAAAAGGTTTACAGTCATTCAATGCTGCCTTATAACAAATTATACATTCGATTAAAACTTCCACTAATGTGCCAACACATTCCTACAAAAGTACTGCAAGCCTCCGGACAAAGAAAGATTCCCTGAGAAAAAGCTGCAAAAATAAAGGTGATCTTTAAGAATGCAAAAAATCTAAAGAGACTGCCGAACAAAGACTCGGAGAATCCCAGCCTAAAACAGTTCATTTAGCGTGCTCAGCCTTCCCCACTGAGAACTTCTGTTTTTCACATACATGAACATTAAGGCCTGGAATTTGCTCCTGAGGCTTGATGAATGAGACTCTCCCTGCATCTCAGGCATCTGACTGGCAGGAAAAAATGTGTTGTGACTGGGCTGAGCCCGATCAGGAATATGGTAATTAGCATGACTTGCGCCAAACTGGAGCTAGGTACAGGGACAGGGAGACAGTGAATCTATAAGGGTGAGAGGGACAGCCCAGATGTAAAAGGAGCGTACTGCCTCGGTCGATTCGCCCGGCAATCAATCAGTCCGCTGGATGATCAAATCATAAGTGGATCGTTACAGCGGTGTGCTGGGCGAACCAGCCAGGAAGAGGAGAATGCATTAGGCTAGGCAGGGCAAGGTCCGCAGGCCATCCCTGCATCACTGCTGAGTCCCTGGGAGACTTATTCATTCAGGACATCGGGCAAATGACTCAAAGGCACTCTCCAATCCTCCTGCACTTTACTTGTATTAAAAATTCAAAATGGGGCCCCCTCGCAGATACGCCCTGTTCCAGAAGGGCCTGAGGAGCGGCATTAGCGGGGAGAGAGACCGCCCCTCTGTCTCTCTGTCATACGTACAGATGCCCGTTAGACACACCGAGCGCACCAGCACCGCACGTATCACTGTGGCTCCCACAAGATTTGATTTCCTATTTAATGCGGAGGCGAAAAGAAGCCGTTAATATCTAAATATAACGTTTACCATCAATAACGCAGCGCGAGATGGATGTTGCACATGCCCAGCTGTGGCGGGTGGCGCTTACCCTAATTCTTCATCCAGGCGCCTCTCCCTACCCTTTCCCGGTCCCAGAGATAATTTAATACAAGTGGTCTAATCCAT
The DNA here is from genome assembly GCF_013368585.1 of Megalops cyprinoides. NCBI lineage: Eukaryota > Metazoa > Chordata > Actinopteri > Elopiformes > Megalopidae > Megalops > Megalops cyprinoides. The sequence continues at coordinate 2,416,471 of NC_050597.1, read as the reverse complement.
ACTGCGCCATAACGGGTCACTGCAGAAGACACAATACTGTCAACACAGGCACTGCTAAGCAGAAACCATGTGTGTACAGAAAGCTTTTATACACACACGCACACACGCATACATGCACACATTCTTAATTTGTTTCATTGCTTTCTAACAATAAATCTTGTGAATCATTTCCACAAAATACAGACACTGTAAACAGTTTCAACAAAAAAAAAAATGCTGAAATGAATCTAAATCAAACTGAACTTTTTTTTATTATTCTTTGACGGTTACACAACTGACATAAAGACACTTAATTAAGGCCGAGTACCTGCAAGCGCTTGTAGCGCTGAAGTCAGTAAATCAGGATTTAACCTGGCAAACCCCGGCCCTCGAAGCATGCTGGAACATTGCCTATGCACCCTGCCAAAAATGTGTCATGGGTCCTATAGATCAGACCACCTATAGGAATCCTCAAGAGCTCGTAAGGGAAGGGGAGGGGAGGGGAGGGGAGTGAAGGGGGCGGGGGGGTTCTTTCCATGAGGTCATCGAGGTTGAGGGAACATATCTGAGATGCTTATCTCAAGTACCCACAAAAAAAAAAAAAAAAAAAAAAACACTGCAGCGTTTTCTGAAGAAAAAAAAAAAAAGGGGCAGGAGAACAACCCCAAAACACACCGCCACGCTGTTTCAACACTCAGCACGAGACGCCTTATCTGTGAAACCACACACTTACAATAAGGTTCAAAGGTTCAGAGCACACTGGCGCTCATAAAAATGAGAGAAATTCAGAAGAAAAATAAAGACAAAGAGGAAGCTTTCTGTTGGTGGCAGGTGAGCCCCCATTCAGAGCATTGCGGGACACCTGACCAATCTGTGAGACAGGCGTCCGCAAAACCCAGACATTACGCAACAGAAACAGAAAACATACAGCGTAGTGAGTGGTGCTTTCAAAAACATGCAAGTCTGCATAGCGTTCACTGGATGACTCTTTATGCAAAGGCGTGTGGGCTTCACCCCCAGAAGGGTTTATGTTCAAGTATAACCTGGTGTTGCAGTCGAGCAGCACAATTCTCTTTATTAAAAACAGTTGCACAGACGTGTACACCATGCAAATCCCTGAGGATAACAGCAAACATTGATAAGATATACAATTCCTTGAAGCTTGTAAGAAAATGACGTTTCTGTACTTATTACTCTGTACTGAGTGTACCGTCTCACACACCCTCAGACGGCCAATGGAAATGTTGCCTTGAACAGATAAAGATCATGAATTGTGTCAGACTGGATAACTTCTGTGAAATCTGTGCCATTCCAGCAAACACTTCATTCAAGTCAGGGAAGACACCACTTAACAGAAAATGGTCTCAGATGATGTCAGACATCAATACACAACCCCCAACACCAAATATGCACACGCACACGCACACGCACACCGCTGCCATCCGCACCATGAGCAGGCCCATTTCAGGCACAACGCACAACCGCCGGTTGACTGTAAGGAAGAGGGAGGCGGGGGCGGGGTGGGCTCCAACCAATCAAACGCGCCGATATACATCACATGTAGTCACATGACACATGTCACACCCAGCCACACCGAATCCCAGAGAATCCAGCCACACAGACACACAGCACATCCACCCACACGGACAAACATCACATCCAGCCACACCCAACCAAGCATACAGAGAGAGCATGGACCCCCTGTCCCGGCCACAGACCGACATCCGTGTGTCAGAGGGCAGACCAAGGCCGCTCGCAGCATGGCATTATGGGAATGTCAGGACAGGCCCGGGCTTGTGACCAGTGAGCAAAACCCTCTGTCACTTTATGCAAAAGCCCTCAACAGTTCAGGTAGCTGCCAGGGATCACATCCAACACAGGAAAAGCAGCAGCCCAGCCCTGAAGCCTGACAACGCTCGAGAAACAGGCCCAGCAGAGTTTACAGAGCTCAATTGAGGGGCAGCAATAAATACATACATGGCAGTTTGAAGGGGAAAAAAAAAAAGAGAGCTTTGACAACCTCACTCATCACCAGGGCGGAGGCCAGAGCTGACACTCTGGGCAATGGCATTGACACAAGGAGGGAAAGGATAACTTCTCCTCAGCCTGTCAGAAGCCCGGCCTACAAGGCCTCCGAGCTGACAAAGTACTTCTGAGGAGGGGAAAAAAAAAAACCCTGAAAAACTAAGGGCACCACTTTTACAAAGCAAGGACCTAAACACTTTGTTTAAAAAAAGGTGTAAAGCTTCTGTCATGACACCCGTTCCTCACCGGGGCCAGATTACATTTCCACAACAGCTGCTGCCTTTGTTTGCCTGCAGCAGAGCCAAAAAACGCGCCTAAAATTTCATCTAATCTGCCGCGAAACCCCGGCGTCGGCCACCGAAACGCAGCTAAAAGCGCCACTCTCAGATGACTGACTGACACTAGCTAATAATAGCCTCTGAACAGAACAGAAGCCCAAGCGGACATTTTGTGTAACCAAAGAACGGGCTCCTGGGAAAAGCCGACGGTGGCCTGACCCAGTGCTTCATGGGTAGGCCTCTGCCCGCCTGCCCCCCCTTGGGTGATCAGCCCAAACTAACTCCACTTGTACCTCTCCTTCGCTTCTGACTAACCATCAGCCCACAACAATGGCTATTTGGGCTTTCTTTGCCGTTTTGTGGGTGGGAGAGGGAGAGCAGCACCTTTTACCTGAATCCTCTCGCTCTGAATCATCCACATCTGGCCCCGCCAGGCTCACAGCGGGACGGGACAGTGGGCCCGATCATGGGAAAGGGTGCTTTCAGGACAGGTTTGGCGGCTGAGGTGGTGCTGTGGTGTTACACAAGATCCCAACACACCCAGTGTGAGAATCCGAGACAAGGCCTGGCAGGTAGCCCGGCCCCAGGCCAGGAGGCACGCGAGGGTGACTAGCAGCCAGCAGCGAGCCCTGGGAGAACTGCGCTTCACAGGGGCGGGTATTTTTTACAATCGAGGAAATACCCGATGAGTAAAAGGACAGAAAACAAGTAAATAAGTTTCCACTCCAGCGACTGCACTTCTGCATCTCTCTCTCTCTCCCTCCCTCCTCTCTGCATCTCTCTCTCTCTCTCTCTCTCTCTCTGTGTCTGCTTCTCGGCTTGTTTGCTTTGCTTCACTCGAGATGTGTGAAGTTATCGCTGCGGATGCGCCTGCAGACAAACCCCCCCCCCCCCCAGCTCCTTCACAGAGTGAAAACAGAGTGTGTATGCGCACTCTGGCAGTTTAAAGATGAGAGAACCACAACAGCCCCGATAGCAGCAGCGGAGGAGCCCCACACAGAGAGGCTCGGGACACTGTACACCAGCCTGGCCTCAGCCTGACCCAAGCTCACCTCCAGAGCTGTCCCAAACAGGCCGGCTCACACACCCTACCAACCAATCCCCACGGCTGCTGCTGCCTGGCCACCAAAGCTCTGGAGAACAGGAATCTATACACACAGCAGACAAAGCACACTGTTGATGCACAGCAAAGCAACTGTATCCCACGCACAGACAGAGACACAGACAGAGACACAGAGACACAGACAGAGACACAGAGACAGAGACACAGAGACACAGACAGAGACACAGAGACACAGACAGAGACACAGAGACACAGAGACACAGAGACACAGACACAGAGACACAGAGACACAGAGACACAGACACAGAGACACAGAGACACAGAGACACAGACACACAGACACACAGACACACAGACACACAGACACACAGACACAGAGACACTGTTCCCCGTGAGGATCACAGGCCTGCTGGGATGTCTTGCATTCTGTTTGATGATTGGTGCAGGCGAGGAGGGCCGTGGGTCTGTCCGTGTGGCCCCCGTGCCTGCAGATTCCCGGGGTCTGTCCGTGTGGCCACCGTGCCTGTAGATTCCCGGGGTCTGTCCGTGTGGCCCCCGTGCCTGCAGATTCCCGGGCTTGCAGCGGGCCCTGCGCTCTGCATGTGTGCGCTTTGTTACGCCGCTCTGACCACGACAGTTTCGGATATTTATAGAATAGCAGAAGTGAGCTGGTGTTGGTGTAACCTCCTCTTGCCACTACAGTGGCCGGAGCAGAGAGCCGTGTTAAGCAAATTAACCTTTTTAATTTAAAAGAGTGTCACTTTCTTTGGACCCCGCAGTCGGTTCCAGAGCGCCGACAGACGAGGGGAGACAAATCTCAGGCCTGTTATTGGCAATCTGCCCCTCAGACTTGGCAGCATGCAGTCACGGGGGGCGGGGGGCGGGGGACGGGGGACGGGGGGGGGGGTGGGGGGGGGGGGCATGGGGGAGCACAATTTCAAATGCAGCACATGTTAAGCAATGAGGGAGCTGCAAAGTGGACTGAATGCATTAACACGTGTAATAATGTGTTAAGCTGTACATGGCAGAAAATATGCCTGACTTACATACAGCATAAAAATCACTCCACTCCCCCCAGTGCCTGCAGAAATCATGTCATACACTGAGCACAGCAGCACCAGCAATATCGTTAATATCATTATGGTCATAATGAAGGTTATTGATGAAAGTGTATGCAGATCCTTTGCGCTGAGCGTTTCTTTCGCGGGGTTATTGAGGGAAGTGTTCAGCTTGCTGAAACGGCCGTGGCGTTTGTACAGACTCACAGCTGCTTGACGGGTAGCCAGCTGAAACTGGTAATATCTCTTACAGATCAGTTCATTTCGCTGCCAGCCAAAAACCTCTTCACGTGCACCTACTCGGCCCAGAATTAATCCGAACCTATCGAGTTTAAACCAATTTAGAGCAAAACCCTCTCTCCCCTGCAAACGGCCGCACAAACACATGTCTGCCCTCCTTTCAGGTATTGAATCTTTGCTGATTTTCCTGCTGCTTCCCCCCCATTCCTCAGTAAAAACAGTAAAACGGAACTGTCGAGCAGCTGTGGGCCACAGCCTCACTCAGACAGCCAGGCCTCAGCGGAGGTCTGAGAACTGGGCCCAGATTCCACACTGTGCCCGCGTGCCCACTGTCTCCAGTGGGTCCACCACCAGCTTCAGCAGAACTCAATAAGCATGTAATAACAGCCTCAATCACCCCCACTGCCACATACCCCTAAACTCCAACCACACGACCAAGTGCAAAAAAACACCAAACTAAACACTGCCGTTCGGCTCTTTTTTTCTGATCACCAGGAAAAAAAAATTATCAATGATTAAATCTTTACGAAATGTTATGTGTTCAATACATTGAAAAAAAACGATATATATATATATATATATGTATGTATGTATTATACGCTCCATAACACATATAGATACATGTATTTTCTCTCTTTTTTATATATATGTATATATATATATAAAGATATATAGATAGAGACAGACAAGTATACTGTAGATATATTTATACACACACACATACATAATGTGGAAAAAAAAAGCAGTGAGAGAGAGTTAGTCAGTCCTGAGACTGGAGGGCAGATGATCGTCACAGGAGAGTTTCTGCTCTGCTGCTAACACCGCACTGCCTGGTCAAGTATAAAGGTGTGTTTGTGTCTGGCAACAAGGGTATTCGCTGCAACAAAAAGGCCAAGAGAACAAAACACAGGAAGAAAGCCAAAAAAAAAAAAAAACACCCGGAGAAGCACACGCAGTAGCTGAAACCCCTGTGGTCATCCAGAACCATCCGAGTGCAGTTTCAGAACAGCGTGGCTTCTACAGCGAATACATTTACGTCTGCAGTCCAAAGACGAAAAACACCGCGACGGGGGCAACGCTGGGACTTGTCCAGACAACAGCACTTCTGACGGGTCTCCAAGGCCTCGGTGTTTAAACAACTACAGCGGTCGCTGAAGAATTCAGCTAAATCTTAGACACAGAGGGAGAAGAAAGCAAAGGGCTACAGAATGTCGAACTGAGTGGGAGTGGGGAAATAAAAAAAAAAAAAAAAAAAAACACACACACACACACACACACAAACACGATACTTAAGATCGAATTTTCGATGCTCTCGCTTCAGCTTGTATAGACAAACGTGAAAAGACTCATGTGACGTTCGGTAAAAAAAAAAAAAAGAAGAAAGTGTAGCAGCATTGAGTGTCAGTTTCTCTTTCTTTCAAAGCAAGGCTTTTAGCTCTGAGCTCGCCGCCACCACAGAAAGACCCTACTGTGACCAGTTGGCCTTTCATGATATGAAGGAGTCTAGTATCGCTCCCGCCACCCCATTCAGCGAAAAGGACATGATCAAACAGCAAGCTCAGATGGAAGAGGGAGTCTGCAGCATGAAGGTTCCGCAGTGATACCGGTCCGCCCCGGCTCCGCCGCAGTGATACCAGTCCCGCCCCGGCTACGCCGCAGTGATACCGGTCCCGCCCCGGCTACGCCGCAGTGATACCGGTCCCGCCCCGGCTCCGCCGCAGTGATACCGGTCCCCCCCGGCTCCGCCGCAGTGATACCGGTCCCCCCCCGGCTCTGCCGCAGTGATACCGGTCCCCCCCGGCTCCGCCGCAGTGATACCGGTCCCCCGGCTACGCTGCATATTCAGGTAGGCCCTCCGCAGCCACCGTGACCCATGATGGGAGCATGATGTGCAACTTATCAAAGCCCCCACAGCTTTATTTAAAAGGCTAGAAAGAGCAAGTAGATCACAGTGCAGGTGGTCATCTCTAACACTCAGCACGACACAGCTTACTGAATGTGTGGAACGCCTTTTGCAGGAGGGTTACAGAAACAAAATGCTATAGAGAATACACGTGCTTGCAAGTGTATAAAGTGTACACACACACACACACACACACACACACACACACACACAGGCTTCTGAGAGGGCAGAGCTGAACTGTGAAATATCCAACAAAGAGAGCAAAGACTAGCATGTTGTGCACAAGGAAACATTTGCCTGCGGCACGAGGAGATGTCAAAGCTGTCTACGCAGCTGCAGAAGGCACAGACAAAGGAGAGAGTCGGTTTACAGGTGCCGTTCATATTGATTAATGTTCACTGCTTCAGCGGGACGACCGTGTGGCAGGACTGAGCTCAAGCAGAAATAACTCTCGATTGAGCGCACCAGAAAACGGCACAAAGACGTTCGCCAAGCCTTAAAACTTCAGTGCTGAAGAGTTTTACACGATCCCACGATTACATGTTTTTTAGAGAGGTAGATTAGAAAAGCGTGGTGAACAAAGAAACAGATTCACTGCTTTCAATCAGGCCGAGGCGATTTCATTTTTCAAACCCAGAAAATGCCACAGCGCACGCATATCACTTTCACAGAAAATACACTCAACACCGACTTACTAGCAGAGTTTTTAGAGACAATACACTCCACGCACTCCACACGTACAGTACAGCGCACCGCGCTCCGCGCTAAAACCGATTACATAAAACTATTAAAGCTCCAACTAATTTAATGTCTGGGGTCACGTTCTCTCCGGCGGAGAGCTTGAGCGATCACTTGCGGATCGGGCTCCATTAGAGAGGCCGGCCCGGCTTCGGATGGCCCTCCTGTGCAGAGGTAATGGCTGTGGAACAGCAATCACAGCGAGAGTCACCCCGTCAGAGCGCTCTCATCCAGGGAAGGCACTTTAAAAAGACACCGCGCAGCCCAAAGCAAACATTACGGACACTCTGCCCTCAGATGCTTTCCAAACGAGGCCTGCGGCTGACACTTCAGCCGGTCCCCAGACCTACCCAGGCCAGCACACTCTGTCAATAAACGAACACAGACTCTACACTAATTAATTAATAAACATATCTGGCTTTGGCACTCTCCCTGGCACAGGTTCAGGATAAAGAAATCCTCCTCACGTGGTTTGCTTGTAAAGAAAATATTAGAGTTTATGGTTTAAATATTTCCAAACATTGGGCGTCCAACAACAGAGCCCCGACATGAATAATTCATGCCGCTCCAGTAGGGGATGGAAGGCAGGTCAGACCACTCCAACTTTCAGCCTAAAAAAAAAAAGAAGAGAGAAACTTCTTTTTTTATTTGAGCCAATTATATTCCCATAAATACTGGTCCATTACGGAGAGAGGCCTTTCTTGCAGCTCTGCCCGGGAGAGCGGGCGACCACAGGAGCTCGCGTGAATCTGGACGACATCTTCATCTATCACCCACACCGATCTCTCAGCCCAGCTCACAAACAAAATATGCCACAGCAAACATAATCCATACATCAGAGCCTGACACCCCGACCCCATTATCCGGGGAGGGCCTAGCGGGAGCTTCCTGCCGTACATTACCGACACAAAGGATGAGACATTCGGACAATGTGCCGGAAATGGCAGACGGTGCCAGAACACTCATCTCTCTCCCTCTCCGGCTGGAGGCACACACAAGCTCCCTGGCTTCGGTGGGGTGGTACAGCGGACTACGGAGAAAAACAGCAAGAGGCTGGCTCGCAGCTCAGGAGAGAGGGGACCAGACTGATGTCAGCGGTTGTTTCGGAGCGTAACCAGACGTACGCTAAAACGCAATATTGCAATCAGATAGCGTGGGTCAAAGGTGAACAAAAGCATCAGCCTGAATAATGCACATTGAAATTAAGAACTAAAAAGGTGAGGAAATTTCTTTAATCGGCATTATTTATTTTTCCTGGCTGTAGATGAAGGGCTTTTTAGCGTCTGTTGCTATGGACACCTTCATTCTAAAATTTACAGAGATTACTTACAAATGCAAAATTAAAGGAATACATAGACGTGCAACAGACCATAGCTCACAGCTCATAGCTCACAGCTCACCGAAACCCCATATTCAAATGCAGCTCACGTCACCACAAACAGCCAACAGGCAGGGTGCGAGAAGCAGGCGGCGGCATGGTCAGTACGCCACCCTCCTACCGCCGAGCCGCGCCGAGCGCCACAAAGACCGAATGCTTTTAACCCCCTGCTGTCTGGTCAGGACTGAGGGGCAGCCTCCCGCACAGATGGCCAATGGCCAATGGCCTCATACGCTGAGACAGAGGAAAGACAGAATTTACTGTAAAGCACTCCGAGTCCTGCACAAGAATAACATACCACTGATTCCAGGGGCAGGGCGTCCAAACCCACCCTCTGTAAATGCTAACGTTTGCACTGCGATTGTATTATTGTTATAGGTGGATGGTCTGGATGCAGGCCGGGAGAATAAGATGAGTGATCCAAGCGATTTTAAGGCAGGTTAGTGTTTGGCAGATTCTAATCTGCATTAATGGACACATTAATGAAAAATAATAAATCAAATCGCTGTGGCCCTGCTGGCCAAGCGCAGACTCAATGGGAGACCGCCTCAGAGCGTGTCCACTTTGTGTGAATGTGCAGGGTGCGAGTCCAGCGCATGTCCAGTATGTAACCCACGGCAGCATGGCGTCAGCGAGCAGGGACCATCTCCATGTGCGCTTTTGTCTGGAGATGAGCACAAAAGCACCCTGACTGCCACTGCCACCCCCCCCCTCCCCCCCCTTCCATACGAGGCCGTTTCACAAACAATCTGCACATACATATGCTAATATGCCGGCTTCATCGCCGGCCCATCTCTGAGCCGCGGGACATATTTATCCGCTTCCTTGTAGAATATTTTAAAGGACGCAGCGTATAGGCCACACCGCGCCAAAGCAGGCTGAGTGATGAAGCTGTATGTAACAACATATCTGCATATATATACATACACACAAACGGTTAAGCACTCCAAACGCAAGTGTTTTTCACAAAAAACTATTGAATAAATGAATGAAAATGTACATACAATCAAAGTATGAATGTGCCCTTCGGCCATCGAGACGTTCCGCCTGCCATGATTCTCTTTGGCCTGCTGCTGTAAGCTTCAGGGGGGGTTTTAGCTTTCAGTGTTTGCTGTGACAGTCTCATTCCTGAGGTTTGAAAAGAGGCTGGTTTAAAGATGAGGAACTGATTACCGAAGCGGCCTCTGTGTGAGAGTTAGGGGGTAAAACCACAGGCCGACATGTGGACGTCTGAGGCATTTTGGACTGGAGGCCTGGCAGCAGAGAGAAACACAGAAAAGATTGGCCTGAGCTCACCCACGCTGCTGTGTGGGTCTCATTCCCGGCCTTTCCAGTACAGGCTGAACCCGGCACAGACTGGACCCACCAACATCAGCACAGACTGGACCGGACCCACCCACACCAGCACCTGCCCGTCTGAGAGAACCACTCACTGGATGACACCTTCTCAGACTTCATCAGCTCATTACCACAAAAGGATTAAAGACTTATTCTGCAGGAAGTGAGCTCAGAACATCTGAGAAGCTTAGCTGTGGGCTCCTTATGTAACACAAAAGCATGTCTTACTGTAGGAAAATGGAAAAAAAAAATAGACCAAACATTATAACCTAGAGCCAACAAAGGAAATATTCATAATGGCCACAACACTGTCTTCCATCTATGGTGCAGTCTGATTCATTCATAGATCTAAAGACACCAGAGAAGCATGTTATTCTCCAACATGAGAAACCAAATGGAGTCAGGTGGCTTTAGAAGAAATTAATAATAATAGTCCGGGAGAGCATTTAATGGCAGAGGTTTGTCTGTTTTGGTACATCTGTCAGAGCATCACCTTTTTAAAGAGCATGATATTCACTGGCACAGCACCTAAACAGATACTTGGACACATTTGGACAGCGGCACTTCCTTCAGCTGCCATTAAGGGGACAGCCACATTCACGCCGATTCTGCATGTGACCTTTGACCTCAGAGCAAGGTGGAGACCTGGGGCGTGACTAAGACAACAGAAAATTCCAGAGACTCCTCCAGAGAGTCCCTGCAGAGGAAAAGCCAAACTCCACTAGAACACTGACTTGCCCTTTTGGTGTCTGGGAGGAAAATGTGGATACTATCCAGGTGTAATGGCAGGAATTAGGGTACAGTTCTCTGGAGTTGACTGACTAGGCACAGCAACCCAGGGCGGGGCAGAAAAACCTCACAGAGACTGGGAACAGAGCCATCTCTGCAAGGAGAGCAAGGAGAACCAATTAGATTCCAGAGGTGATGGGCAGCTGGAACTCCAAAACCGAGGCTTTCATTTCCTGAAGACCTCCACAGCACAAAAAACATGATCAGCACCACACTCAGGCCCAGAAAGAGGAGTACACCGAAATCAGGTGACATCTTTACAGCACATGTACTACACAATGAGATCCCACAGATCAAGCACAGATCGAGCAAGGTTCTTTTCAGGAACTTTCAGGTTCCCCAGTTGTTCCGGAAGGAGTCTAGGAGGTGGGCCAAGAGACTCACTGAATTAAATACAATTCTGAACCCAGGCCTCTAAACACAAAACACAAACCCTGAAGAGGAGCGGGGTCACTCTGGTTTAAAAGGAAGCAGAAATCGCTAGCTTGAGGTTCCAGTGTTCTCATGAGTGCAGGGGGTCAGGGTCTCTGCTCTCCGCCAGCCCCGAGGCCTTGCTTGTAAAATCCGTTAAACAATCTGCTTATTAAAAAGCCTCTGCATTGGCACAGGCCTCCGTGATGAATGGAGCGTCCCGAGCCTGCATCAGACACAGGTTCGATAGCCATTCTTCAGAAGGGATATGGAGAAATCAATGCCATCCACCATCCACAGCGGGTAACAAGTTCATATATCAGGGCTGTGCGGGCCTGACTGGCGGGTCTGCATGTGTCACCCGGGGGGGCGGAGTGGGCCGGCACGCGGGCACTGACACACAGGTAATAAAGACAGTGTGAGGGGCGGGACAGTCCCGCCGGGGAGCTCTCCACACACAGCTGCCCCCTGCAAACAAAAGGCCCTCATGCATCCGTCCCAGGAACTGCCTGATAGAACCTGCAGCTTCGTCATTCCATGTGCTGCTGAAAACCAGGGTCACTTTAAGCAAGCTCACTTTGCCACGACGCCCCAACAACACATTTCACCAGCACAGCTTCAACTTTTGTGCAAGTTTATGCAAAGCCTTACTATTTTTTTTCCTTTCTTTTTTTCTGCTGCTTGTCTTAGACCCTCAGGTTACTTGTGTTATCAGAATGTTTTCTCTTTTTTTCCTCTAGAAATCCTCCAAGCCAGACAAGATGACAGAGCCCAGCAACAAGGCCAGCTAGCCGGTCTGAACTGGTTCTGACATGGGGGGGGCAGAGGGGGGTGAGCCGAATCGTTTTTCGCCTTTAGCCAAAAAAATAACCTGGAAGCATTTGATGTACAGTCAGCAGGTACAGAGGGAGAGACAGAGAGAGAAGGGGGGAGAGAAGGCTCGAGAAAAAAAAGAGGGGTAGAAAGAAAGAAAGAAAGAAAAACTGAAAAGGGTAGAATGAGCACAGGCTAAGACACTGCCTCATCAAACGTCTGGACCTCAGCCAAGTTCATCTGTTAATGGACAACCACAGAACAGCCCCACCCCTCCCCCTCCTGCCAACCCCCCCCCCGACCACCCCTCACTCCTTCCTCCACCCCCACGCCCCATCCCCCCTCTCTTTCTCGCCCAGGCCACTGAAAGCTAGACATAGATTATTCCCGCGCCTTTCCCTTTCTATTCAAGATAAACAAAGTGCTTCAAGTTCAGGGCACACCCTGGGACCCTTGACAAAGCAATCTATCATCCTGTCTGGCTGAACTAGTCTGGCCACACTGAGGCTGCGGAGACTAATGGTTCCAGTGCACAATTTTCCCTTTGTGCGCCTGCCCCTCCGCACTGCCCCGAGGCCCCCAAAACCTCTGCCCCCTTCCCCAGCACAGATGTGCCTGACCGGCCCGTCCAAAACCACCCCCCAGCACACACCACCCCCAAGGCCCCAAAACCACCCCCCCCCCCTCCGCGGGATGACGGCACGCAAAAATCAACTGCACCAAACACTGTCTGAAAAATTAAATAAATAAGCAGAGAGCAGCAGCAGCTCCCAGCTCACGGCGTGTTCAGACACATTCTGCTGAATCTTCAGAGAGAGTGACACACAGCAAAGCAGGGCAGAGAAACGCAAAGACAAAAAAAAGCAAAAAGAGAGAGAGAGAAAATGGGTTTAAGAGCATTTCAGCCCCTGCTGAGAGATATTTTAAAAGCGAGGGATGGTTTTTGTTTACTTAATTTTGTCTGGCACCTACGCACTACATTAAGGATTCCTTTCATGGTCACCCCTGTGTCTGAAAGTATGACAGTCCCCTTATTGCGGCCTGCAATCATTTTTTCGCTTTGGAAAGTGGATTGTGGTAGCACAAAAAAAATAATAATAATAAAAAGGAAACAACGGCTCTCAGTCTTACTCTGTACAGGTTCCCCAAGAGCTGCGGAGTACAGACTGAACGAGAAGACTCAGAAAGCTTTAAAAAAAAAAAAAAAAAGTTCATAATTCACCCTCAAAAGGCAGCGATTCACAGCAGGAGGTGCTGACAGAGAGCCAGTCCCGCACTGCAATGCCCACTGCCCTGGAACACAGGGACGCTGATACAGCAGCAGACTGGCACCCTAAAACTTTACATCACATTATTGTCATTAATCAGATGCTCTTATCCAGAGTGACTTACAATTTTAACCATTTACACCGCTGAATATTTACTGAGGCAACATTTAATGAATCGAGCTCAATTTAATCAGTACCTTGCCCAAGAACTGAATCAGCAACCTTGTGATTATAAGCCCTGCACCTTACCACTATGCCACACTGCTGCCCAACAACATAAGACATATAAGACATAAGAGAGCTTTATTGTCATTGTTCAGGACAATGAAATTACAATGCACCACCTTCCAGCACTGCCCCTGACAGACCGTGTGTAACGATGGCTAGGCAGTATTAGGACACACGTACAGCTTAGCATTGAACTGAGCTGCTTTAGGAAGTGGGAAGGTAACCAGACGGTGGCAGGTTCTCGGCTCAGATGCAACACTGCCAGTGAAGCTTTGAGTGCAGTGCTTAAGCAGAAGTGTTTCGGTAACGTCTCCAGCTGCATTAAATACATACAGAGTAAACTATGCATGTCACCCCGGATAACGGTGTCAGGCAAGCAAAAATTTCATAATACAAAAATATTAACAATATTAAATAATTATTACCATCATTATAATCATTATCATAACCACAGGATGCACAGTCAGTGCTTGACTTTAACCACAGTTATTTTACTATGAATGATGCCATCAGCAGTAGATAAAACAAACACTCACTCACACACACACACACACACACACACACACACACACACACACACACACACAGACCATCACAGCACCTCATGGCACAGCGGTAAAACTCTGTGCGAAACAGAAGCCGCTGGGGAAGAATCAGGCCTGACCGCTCACTCAGGACACAAACAAGCCCATTGTCTCGTCTCAGCATAAGAACCGCTCTCCATAACACCGCACACCTCTGCCCTGTCAGGATCAGGATATTTCCTTTTCTCAAGCTTAGATGCCTCTGAATACTCAGAGCTTAGGGGAGGAAGAGAGGGAAACAGAGGGAGAGACACAGAGAGAGATATGTGTGTTTTTCTACTCAACTGACCATGTGAAAGAGCCGGCTAATAAACTCCTAACGCAGAGATGTCTCTCTGAGAGAAGGCCTGCAGCAATACCAGTACTGTGGATAAATTCTCCAGCCAAATTATCATTATAACTTTACCCCTCCAATACAGTGGGGGGTGGGATTGGGGTGGGGGGGGGGGGGTCCCCCAACATTTGCCATTTCCTCTGCCCGTTTTTCAGCATTAAATTATCCATTAGATTTCATCATATCTTACTAAAGCAATTACATCAAGAAAATGATAGCGCATGTGGAATCAATTATGCATGCCCCTGGCCAGAGACCAGAGGCAGGGAGGACAGAACACACACACGCACGCGCGCACGCATGCATGCACACACACACACACACACATGCACACAGACACATGCACGCACGCACGCACGCACGCACGCACGCACGCACGCACGCACGCACGCACGCACGCACGCACGCACACGCTTATTTACAGACAGACACACTCACTCACTCATATACACACACACACACACACCCACACACACATAAACACTTATTTACAGACACACATACACACATGCTCATAAACACACACACACGCACACACGCACGCATAAAAAAGACCCTGGATCTCACAGATGTGCCCCATCAGTTCATCTTACTGCCTAAAAAGTTCACGCTCTTAATAATTTATCTGTGTTCTGGATAGAGTTTCCCAGATGAATATTAACCGCTTTGATGGCTGCCTAAAGCCAACGCAGGGCCAGAGTGTTCCGGGGAAAACGGGCGCGCTCGCTTCCTCCTGGGGCGGAGTCTTCCCCTCCCTCCGCCCCTCCCACTCCCTCACCAACACTTCCATTAGAGAACAATTTTCGACAACTTATTTCTCAGTCATTAAGAATTCCTTTTCATCCCGATGTAGGTTTCAGCATTCCCTTGAAGCATGTGCACAAACTGGTAAGAAAAAACAACTGAAGAACCAAAGGGGAGAGAATGTTACCCCTTGTGGAAACTGGCATATTTTATTTATTTTTTATTTTTGTTTTCTTTTGTTTTGTTTTTAATTGTCTGGGCTCATTATCACTTGCTAATGTATTTGTTTGATTGATTTATTCTCTTTTAATAACTTCCTTCTGAAGCACACACATACTGTCCCTCGGTCTCTCTCACAAATGTATGAAATTCAAATCATTTTCCACGGGGAACTGAAAACCTCTATACTACAAGAACACAGCTGCATGTGTGTGTGTGTGTGTGTGTGTGCGTGCATGCACGCATGTCCTTGCTGACAATGCCACATACACCCTGGCATCAGGCCGATAGGCCTTTCTGTGTTTACAGATCATACTGGAGCTGTTTTTTTGGGGTCTAGACCATGTCTGTTTTCAGCATGTTCACAGAGTGACAGCCTCGGTGAGGCACAGCACCTCCTGGCATTCAGAGCCGGAGTGCCAGGCTGCAGCTTCTGCCAAACACACGGAGAGAGAGAGAGTGGCAAACGGCAGGCCACGTCTGCTTGTACTCCACCACGTGCTCAACGTCTACACAAAAAACTCAACGCTCTGAAAATCAATCGAGGGATACGCAAAGGAGTCACACATAAGCAGGCTAAATAATGGCAGGCATCTGGTGACAAACACCCAGAACGCCCAAACACCCCGAACGTTGAACACCCGAATGCTCAAATACCCAAGCCCCCAAACACCCGTGCACCGAACATCCGCCGCCTCGTGTTGGAGAGCAGGACCAGCCTCCGCGGCTCAGGACGAGGGCGTGATCAGAAGTGATTAATCACAGCCTCCTGTGCAAAAGCGCATTAACGAAGGAATGCGCAGTCATCATGTAAATTAAATATGTCAAATCTTCGGCTGAACTTTCAATCTTCAGACGAGAAAGCCCCACTTTAATTTACATCATCAATTTTCCACATTCTGAAACACAGAACTCTAAAGCAATGAAAACAATGCTCACCTTTTCCACCACACACACACACACACACACGCAGACACACACACACACACACACGCAGACACACACACACACACACACACACACACACACATGCAGACGCACACACACACACACACGCAGACACACACACACACACACACACACGCAGACACACACACACACACACACACACACACACACACACACACAACCCCTCATACCACAAGCTGACAGTGCTGGTGTGTTGAGAATGCACATGGTAATAGGCCAATCAAAAATGCAAAACAATTGGCAATTACTGAGAGGACCTAATGGTCATTAGAATTTACAACTAGGTAATGAACTAAAGTCTGCCCACACCATGCATATTCATAAAGCAATTTAGGCTTTGAAGATTAAAGAAGTGCTTAAAATTCAAATGAGCCTCAGCAAATTATCAGTAAGACTCAGTCAGGAAGTAGAGGCTTTTTGTGTGAGCGTGTGTCTGTGTGTGTGCGTGTGCGTATGTGAGAGCATGTGTGTGAGAGCTTATTTGCACATGGATGGGTTAACATGTGTCTATATGTTTGTGTGGACATGTGATTCTATGTATATGTATTTGTGTGTGTATGTGTGTGTGTCACTGTGTGTGACTGTATGTACATGTATTTGTGTGAGTATGTCATTGTCTTCAGGTTTGTTAGTATGCAAATAACAGGCCATCCCATCTTTTCCCATCATCCTCCAGGCTTGGGGTCAGGCTAGAGGGGCAGAGAATATTTAGCAAAAGAGCATCTGAAATATGGATTGTATTTCACATCAGTAAAGGGCCTCTGTCTTGTTTCCCACTATTATTATTAATATTATAAATACTAAATAATGCATTAAAAGGTTTTAATTATCATTAGGCTGATATTATCATCATCATCATCATCACCATCTTGTTAAGGGAAAAAAAACAAACTTTATGCTTCATACTAATGCTCCAGGGATGTGAGTTCTAAAATGAGGGAACATTTCAATACATTAAGGAGACACAACCCTTCACAAAGAGCCTCCAAACTAATAGTAACTTGCACAGGAAGCACCAGCATTATCGACCAGAACCCTGTGATTATCATTTCTTTTATCAAGAGGTGCAAAAATGCTTGGCCCAAGTCTTTCAAAAATGAGCCCCTTCTTGACCTTCATTTCATTACAAACAGGCCAGCACACATTCGCACACCCAGACAGGCATAAACTGCACGCATACAAGCAAGACACACAGAGAGGACTGATACTGTTAAAAAAGGGAGGGGCTTCACAGGTTATTAAAGTCCCGCTTAGACAGGCCACTTGTTTTGCCGTGCAGAGGAAGCGAACGCTCGTGACTTTTTTCGCCACTCTGCACAGGCTGCAGCTGTGTGTCAGCTCTCTCCTCTCCCCACATGCGTCTAAAAATAAAGCAATTAACTTATTGCTGTGCTGAAGAGAGCCAGGGTGACGGGGTGACAGGCCAGCCGGCCGGCGCGGGACAGCGAGGGCCTGCTCTCAGACCCCCGGTCAGCACAGAACCGCCAGAGTGCCAGCTGACAGGGGGAGGATTACTCCACTCCGAGGAAGCGTCTGTGCAAACAAGCGCCTCTCCGCCGACTCGTTAGAGCAACGCGCTGTTAGACAGCAGAGAGAAGGGACACGGCAGGCTGCGGTGCTTCAAACGCGCTCTCCTGCGCGCGAGGGTGCAGACACGGCAGAGTCCACACGCACCTCTGTAACCGGGGGAGACGGAAGGCGGACAGAACCGGTGCAGACGCTTAACATCCTGCATTTGCTTCCCAGCTCTGGCCAACACGCATGCATAAACACATCACAGTTATCATGAATTTAATTCAAAGCGACAGCGCCAATAACATTTATTATCAGAATCATTTATCATAAACAAAAATCTGTTTGGTAATGTGTGTCTGAAGGTGGCGTAAAAATGCTGCTGAAATCCGCAGGCCTCGGAAGTGTGTGGCTCTCGACCATCTCCAGTCATTAATCTCCCCCTAAACTGTCAATTACAGCGTTTCACCCGCCGTCAAAATCACTTTGGAGAGCGAGACGCGGTGCCTGCTCCGAGCAGTGCAGGACCACACACACACCACACACACGCACACCAAACACACCACACACACCTCCACACACACACGCACACCACACACACCTCCACACACACACGCACACCACACACACCACACACACCACACACACCACACACACCACACACACACACACCAAACGCATCTCCACACACACCACACGCATCTCCACACACACCACACGCATCTCCACACACACACACCAC
This sequence comes from Megalops cyprinoides, assembly GCF_013368585.1. Classification (NCBI taxonomy): domain Eukaryota; kingdom Metazoa; phylum Chordata; class Actinopteri; order Elopiformes; family Megalopidae; genus Megalops; species Megalops cyprinoides. The sequence continues at coordinate 2,397,858 of NC_050597.1, read as the reverse complement.
GCATCTCCACACACACACCACGCATCTCCACACACACACCACGCACCTCACGCATCTCCACACACACACCACACACCTCACACACACCACAGAGCACACCTCCACACACACACACACACACACACACACACACACACACACACACACACACACACACACAGCACACAGCACACAGCACACAGCACACAGCACACAGCACACAGCACACCCCTTCCACAGTTCAGTATCAGCTGAAACACTTCCGGCCAGAGAGGAGAGCTGCATATGTGTGCTGTTACACCCCAATCAAGCTCTATTTATCCTGCTCCTTTAATGATTCCCATTCACATGCACACATGCACACATCCCCCCCCCCGCGCCACGGCTAACGTCGCTCTCATCACTCCTCCGTCTTTTCTAAAAGTCGGCCTTCGCGGGCTTTGATCTGATGGAGACTTGTTGATGGCACCGGCGTAACGGTGAGCTGTGAGGCGCTCATTCAGGCCCGACTCGCCACCGTCGCTGAAAGGAACCAAATTACGCCGCTGCGGGATCTTATGACATGCAAAAGGAACAGAACAGAAGAGTGTCAAAGGGATTTACAGGTGTCAGTGGGAGATGATTTCACCAGTTATTTGTAACTAGCAGAGCCCGGGGTAATTGAATGTCTTAAGTGTCCTGCCTGGCAGAATTCAAAAGCAAGAGCTTGCAGCCTCAGTCACAGTGAATCATTTCTGAACCCGATTTCCGCCTTTGAAAAGCTCGTATGCCGTGTATGTATATGAGAGCGCGCTGAAATGATGGTTGATTAGCAAGGCTGACTGGCTCAGGGTAGCAGTGACATGCAGATCATGTGGTACAGACAAAACCCGTCCCTGCGACTCTCCTGCCAAACTGCACCTCCATTACACTCAAAAACAGAGGAGGGGCTAATGTCTACACCACCCTGTGTGTGTGTGTGTGTGTGTGTGTGTATGTGTGTGTGTGAGTATGTATCTCTACCTGTGTATATTTGTGTGGGTGTGTGTGTGTACATGTGTGCCCACCTCTTTGTGCATGTGTGTATGTGTGTGTGGGTAAGTGTGTTTGATTTACTATGTGTGCATGATTGAGTATGCACATGTATGTACATGCATTTATGAGTGTGTGCGAGTGTATGTGATTGAGTGTGTGTGTGTGTGTGAGTGTGTGTGAGTGTGTGTGAGTGTGTGTGAGTGTGTGTGAGTGTGTGTGAGTGAGTGAGTGAGGGTGAGTATGTGTGAGTGAGTGTATCTGTGTGTGTGTGTGTAGCCTGTGTGTGTCTGTCTATGAGTGTGTGTGTGTGTGTGTGTGTGTGTGTGTGTATGCGGCAGGACATTTCCCCGCGCCCCTGAGGGCTCCCAGCAGAGCGGCCGGCCGCAGCGCTGCAGTTGTAAAGGCAAACGCAGAACAGGAAAGCCCAGCGAGGAGCCAGGCCCAGCGCAGCCCACCCCACGCCTCCAGCTGCTGCTGCCAGCTCTCCCCTGGCAGGGATGTCCTCCCACTGCGCTGCCAAGTACCAGACCCTTTCATGTTCTGCTGCTCCAGAGCGGAGCCCCGCTCGCTAACGCTAGCGCGCGCGCACACACACACACACACACACACACACACACGTACGCACGCACACACACACGCACACACACACGCACACACACACACACACACACACACACACACACACACACACACACACACACACACACACACACACACACACACACACACACACACAGATACACACAATCACACACACACATAAACTCACACACAGTCACACACAGTCATGCACGCATACACAACACAAATTTTCACACACTCCATACACACACACACACAAATACACACACTCTTTTTCTCACACCCTCTGTATTACACACAGACACGCAAGCACGCATACAAACACACATTCATTCTCATATGCACAAACGTGTAAACACAAACATATACTCACGCAAGCGCACACACATTCGCACGCGCGCAAACACAAAGCTAACCATCCCTGCACTGTATTCCCTGTTTATGTAACAGCAGCCTGTAATCCACCGGGATTTATAAATAAGCTTTGTAGTATATAAACATTTTTATAGACACGTTTTATAAAACATCTGACATACTTTGAGAGCTGTGGTGAGACAGGACCCGGTGGGCCTCTGAATTCAGGGCGGCACAAACACTCGTTTCCAGCAGACAGGGAGAGAGAAGAGCCACCTATAAAATCTCTCCTGAAATCATCACCACTGCTCTTCTCTGCACCAACAGCGGTGTCCACGTATCAATCACACACCCCACCACGCCAACGCTTCCTGCTTCCCAACACTGCTGCCGCGATTCACCACCTGGGAATACCTGCTTTGTGGTAAGAAAGAAAAAAAAAAACACCACCTTCTGGGAGAAGAGGCAATCATTTCTGCAAAATCCTGAAGAAAAACTTGGCTCACAACGAAGGAAAATTCTTTTTTTTTCCCTGTACACATCAATCTCTCTCAACTACCTAAAATTACAAACAAAATATTGATATACGCGGCAAGCTGGCAATTATCCGGGAGCCGTCTCTCTTCAGCGGGCCGGCGGAGAGCCGTGAGTCCCGCCGCGCACCCACGGCCCTTGCTCCTCACGGCAAGGAAAGATGGCGGTGTAGTGGGAGGCTGAGCAGCAGGCGCCCGATGGCGGGGGCTCACAGAGGGCCGGTGGCACCGTGCCAGCAAGGGGGGGGACGTCTGGCTGTTAAACAGCTTTGTTCCAGCACGGCAGAATCCGTCCCATTCAGGTGCGGAGAACGGGCACGTCCCGAGCCCCGTCTGGGGGCCGCAAACAAATAAAACACATAAAATAAATTCCCCCCGGGTCGCCTTTCACATACAGACAACAACGCATCGCCACGGAGTATGGATTTATTTCTCCAAAGCAGGGCGGATCGTGCAGGCTGGACAAAGACTCTCACACTGAGGGGAAAAAGACATTTATAAAACACATTAAATAGAATTGTGTAAGGTTTTTTTTTATATCCCCCCCACTTTACACAAACAAAAATGTTAAGAACATGAGGCTGATACAAAAAAATCCTCCAGCAATATTTCATGCTCGAATGGAGAATTTGTTCCAGTTTAAAATGAAAGCAAACTATAATTTTCAAAACTGTAAACGTACACAAGACAGGCCGCTTCACAAAAACTCTCAGCAGAAATAATCTCCTGCCGGCCCACGCAGGCCTGTATCATGCAAATCAAATTGTCATGTTGAATATTAGACTCCGCCGCTGACTGACGGCCATGGGCTGCTAACGGCACAGAACATGCAGCCCGTGAAGCGCCGGCCTGGCGGTGCGGGGCGCAGATTGGTGAATTCTACGCCATCCGGGGATAACGGGTGAACGGGAAAGTCATGAAGGAGTGCACAGACACACAGATCATCCTCATGTGAGATGCACAGAGAGAAAGAGTGCGCAGCGCTAACGCAATGTGCATTTTTTAACTGCGCAGCACACTCCCGCATGGAGTGGACTCCCACAAGCTCGCAGACAAAGAGGAAAGCGGCACGGAGGCCGCTGGCACCCCCCATACCCCCCCACACCCCCCGCCTTGCGCTGAGCAGCCTGGGGCCTCTACAGCATGTGACACCCAAAATGACTGGCCAGGGTGTGCCTCCGGTGTAGGCCTGACGCTGATGAGGGAGGCAGGCCCTCGCCACAGCACCAGGAACACCACACAACACAGAGTCCAGGCCCCATGACAGACCAGAAACCCCCCACACAAACAGCGAAGGAGTGAGTCACCTCAGGGTCGGAAGAAGCACAGCGACCAAATAAAAAGGATAAAGCCCTGGCTTTCATGAGGGCTGGCTCTAGATTCTGCACTGCTGTAACTGTTACATACAGAACACCAGCATGCTCATTCAGCAACACTGCCACACTCCAGACAGCTCCCCGTCTGTCCGATTAGTATACTGCGTATATCCTGTTTCCCAGAATGCACTGCTGGCTCACACGTTTTAGCCACATGTCTGACAACACCAGTGAACACCAAAGCAAACACACCATCCTTTTCAGTGTCCCAAAAAACACTGGGCCACGTAATGCCAAAATAATTTTGTATTATCAGTGGTTTTTTTTCCCCCCCCACTTACAATTCCATCAGTCCCTTAATTTCATCCCAGCACCCCCCCCCCACCCCCGCCCCCCCAAACACACACACACACACACACACACACACACACACATCCGTGCATGTGCCCACAGCCGTGATCCCAGAGTGATGACGGGGGGACGTTCTGCTTAACGCTGCTGCTTCCTGATTCCATACTGAAAAACGCAGCTTTATCCAAACCATGCAACATATACCATTCATTTGCGGTCGGGCGTCTGGAGTTTCGGCGATAGCCCTGGCTTAACATCACAGCAGACTTCTCACCCATTCAAAAACGCCGCCTCTGCAGGGCATGAGCCCGGACGAAGGCATGTTTCCCAAGTCCAAATACTTTCACGATAACAAGACCCGCTGTGGCCTTTCACTCCTTACACAGAGTGCGATTTAAATAAAGGGCCTAACATGACAACACACATCAAACAAAACTGCAAAAAAAAAAAAAAAAAGGCAATGGCCTCCTTAGCCATTTAACAAAGCAACACAACGGTACCCAAACTAACACACTTCTCATAAGGCAGGTTACGGCACAGTGTAATTGATTCAATATTAATAGGACAGCACCTGATTCACTCTGAATACTGCTGCCATAGCAGTGCTGGGGTGGGGGGGGTGGGGGGGGGGGACGAGAGAGAGAGAGAGAGAGAGAGAGAGAGAGAGCTTGCTTCAGAAGCTCAACAAAGCATTTAAAAAACAATTATCTGTATTGAGGCCTGTTACGCGTGGTGGCTGTGCTGGTCTGAACTAATCGGCTAGTCTATTTCAGGACATTCATAATTTTAAAAGGGCCGCCCCTGTGGCAGACATCTTGAAATATTGTTTGTTATGTAAATCAAAGTTCATTGTTCCAGCCAACACGCGCGCTTACGGCCAATGCAAATTCGATCTGTCATGTAGACATATTTTTGGACGTTATGTTTCAAACGGGAGATCGCAGACAGTTGCTTTCGAGTGTCGTTTTGAGACCTCATTGAAAAATCGCTCTGAGAAAACAGATTCCGTCACTGCCACACAATTGCCCTGATTACGCCCGCGTTGCTTTGCGTACTGTTTTGGCAAAGAGCAGACTGCCGAAGACTGATCCCCCCCCCCCGCCAGTGGTCTCAGTCACTGATTTACATTAATTCCGGTTTACTATAACAAAAACACTACATTTAAAAAGAAAATTAACAGCCCTCCACCTCCCCATCTGAGGAGCTCCGAGGAGCACGGGGGGGGCTGAGGGGTGAGGTGGAGGTGGTGGGGGGTGCAGGCTGCAGAGCGGATTACCCCCGAACCCCGGGACGGGGGCCCCTGCGTTTCAGGGCCTATTTGGGGCAGCGTGAGCAATGAGCTCTCCCTCCATTCCAGTCTGACAGGTACTGCATTTCGTCTGTTCAAACACAGCGGCCCCGTATGTAAATAGGATGTTACATCACCCCGGCGGCCGCTCCGTATTTGGACACGCGAGACGGTCCGGGGACCTCTGAGGACTGTCACCCCCCCCCCCCCCCCCCCCCCCCCCCACTCAACCCCCCCCCCCCCCCCCCCCCCCCCGGCCCAGCCTCAGCCTGGCCTCAGCCCGACACCAGCCACACTTCCAGTCCAATTACCACTGCCCTCACAGTAACAATGGCAATAAAAAGAGGAAGAGTACTGCACCTCTTCCTCAGACTCCCTGCTGTTACCCCGGACAGGGCCATAGTAGGGGCCTCACTGCTAAGAGCTGGGTGAGAAAACGATCAAACAGCCGCATACTGTCTCCCTACAGCAGGAGGAGAACGTTAACATCTCCTGTACAGTATTTCTCAATCCCAAACCCACATTCACCTCAGAAAACATACACTTTCTACCAGCAGGGGAAAAAAAAAAAAAGCCTATCAGTGTCAGTCCTCATTCCTAATGTGACCGGTTCACCTCGTCGTTCTTTTCGGCCTGCAGTTGAAATCAAGCATTCAGAAGCTGCAGCGCAAGTTCCCCCACCGAATTATTTTAATACGAAAAAACAAAAAAAACAAAAACAACAACCCATAATACCAGTGACCCAACGCTCTGAGCTGAACCCTCGTACATTATGATGCAAATGAGTTTAATAACCCAGTTTAGCTGCTGACAGAAGGAAGACGAGGAAGTGTGATGGTAAGCCTGGATAAATGGGTTGCATAATTTGTGCTGAAAACGCAGCAGCATCTTTAAAACAAAGGGGGTTAAGCAGACAAACACGACCCCAGTTAGTGGTGTAGCCATTTAAGCTGGAGCTAACCGAATCGAACCTGAACACCGGGTCTGCAAATCGGAGCAGGGCACATGTCAGCTCTGTGTCCCTTCTGCCATAGGTTACCTGTGACTCACTCTCCGCATATCACAAAAAGGACTCTGAAAAGTACTGCAGTCACAGTGATCTCAGTAAGCAAGCATCATCTCAAACAAAGGTCAAGCACAGAGCATTTCTGACTCCACAGACCAAACCCTCAGAATAGGAATTAAAGCAGGCCAGAAAACTACTGGAAGAAAATGCAAGCCTGATAATCAGACACTTTCCCCTACACTGCAAACTTTACACCAGGATACGGACTGGACTGGACTGAAGCCACATGTTTTAGATACACACAGAAGAGCAGAAGACTTATAGCTACTTTGGGTCAAGCTTTAACCCCATGGATTCCAAAGATTTTTCAAAGTTGTTTACAGCAAAGTGATAAATGGTTTTGTTTTATGTCTTTTTAACTTAATTCAGACTTTTGTAGACCTAATTTAGCGCTGAAAGTCAAGCCTAGATTCTGTGCCTAATTCAAATCAAAAGAAAGTAAACTACAAAAAGTAATTTGTGGCATAACAATCTTTCAATTGGCTCACTCTCCCTCAATAACCAAAAATAACTGAACCCCTTTCTTCTTTTTTCCTCATTTTGGTAAGAAAGTGAAAACCTGCAGCCATACATTTCTACGGATAAGATGTGGCCGAGCAAAACCACAAAGAAATCAAGATACATCTGTCAAAACCACATCAGAGTCAAACTGGGGCAGGCCTGCGCGTCTCAGAGGCCAAAGCTGGGATGCCCTCCCCTGCCACACCAACCCTCTCAAACCTCCCCTTCAGTCCACACATCTTTCTCCATTTTTTCCTGGGACAAGGCCACTTACACACAAATCCTAACACATCCACTCCACTCAGCTCTGACCACGACAGTCACAAAAAGCAACTTAAAGTCAAGGTCGCTGATGTCACTTTGCCATTGGGCTATATTTGATTACTGTGGAAAAAACACCCTGTCAAACTCTATGGATCCTGGGACAACGGCTGGACTGGGTTAACTGTTTCCCCCCTGCTGACTGGGGGAGGACTGGCACTCAACTGGAGAGCAACTGTTTTTGGTGAACTGAGAAACTAGAAGATGCAACATGTGTAGAAGCCTGTAGTAAGCAGACTGCCAATGGTGTTTTGGAGTTTTACCAGAAATCATGTTCAGACTAACAGCAAAGTGAACACAAATCCTACCAATCCAGTAATAAAGTGAGATTTAAAGGCTACAGGAAGTATCACATTACTTTTGATGTATAGGTGTGGGTTTTCACTTTGTGGATAGATTGAACAGGCCCATAAAATTAAACAGGCAGACAGCTCTTTCCTATTCCAGTGCAAGACAAGAAAACCCTCAAAGAGATGTCATGTGCGTAGACAGGTGGCATACACCACTTACATATGTGGAGCCGGTGTGTGTGTGTGTGTGTATGTGTGTGTGTGTGTGTGTGTGTGTGTGTGTGTGTGTGTGTGTGTGTGTGTGTGTGTGTGTGTGCGTGCGAGCGCATGAGTGTCTGTGCAAAGTGCACCATTCCACCACACATGTCCCATATGTATTGTACGTTGTTGCTACTGTTGTTGTCATTACCTGTTATGTTTTCCTGTTTAGGGCAAATTCCTCGGGAGGATGTGGACAAGCAGTCGTCATCCTCGGGCGTGACTTGGACGCCCACTTCCACGGGGACGGCGGGCCTGCGCTGCTCACCCCGCGAGGGCGAGGTGGAGGGCGGCTTATCCACAGCCTTGTCCATGCAGAGGCTGCCGCTGCATTGCTTCCGTTTGTGCTCAATAAAAACGAGGATATCCCCCAGAGGGAAGTTCATCTGACACTGGCCGCAAGTCAGGAGGTCCTGCTCCGCTTCCGCAACTACCTGCACCAGCCCACGCTGCTCCTGCTGTTCCTCTGGGAGAATGGCAGCAAGGGGCTCGGCTACACACAGGAGGGGTGCAAAACAAGAGAGGGAGAGAAGGAGGGAGAGAGGGAGAGAGAGGGAGAGAGGGAGAGAGAGAAATCAGAGACCGAAATGTTCCACTACACAGCGCCAAAACTGAGCAGCAAAATCTCATGATCTTTCCAAACAACAATTTTTGGTTTGTTGTTGCGCGTTTTTCTTCTTGTTACCATTTTAGTTTTCCATTTTCTTTTTTGTTTTGTTTTTTAACCAAGCTTTAACAGAAGACTGTGTTTTCACACATAAACATACATTAAATGTAGAAGGGCATGTGGTCCTCTTGCTGTCATTTATTTTTTTGTGCGTGTTCAGCACTTGCTGTTTACACATTTGGAGGTTTTATGCAATTTAAAATAATATAAGTGCCTGTCTTTTTGAACAGAAGAATGCATTAACAAATACTTGCATGCTGACCTACACTTAAATTCACATCGGTGAGCAGACATACAATTATTCAATAGGTCATTAAAATCTAAAGACATTTAATGTGCTCTACGAGCAAGGATAACAACTTAAGTTAGAAGCATTTAATAATAATGTAACTGCCTGCCCTTGGTTTGCATCAATAAGCACCTCGTCGTACTGCCTGCACTGGACAGTGTGGATCTGTGCATGAATTTATATAGCCCGGGTAAGAACTGTTTGGGGGAGGGGGGGGAGTTTATCTCTAAAATATCCCATGTCAAAATACTGACAGGCAGCTGGTGGTAGAACAAGAAGCCGGTGAAGAAAGCTACAATTTAGTGTTAAACATGGGCGTGCAATATGTGCGTTGAAAGAAACTGTTTGCGACCCCCCAATTTTATATTTAAACGACCTTTTGAACGTAAAAAGGGAATGCCGTTTAAAATGTGCCCAACACATGTGCAAGCTGGAGAGAAAACCAAAATAGTACCGCGAATCCGTTTCGGGCGTCTGACTTCTATTTCCTTGATAACCGCTTTGGCGGCCGGAAATCGGTATTGAGAAACGCACTAGCAAGTGCTTGGCATAGATTCGGGAATATTTGGATTTAAATGGTTGCGCAGTTTTCTCTCGTTTGACTGTTCCTTATAAGTCTGTTAAAGGAAATTAAAAAGAAAACTGAGAATTGGAGTCAGTGCCCACAGTATCTGAAATCTTTGCACAGAGGTGAAAGCACTCTGCTAGCCTCCTAATGGTTAAGTATCTTGACCTTCTTTGCTAAGCTGCCAATTTCACATTTTAATGAACTTAAAACCACTGAGAATCAAAAAATAGATTTTAATTTGAGTATGGAATGATTGGAACAGATTTTGATAAAAGTGCTGGGATCTTGTGAACTGAGGTTAAATTTATTTCAGCCCAACCTACACCAGATACTGAGGGGCGTATGTGGAGTAGCTCCCAGACGTGCTTCTGAGAAAATATCATTTGAAAGATGCGATCGTACACGACATCTGCGCTCGAACTAGGACATTGAGATAACGTGATAAATTCCTGCTGCCGGTACTACCCTTAATTTTATTTCGGGTCAGAAACGGGAATTGTTTGGGGGGGAGGGAGGGTAGTTACACAACATTCCAGCGCATTTAGATGTATTAGATAATAATAATTGAAAGAATAGTCTGCCGCTTTGCGTGCGGAAGCTCGGAGATGACCCCAGCACTGACCACATCGGTAACAACAGAATCAGACCTTTTTTTATCCCGGCAGACTCCAAACAGATGCCTGTCTGTTGGTATTCGTTTCAGCCATGCTCTCTATTTTATGATTGCTGTTTGTTTGTGTCCGTCAAATGTATGTAAGGAAAATATAATTGTTTCTTGAAATGATGAATATTTTATTTTTATTTGCATAAAGCGTCTGAAAATATGTATTTTGTAAAGCATACAGTTTTCCTCCACAGGAGGAACAGAAATGTGTAGAGGAATGAATCGGTTCTTACACTGAATAATATACAGGCAAATCGTAAATGTTGTACCATAACGTGTCGTTTAACGTATATTGTTTTGACAATGTACAGTTTAAGCAGAGAACAAACATATATGCAAAATCGATAAATTGAAAGGCTCCTGATTTTATTATCAAAATTGTCTTGGATGCAACTCGCATTTTACAAAAGAAACTATATTTCCCGAGTATATTTGTGAGACGTAGATTTTGCTAGAGTGTTTTAAGCGTACTTACGAAAAAGGAAGAACATTATACTCCAGAGATGTTAGATCACAACTGCAGTACATTTAACAACACTAATGAAATAATACCTATGCAACTGACCATGAGGGGTTACAGTAAAGAAACATTACTGTGATCATTTATCCTTTAGAAAAACACTACATTTTAACGAAAACACACTTTTCTACTAAACACAAGTGGATTAAATCCGAGCATCTATTTCAGTGCTGTTTTCCTCTCTTTCGGTTGCAATGCATTTCGAAGATTAATAAGAAAACCGAGGTGCAGATATCATAGCCTGTCTTGTAGGGGAAAAAAATAGAAAAATATTTTAACTTAATAGTTTACCGAAGTTTGAAACTACACAAGCTCGACATCGTATTTAAAAATATAAGCTTTTGTAGTTTATTAATTCCGAAATGGAGGAATGTAATAAAATCAGAAATACTAACCTTAAGTTAAGAGCCTCCATACCCAGTCCCTGTGCATATTGTAAGATGCTAATTGTTTGTTGTATAACACAATCATATTAAGATACGTACAAGTCTACCCTTATAGTGTTGTTTTGATTAGGAGCTGATAATAAAGAATAAACACACAAAGATCCACTTAAAACGGTTAAGGATGATTTAAAATGACATTGTCCATAAGCACGTTGACAATTTTATATGAATTCGTTTAACTTAAATAGTCATGGAAAGACAGAGGATTTGAGGCGGGGGTAGCAAAGAGGAGGAGGACGAAAGGAGCCATAACCTCGTATTATGCGTTTCCCTTTATTCCAAACATATCGTCAGAATATGTAGATTGAGGTGGCGGTGAAATTGATCAGGTTCAAGTTCATTTCCAGTTTATTATCGTCTTCTGCCTCCTAGCGACAAAACGCAGACGCGCAGCAGCGACTTCGATTCAACTTGCAAAGACGCCTTTGAGCCGCCAGCAACCTTTCCAACCATGGGCAGAGTGCGAGATGTCAAAACGTAGCACACGCTTTATGATTTTAGAATGATTCGGGATCTGTCTGGATCGTTTGTCCAAAAGACACAACATAAGAAACTCAGGGTAACCCGTCTGTTCGTTACTTACACCGGAGGGTTACATTGTTTTCTTCGCCAGCAAACTGTTCCTCAAGATAGCCCTCTATTATTTAATTTTAAATAGAACATTTCCATATAATTCAAATACACTATCTGAATTAAAAGCTACAATTAATTCAGCGCATTTGTGGATTCGTTAGTGTGTTTTAGGCAAGAGTCTGTCAAATTCAAATTGAAATGTGTATCTTTGTCTTTTCCTTGCTGTTTCTTACTGAATACGCACGAGCTAACCAGCATCACGAATAGATGTTTCCCTTACCTGGGTAGTTGCTTAATATGATACATTAAAATGCATTTACACGACGATCCAGAAATGTGTGGAAACGGACAACTGGAAGAACAAACCGTGGAGTAAAGCCGTGTTCCTGTTGCTCTTTATGAAGCTCGCCCCCCATTATCTCAAGAGTCGCTCCTGAACACATTTTGAAATCTCTTTCAATAAAACCACAAAACGAAGATTTATATTCATAATATCCACCCATCTGGCTGTAGTCTAGGCAGATACATCAGGAAAATTAAGCGATTATTATTCTTTTTCCCCCTCTCTCTGCTTTCGTCTCTGCTGGCACTGGCTTACGCACACGCGGTACTTGTAAACAGTCGGACACGAGATTTTTCCCAATCAAAATCCACTTCGACTTTTTTGAAAATCTTCCAAAAAATAGTGCGAGAGGAGGGAAATCCTCTGCACAACATAAAGGGCCTGTTACGGGATATTCCAGTAGGTATACCGAATAACTCTGATAAAGCATGCATACCTAGACCAGTCGCCTACCTTAGCATATGCACTTAAGTGGCTAAAGCAGCGGGGGCACGCAAGCCGCAGCATATGCACGTTACAAAATTCTTATGCAAAGAACTCCGATTGCAAAAGACTGTACGTTGGAGAAAAGCAAAACTTTTTCCCTTGTTTTTTGGACAGGAGTGAACTCGCATAGGTATTTCTTGGATGAAAATGAATTTTCGCCACGCTTCTCAGTCAAGTCCACTTGACCACGATCCTCGCCGTCCAGTGTCCAGTATGCCTTCACCAAGAATAACGCTCGCCGCTACTATTTTTCTTCTTTTCTACATACATTAGGCTGTGAGCTGAGAGAAAGTAAGGGAGAGGAGTGTAAATTACAATTTTGGTGTACTTACGCGAAAAATCCCGTTTGCTTAAGTGCTGGGGCTTGCCTTGCTTGCGGCGAGACATGGTGGTTGGCGGTGGCTTTCAGCTCGGTTCACATCGGGAGAGCCGGGTTAGAAGGGAGACTCCAGAGAAAATATCTTCATCAATGCCTTTGACATCCAAAATAAATTAGAAATAATACAAAGATGGCGCAGGGAAGATGGATTGTGGGATAGCCGTCATGGCTTTTTTGAAAAGAGAGAGAGAGAGATGAAAAAATGGCAAAAGCCCCCCTGAGCTGCAAGTTCAAGTGCGGACGTGACGTCCCTGCGAACTTGAACGTCAGGAGATGGATGGACACAGACATACAAAACATGGGCAGGGCAAAGCCGGGGAGTGGGAGGAGGGAATGGAAATAACAAAACCAATGGACACTCATTAGGGGCTGGACATGAAATGTAGACCCGAAGAAGCCAATGGACAGAAAGATCAGGGGGCCGGACAAGAGGCACCGGAGAGAGAGCGCGCGGGAGAGAGAGAGAGAGTGAAAAAAATGTATAATGAAAGCAATGTGTAAAGCGCGCGGGCGGGGGGGGGGGCGGTGGACATAGAAAAACAGAGTGAGAAAAGCCAATGGACAGGAGATTCAAGGGGGCTGGACATACGACATAGGAGGGGAGGGGGAGAGAAACGTTTAATATAAGCCGTGGTAGTGGACACTGATCGGGGATCCTGAGCAGTGAAAACACCCGCGTGGTGGTCAGGCTGTGGCGTCCGCGTGCGTGCAGGCTGAAAAGGTGAAGCTGCTTCGAAGCGAAACTGAGCGCGAGGAGCGATCGGGTTGCGCGAACCGGACAGACAGGTTTCGCACGCGGGCAGAGGGGGCTGAGCAGAGCGAATTTAAACGCTGATCTGGGGCAAAGAGTGACAGAGCGTGTTAGAGAAAGGAGAAAGACATGCGAGCTGGCCCAGTCCAGCTTCAGAGGGAGAGGTTTGAGATTGTTACAGCCCGAGCTTGAATAACATAAGTGTTATTTATAAACAAGACGTATAAAGAAAAGATCACTGGAGCTGACCACTTAAAAATACGGAGGTGGATATAATAAGTTTCAGATGTGCTCAGGTTGGGTCTACACGTGGGGGAGGGGTACAATGGCAGTGACAATAGATTCAAAAATAAAGAGGAACAGAACACCGCCTCATCAGACTAAATAATGACAGCAAGAGACACCAGGCAAATAGAAGCGATGACATGATCGGGGCTGTGTATGAAGTGGGTAGGAGAGGAAAAACACCCGAGCCAACTAATAAAAGTACTAGACTAGCGGCTGCGCGAGAGAATCACAGTAGCGAATTGCAACGCAAGCGCGTGCTGTACTGTAGACGCGGACTGGCCAGAGCGAGCAGGGACAGGGAGAATCAATGGGGGACGAGAGAGCGGATCGGGAGAGGAAGTTGTGCGACGAAGAAAAATGTGAACAGTGAGTGAGTGAAAATATTTGTCGGGTCAAGGATAGTTTATGCATTTGCTGGGCGAGCTCGGTGTGTTGTTGCGTTTCTCTCCGAAAGCGCCAGCGTGTTATGCGACTCTGAGGACTGTGTACGCGGTGTTTAGCTAGCTGTACTTGAGCATACATTACGTGAATTATTCTAAAAAACATTGTCTTAGTAACCATGAAAATACGGTTCAGAAATTTAACATTAACAAAATGACAATGATTCAGAATCGTGTTGGTAAGGTCTCCTTTACCGAAAATGAACTTTTGATCTATACCTCAGAGAAAAACTGAATGTTCGATTCAAAGTATGGATTTCTAAACTTAACCATCTATCCAAAAAAGAAACAACATCTTTTGCTTGGACTGCAAAAGTGTAATGATGGAATATCCCTTTTCCACTGTGTACCAAGGAAAGGAATCCTTACGAAACTTTGCACGTTGGGTCCTGCAGTGTATTTATTATGACGCGCATGTTAAAATCATAGCAGCACAGTAATACTACATTTACTTTAAAGGTGACCCTAGATACTCGAACTACGCGAATTTCCAGGTGTGCTTTCTTTGGTGATTTGGTTAGTGGCATTTACTAATTTATCAACATGAATTGACATAATTTCACTTTTTCACATGAGTGATACATAAACACATAGCCGGTTTTTCGCAAAAATATCAAAATACTAACATTTTTGCAAGTGAGGTGCAGTGAAAGAACTGTTTAAAACACGGTATAGCGATTGAGAGCTGGAGGGGTCAGCTTGTTAGGTCTTTTTAGGTTACGTGTATTTTTAGAAAAAAAAAAAGTGGGATTTGTCGTTTGCAAATAAGGAACATTTATGCTTATAAACGTGTGCTTACGTGAACTGAAACTGATCAGTGAAATAGTTTTACGCTAACACCAGATAATTCAAACAAAAACGTATTTCGGTGGAATTTCAAAAATCCTAGGTATTGAAAAATGGTATATACTTATTTAGTTTTTTACGCTTCATAACTCTACTGGAGAAGAGATAGTGACACACAGACAGTCAATGTCTTACTAAATGATAAACGATGTGTACATTTTAAAGAGACATTTATTGGCATGGCCGAACAATACCCTTACCCTTCATCGCGCGTCTCTCTGCATTTCGAAAACTTCTAGAAGCAGGCAAATGCTTTCCTTTCTAAATTAGCATGCAGTCTGTGAAGTGAATTTATCTACTAACTGATTGATATTACTGTTTATAATCGTTTAAAGGTGTATCAGTTTTGCCCCTCAAAAATTTTGTGATCAGTTGTTTCTATTTTACGCGTTTTTCTGTAAGAGCTGTACATGTACAGCATTACATTATACGAGTGGAAGAGTCATAGAAACTAAATGGGCTGTCTTTGAGAGTTCGTGCGATCCGAACAGACCACGGGGGTTAGCCGTCATACACCGCACACAAACGCTGTAATAATAACCTCATTTTTGTTATATAGCCTAATTTATCTTGTTAGTTGTGCACTACTCGCGTGAAAGACCGCATACGTCTAATGTGACGTAAACAATCACCAGCTAAATGTTACTTAGCGAGCGAATTGGCGTGTATCGTGACCCCTGAAAAGATCCGCTTCACTTTAAGTCTGAAAAGACTTTACTGTAACTAACATTCGCAATATTTGGGCTATTTAAAATCCAATTAAATAGATTACATCTGATGAAAACAAATGCGTTAGACCAACAACGAGTTACGTCTTGGTATCTGATGTTTTTGATCATTTTCTAACAGGGAAACGTCTGCAGAAATCCCAACGAATTGTTTTCATGCGACAGTTTTGAGAAACGTAGTTAAAGTTGGTGCATTTGATTGATACAATGCATAACATTTAAAATTCGCAGCAATCAGTGTCTTAAAGGTGCAATAGTTTTGCTAAAATGTTGACATGTTCCGACTACTAAACATTCTGAACATGGTTATCTAAAACACTGAAACTTCCTAAGGGTTTAGATTCACTCATAAGCAAACAAAAACGCATTGCTCTCAAAGAGTCATCGGTAACAATACGCGTGATAAAACAGCCGGGCTAGGCCAACGTAGCCTACTTGACGTGAATATTATCGAGATTTCCATTTCGCGGATTACGTTCGATACTTAGGCCGAAGCGAGACGCTTAACTTCATAGGTTTCACCATGAACGTTTCAAAGTTTTTTTTCCCCTTTAAAAATAAATAAATAAATAGCACGCCCCCTCCCTAACAGATCACGTGTGCCGCCTCAGTAATGTATCCCTATAATAACAGTTTCAGCATTCAGATGACGGCTCGTTCTGCGACTGCCTTTTGTATTGGGTTTGATTGCGGAAAGCCCCGGTGGGTGCCTCCCAGGCATTGGTCTGTCTTCGAGGCTGCAGCCGATTCAATAGCAAAGAGCGCTAACCTTGACCTCTCCCTAGACCCCACTCCATCTGCTGGCACAAAGCGTTTTTCCCCCCCTCTCCGTTTTTTTTCTTTCCACTCTTTTCCTGCATACTCCCCCTCTTCCTTAAGAGCCAACATTGATCAAAGCAAATCGAACGCTGCGCCTCCCTCATCCCGTTCCTCCAGGAGAGCAGGCTACGCGGGCAACGGCAAACCCGCGTGGACAAGCGGAATCTCAATATGTAAATGACAACCCGACTGATGCAATCATAAATCAGCCAGCCGTTGTTAAACATATTGGAGTATCCATCTAGACTACGGTGCAGTCTGACACGTATCACCCTATTTTTTCATGTGCACGCAAGGGAGGGCGCGCACGCAATGACTGATGGACAAGGGAATTTTTGAGCAATATTTTAAGTGATTGCATCACAGTGCTGCGCACCATTTTAAGACATTTAAAGCAATATTTATTATTCCGTAAAATCACCCGTGACACCGTTCAGTCGCTGTTACTTTTGCACAAGAATCCAATATATGCATTTGTAGCAATCATAAATAAGATTCGACAGTACATGTAAATGTCTGTAACCCTCACTTTTCCAGCGTTAGTGCTGGTATATTTTACAGAGCTAAACAAACGTATTCAAATAAATAAATATATAAGTGAAGGACGCCTCAAGAGGAGAAATGGTGAGCGAGACGCGGGGCGGTCACGTGTGCGCCTTCCACGGGCAGCAGCTCGCAGAAAATTGACTGACTGGCCGCTTGGGCGCATTTCAATATATGGAAATGACCAGGGGCTTACGCGATAAATCAACGCTCAACACTTTGTCATTTTTCTCTTTCTGCTTCACTTTTTTCATTTTTTCCCTTTGCCTATTCATCAGCTGCTTTGCTTTGCGCTTACTCTTAACATGTATAACCTACATGACAAAAATAGTGTGTGTGTGTGTGTGTGTGTGTGTGTGTGTGTGTGTGTGTGTGTCATTGCGCAACCTTGAAAACATCCGCGTTCGCTATGTTTATAAATTATTATTATTGTTATTATTATTATTATTAGGTTATTATTTAGTGAATTCATCCTGAGCTGTAACCGCCTATATATGTACAATAATATGAATACCCTTATAGTAGGGTAAAATGTAGGCCTGCAGGTCGGATGTAAATAGGATGAATAACCCATTACATTATTTTCAGTATATCAGCCCACCTCCAGCCAAATAAAATCAGATCAGTTCCAATTAGAACTGAAATCTAACGTGTTAAATCGGAGTTACAATTAAATCACGATTATATAAGAAACTAAACTTCAGAGCCCATTTTGAACTGACTCGAATTTGTTACTGCAATTACATTGTCCTCTGTGTGGACGGTAATGCATGTTCTCTGAATCATGGCCAACTGAAACGTGTTCCTCCATTTAAAGTAGCGTGAGGAAAATGCACGTTACTTTCGGATTTGCTGTACTTTGCGACACGTGTAGGCTATGTAACTAATATTTGTTTCCATGTTCACATACAGAAGGCCTATTCCACGCCTATTCCAAGTTAGTTAGTGTGATCTGAACAACTATTAAAGTAGGACAAATCTGTACAGCATTCATCTTATTTCTTCTCTATTCATAAATAACTGCATTGTCGAAATACAGTAATAAGCATCTATTATTGTGGTTAGATAATACGCATCTGAAATGTTAGCCTTGTTTGAGATTGCGTCGTGGCTAGTGGCGCTCTCGCTGAGAATGAAAAGAAGCAAGAATCGAGATTAAAACTCTCTCTCTCTCTCTCTCTCTCTTTCTCTCTCTCACACACACACACACACACACAGGTATTTGAAGTAGCCGTCATGTTGTCACACGTTGTGCATTCTTTCTATTTATCCGTTAACTGTTAGCGTTATTTGTTGACATTTAATTCGACATGTGTCAAGTAATTAATTGCTTGGCCCTGGCGCTTGCTTTCGATTTTACGGTACAAAGGAGCACCAACAATCTGCCAATTGTGTCGCTTTTGCGCAAGTATGCACTGCATGGTTTTGTTGGGGTCTCTGTGAGACACTGGGGCACCCAGTCCACTCCAGCTTGCTCGTGTCCTGTCTCGTGTAGACACGGCTGCACTGAAAGTGTTTGGACTCGAGTGTAGACAGATGGGCATCGGAGAGGTTAACACTGCCAGACCCCGTACTGACCTTTCTGGATGGAATTAAATCAATCTGGCCTTGAAGTTGCTACTAAATTACAGCCATGCATATCAAAGATATCACTACCAACATTTCATCGCGCCCCCCCCCCCCCCCCCCCCCCCCTCCGCCCTCCCAGGCTAGCGAGTAGTAGCGAACGGACTGTGAGTAAAAACATCAGATGGAGCAGCGCTTCTGTGCTTTGCAACTTCATTTTACCAGCGATTAATCGGGCAGCTAATCTTGGTTCCCTGCAATGTTCCAGTCGTGCAAAAACGCCCAAAAACAGATTTGGTATGCCTCCTCTATTTATTAGTTGATTCTTTCTTTCTTTTATGACGTTAGCGAAAAGGACAAACCACGCGACCCTTATGTAAAGTGTACAAAGATTTTTTTCAGTCTCGGGGTCAGTTCCTCAGTAACTCAGTTCCTAACATATGTCAAATGTATGCAATCTGTTAATCGTCCATTTTTTCGGTCTGAATGAGAATCCGTGCGTTCTGAACTATACAAAGGCCTGCGTATTCTTCTGAACAACCAGTGCCCTCGTCCTACAAAACAAAATGTGCGGTGAGTCAGTTTGACGGAAAAATGAAAAAAAAAACAGGCATTATCTTAAAATCCTTGGTAAGTCAGGCCTTGCCTTTTCGAGGGAATTTCAAGCTTTAGCAGTTCAGACAGATTCACAGGCTGCCAATTAATATTAATGGATAGATTTCACAATGTGGCATTGTCGCACCGGGCGATGGGTGAGCATGCCATCTGGGGTTTGGCAGGTATTAGATTTAATCAAAGGGATTACTGGGCTATGGGCGAAATTATAAAGCTGAGATGGTTAGACTTTTTATATAAATATCAGGACATGTGCGCGCGCGCGTGCATTCCTCAGGCCCAGGAGAGCACATATGTTAGAACATCACAGACTCACACGTGTGAGCATCAGCGTTCACAATGACTGAGGAAAAAAAATTCCCATACTTGCATTCATATATATCGACACAACTGTTTTGTCAAATTAATTACATTACGCCATTCTAAATTCAAACAGGCATGTTTCTCCGGCGCGAGCGCCCGTCTTCCGCGCGAGGTCTGCGGATTCCACCGAGCAATCTTCATCAATCTGCGGTAACGCATGGCCATGTTTATTGCGGTAGTAGTTAAGTCGTTGTTAATTTTACACTAAACGGTTGTTATGATGATGAATGAGGAGGCTGAGATGGCACGCAGGGGACTGCAGGCATTTATCTGTTGAGCGGGAGGCCTTGCTTTACTTTCGCGCATCTTCCATCCAGGCTGCTACACACGACAATAATCAGGAGTGCACGCGTCGCATATTCCCAGCGTGATTATTATTCCCAGCGCTGCCCGGGCTGGAATGTGTCGGCAAGGCTGCCTGCATGTGTTTGTGTAAAACAAACCGAAAAGATAAAAGATTTTGAGCACTTTTTTGCCCGATATGCGTCACGCTCTATCTGTGTGAAGGCTGTTCAGGGTAACGCTTCGCTATAATTCTGACTCGACAGGTAACGACAAGACGTTCTGTATCCAATTTTTTTAATTATTTTACATAGTAATGTATGGGTGCCATCTTGAGGTCAGAATACGGAAATGTAACGCTGGTTGTTTTTTGTTTGTTTTGCTTTGTTTTTCCAAATAGGCGATCATTATTCAAGAGTCTTCATCACCATTATTACACATATATTGCTGCTATTATGAGCTTTCTCTTGCTGAGCAGAAACATAGGACCTATCCCCATACGCTTGTATTTGACAGTTTAAAGGGATTAATTTTTAAAAATAGGTTTTGTTTTCTTAAACAGGCGAAAGAACTTAACGACGATGAAGGACAGTGGGTTTATACAGTGTGCCTTGGCTCGAGGCATTATTTCCCTGGCTGAAGACAAGAGGATGCTGAGCGATTCCTCTCCGAGTACCTGGCGTGAGCTACAGTCGGTTGCAAAATATTATCAACTAGCAACATTAATTTTTACAAGCGGTCAATCAAGAGGATATTAGCCGTGTAAAGTATTGGTAGGGCCAGTTAGTGCATTATTTTATGTCTGTTGCCGATCTCATCTCTCAAATGAATACATGGGTCCAACGGAGCTTTTTAACGTTGGGTTATTTCATTCCTAGTTTTTCCTTGAGTATTAAATAGGTTACCCTTGACTTACTTTCATTAGCTGTCGCTTTCGTATCTGTTGGACATGTTTCACGTGTAATTGCCGTTGATGTCTCCCCGGGAATCTGCATAGCTCTCCTGTTACTAACAAGGAGGCGATTCAAGCAAAGTCTTTCAGAATTAATAACGATTATGAAGCTGTTTAGATTTTTTCAACAGAAAACGAAAAGCCGAAAACGTGGCTTCATGCATTTCTGTTGGATGGCCCCCATGCAACAGTCAGCTTTGTACAGTTTTACAAGAAGCCTCCACAACTCCAAAGCTGTGCTGTCCGTACTGTACTTGGCCCACGGGGATTTATGGTGGTTACAGTGGACTCGTAACAAAAGCTCCCTCTAGTGTTTAAACACATCAGTGTCCGTTTCCACAACGGTCGGTTGCTGTTATTAGTACCACCATTAGTACTTGTAAGTCGCCGTCGAAGCCGTAGTAGTAGTAATATTTCTGGACTTAGGCTGTTTCTGTGTCATATGCGAAACCTTAATTATACGTATTGTTTTACATTTTTAAAGGAAAGCCCTTTTTCATCAGGCAACTTACACCACTGTAATGTTCTATATGCATTTGTGTATATATAGCCGCCACACCAACAAGTGTGGAAGGATTTTTTTTATCCGAAATATATCTCACTGCAAAAGTTTGGAGACGTCGGATTTGAAAAGAAAATGTCATGTTAAGCGACGCAATACTTTCGCCGAATCTTGAAAGTATTCCCAGTATCCGTCGATTTAGTTTCAGTACCTCAGTCTTAATCCTCAAATGCTAGAGAATGAAATCGTTTGTGACCGAAGCGTAACTGTTCTTGCGTTTATTAAGGTGGTGGAAGTGTTTAACGCGAGATCACAATCGTTTATGATCATAAATGTATAAATCGATAAATGTTTGCTTGCTATTCCTTTACTTGTCGCACGAAATGCTAAGCACACACTTGCTACAAATCGAAGATTATAGATATCAAACTTAATATGTTGTGGGGATGTTTGACAGTGTGCATTTATAGGTAACAATTCACAATTTCATTCCACAATATGCTTGTCGTATTATTTACTCTAAATGAATGTGCGGAATAAATGCTATTGTGCCACTCAACGTAAGCAGCTTTTAAATTTGTTTCTAATTGTTATACTCAAAGGAATAAAAGTGTCTGTGGATGTCAAAAAGAGACTATTATTGCTTCAAATTCATGTTGTTTTTTTTGGTGCACTAAGTCTTTGTATCATTATTATTATTATTATTATTATTATTATTATTATTATTATTATTATTATTATGCATTTCAAGCATATGGAATGATACCGTGTTTAGAATCCCACTTTCTTCCTTTGCCTCTCTCTATTATCCTACAAGGACCTACCTCAGAAAATGTCTCCCCAGCTTTAAGTATGTGTTAATTTCACTGGGTAACACAGAAGAGGTGTATGTGAATTTTTTATTGCTCTTAAGGTAAATTAATTTTTACTGTTTATCCTTCTGCCTAGCGTTTATTACCTTCTGTCCAATGAATGGGATATACCTTCAAGAGATTAGTGATAAGTCATGTATTTTTAATGAATATCAATAGGAGAAACCCCAAGACATAGCTTGCCGTCTAATTTGATTAAACTGTGCTTAAGGCAAGCGTAAGTTACTGACGAGGGAATAGCGTTATAATGACTTTGAGAGTATTATAGCTGGCTGTTTTAATGATTTAATGAACTGCCTATGTATTTAGTTATCGGCTTTTAAATTATTAGTGCCAGCGAAATAAAAAATAACTCATTTTGACACAACCCGCTTGATATGTCGTTTAATGTGAGAGCAACGCTGCGCATGCCGATACAGTGTTCACTGTAACCCCATAAAGGACGAGGCTAATACCGTGCGATGTGGACGCCCTTGACACGCACTAATCAGAGAAATTGAGTATGCTAATTCCTGTTTGGTAATGACCGGTGCGAGTTCAGATAAGGGCAGCTGACCTTGCCATCTGTCACTACACATAAGGTAACTGTCTAATGTAAAGATTCGACGGATTACAGCGCGTATGATAAGCGTCATACAGACAGACAAAGTAACGAAACAACCAGAATCAAGCTTTTCAAGTCGGTTGTCAGAAGATGAGTATGCATCGAAATGATAGTTTTAATGCAGGCATGTAGTGCTTTTCAACGAGAAAGCGGTGGACTGTACGGAGTGGATGGGGTGTTTTAACGCTTCAGAACCATGGACAGCGTCACCGCTTGCGCGCCCCGCCGGTGCTCCGGTAATTCCGCTGTACCGCGCTTCTCCGACTCGTGCAGACGTAGTTAGGTACTACACCATTACCACTTCGAGCTGATATGTGAAAAAGAAACACAGTAAGTCGTGCACCCCTCGCTTTACATCTTCCTGGGCGTGTTGGGTGTTTTTTTTTACCTTTCTGTTCGTTTCTGTTCTTTCTGTTGTCTAGCTGTGAATTAGCATCCATATGACTCTTGATGAAATTAACTAAACAATGTGTGTTGGATTATTCGATACGCATTCATAATGCACACACATCTGAGTACTATACATATCCACAACAAAGTCCTTTAGAGATATAGTTTCTGTGACACTGAAATGTTCTGGTGCCAACCAATCCACCCCTGCATACACAGACACACACACACACACACACACACGAAAAGGGGTGGAATATTGATCTCCAGGAGGGAAAATGAATTAGCTTAACACACTACTTTGTTCCTGCACCCCTAACCACATAGTGTCCCCGCACAGAGGCTATCTGGAGCTCTGCTATCACCCCAGCACTTTAATCGTACCGGCGCTTGAGGCATCTAAATATCGAAACTAAATATTGCTGGCAATTATCTTAATTGGCAATCTAAACTGAGGACTGATGGCAGACTTGTCCTGAGCAGCCATTTACTGGGAAGCTTGAGCATAAAGGTACCAATTGGTGGATGCAGTAGCTGCAGCTGCTGATATTAGTCACCTGATCTTTGATCAGAGGCAAACAGACCCTGAGCCAGGCTTTCCTGTATCCTCTGTGTACAGATTGTCCTGTTTGCGCTGCGCTTACATGGCCATTACTAATTGTTGGCAGAAGTCAGCGTAGTTTACAGTGGTGGGTGCAGAAGTGCCGGCACTGAACAGACAATGATGTGAGAGGACATCTGTGTCAGGCTTATACAGTAAATGTAATATGGCACTGCCAGGAGAGCTGGGGTGGGAATAAACGAAGGGTCTTTCCGGTATGCCTCAGTGTTTCACAGTGACCGAGGAAATATTCAGTATGTGTTCATGTGGAGATGTGATGCTCATCTTTTAATAAAAGTGAATCCACTCAACATCTTGCACCTGGTCATTTTCGAAATGACACAAGTAAAAATTGTAGTTTGGCTTTGTAGTTCTAGTTTTTTTCCAGTTTATTTATCTGCTTTTTGACATCATTAGAATGATGAGATGAATGAGGTTTTCTATTAGCTATGAGCTGACTTTATTTTATTGTATATGTTATTTTTTATTGTATAATTGTGCGTGTAATTTTATGGTGAAAATTTTAAGTACATAATGTGGTTTGATTTATGGAACATTTCTGTGCTTACTAGCTACCATCTCATTCACTCCGTCTACATACTTACATGTTGCATGATTATAATGTCAAAGTACAATCTATTTTATTAAAAGGATTAAATGAAGATTATTTTCAGAAATTGCTATACAACCCATGAAAATTTCACAATCCATCTGTGTTGTATTTAATGTGTCTGTGTTGTAAAAATACAGTTCCACAAAGACAGCTGAAAATAAAACTTTCTAGTCTATATTCTTTGTGAGTGTTGTAGCCTACATTCTTTATATGAAAGATCGTATCTGACTCACTCAGTAAATGTGAATGGAGGAAGAATCGTTTGATAAGAAAAACAGAACCAAACAGGCATACATCATACAGGGAAAGAGGGATGCAGCTTACCTGGGACTCAATGCAGTTTTTACATGAATTTCAGCAAATCCATTTGCTGATTATATGTTTCATGGTGATGCTCTCAGGTCCAGGCGAGGTCCCTGTCTCATTCATCTAAAAAGGCCAAGGTCCCACACAACGGCCAAATCACAATATGACAATTAGCCTCCACATATATATGAAGACTGTCTGTGTCTTATATGTATGTCTTGTGTGTGTGTGTGTGTGTGCGCGCATGTGTGTGTGTGTGTGTGTGTGTGCGCACGCGCATGTGTGTGTGTGTGTGTGTGCGTGTGTGCGTGCGCATGTGTGTGTGTGTGTGTGTGTGCGCGCATGTGTGTGTGTGTGTGTTTTACTCTCTACCCACTGCAACTGAAAGTAATAGCAAAAAGGGAAAAACAAGGTGTGACAACAGTTAGAGTATGGGTAGTGTGTGAGATCAGAAGGCTACGCCAAAGGAGGAGCCCAAGCACGTCAACCATCTTTTTAAGGTGTCTTACCATGGTATGGCCAGAAGGTGGCGCTGAAGACAGGTACGTTGCCTTGAGCTTTGCGGGACCCTGCATCCTGAGGTGAGCTGCGGGAAACACAACAGGTATGTGCAACACACGCACATATGAGATAAAACTCACACATCAATGCTTGTTATATGTACTACAAATTACCCATATAATATAAAATATCATGAAAAATACTTTCAATGTAGAGGTAAAAAAGACTACGTATGAGGATGTTCTCCAATCCAGTGAGAGAGGTGTGTGGAAGAAAACGACACGTGTATTTGACATATGTGAGGAATGCAGTCTGTGCTATCAATAAGTAAGTTCTGTTTTCACTGAAGTCACATTCCACCCTGACAAACCCGCCACTGTACATCACGGTGCTTGAATGTAGAGTAATGTAATATAAGGCGCCGTGGAGTTGTTATGTGGTTGACGTGAAATTACCACTAGGGGGAGACACATCGTGCTGTATTCATTTTTCCGTCAGTTTTGTTTGGAGCTTTCACAAGTCTTCTTTTCCTCAATCTCCTTATGTTTCCAACGCAGAAAAGACAAGTGGGATTAGAGCTTTTTGTTTCATTTCTGTTTCGCTGAAAACAAACTCTCAAGTGACCTCAGGTGTAGTTTTTGAAAATATTGGCTTCTACAGAGTATCTTCAGTTTATATAAGTTACTCATGAAATCAGATTGTTACATTCTTTTAGGAAATTTGTTTGCTTTTGCAGCTTATTTTCTTTAAAATATTTAAGAATAATATAATTTGTCTTTCTGTTATTTTTTGTCATATACTTTTATATAGGCTGTATATTGAATGCTTGTCCTAAATGTGAAGCTATGATGATATACACTAAGGATTTAAAATATGCTACCATTAATTGAATGAGTTTTAAGACTGTTCTACCAGTAACAGGCACTGCAAAAAATAAATAAATAAAAATACAAAAAAATCTAGCTGGTTTATTCAGTTTAACAATGGATATCATTCATAAATTAATTTGTTAAATATGGTCCATATTTACACAATCTTAGGGATCTAGCTTTAAAGCCAAAAAATGAACAATCCTAATGTGAAATCAAGGCTGGAAAAATGCCATTTGGATTTTAATCAGGTGATGGACCCCATAGTTGACCACAGGCCATATGAGACCCACCCCTTGCAGGTCGGTCATGTGCCTGGCATGTCCAAGGCAATAAAGTTAATTTGGAAACTGCAACCCCACCGCCAGGGATTATATTTTTTTCTCTGGCCCATAACACACTCTCCAGGTTTGATTTATTTTTTATCTCCACTTCTGTTGTCTTTTCCATGGTCTCCAGCGATATCGAAAGTATTCTTATATCTGGTCATACCACTGTGCTTCTCCACTTCTTACCTTCTTAATAAAGTTGGTAGGTCCCTGAGGTCAACACTAAATTCTACCCAGCTGCTGGATGTGCACTTTAAACAGTCTTTAAAATCACACATTAATCTTTCTGAAGAAACCAATTCACCCTCTGCCTCTTCATTAGGAGTGGTGTGAGAAGCCATGGAAGCATTCCAGAGAGGTTATATTGTTCATCCTTTGAAGAAAAGAGAGAAATCATACCTAAACAACTTGACTCAAAAAAACAGATTCTGATACCTGAGATTAACTCCAAAGATAATAAGTCATCAGCAAATGTATCAGTCTTGACCCAACTGAAGTACAAATTCAACTCTATTCTCTCCAGTTGGTGGATTTTCCTTAGTGTAGAGGCAGACAAAAGCCATTAGTGGATAATAAAGAGGGGAAGGTGCTTGCTGAATATATCAAAGAAAGGGAGATGATGAACGCAACATGTGCAGTCAAGGTCGAGAGAGGAAACCTTGTGTCAAAACCTTTTGAGATGAATGAGGCTCTCAGGGTCTTTTATGTAAGTCTCCATACATTTGAGCGGTACATATACAGGGATGAAATTAAACTATTTCTGAACACTTAGTCTTCCTTCTTTAGCGAGGAACAGTGTGAACTGGTGGCTGAACCTTGAACAGCGGAGGAGATGTCAGAGGTCAGTACAAATTTGCCAAATGGAAAACCTCCTGGTTTGAGCAGCCTTACAGCCAAATTTTTAAAGGTCTTCACAGCCAAGCTGTCTATATTACTAACAGATATAGTTATTGAGGCACTGGAGAAGCTTAGCCTGCCTCCCACTCAGAGAGAGGCACTTATTTCCTGAAAAACAAGGATTCCTCATATAGTTAGACCTACCAGCCTATCTCACTGATCAACTGCAATAGAAATATTTTACCAAAAAGTTTTGGCTGTCGTTTGAATACACTTTGATCCACTCTGATCAAAATGCAGACAATATCAGACACCTTGTTGATATTATTGAATATTATGGTGAATAAACATTTACATCACAGTTATTTAGCAGATGCTCTTAGCCAGAGCGACTTACACAGGTTACAATTTTACATGTTATTCATGTTTGTACCGCTGGATATTTACTGAAGCAATTCCAGGTTCAGTACTTCACCCAACGGCACAGCTGCAGTGCCCCAGCAGGGAATCAAACCAGCAACCTTTCAGTCACAACCCCTGCGTCTTACCACTATGCCACACTGCCATTCTACCCCACTGGCATTTGACAGATATGTGTGGAAATATCTGTTTCTCACCCTGGAATCGTTTTTGTTTGGGAAAATGTTCATTCAGATACAGCTTCTGTATGACCAACCAAAACAGCAGACTCAACCAATAGCATTATCTCATCTCATTTTGAACTTCATAGGGGCAGTAGGCAGGACTACCTCCTCTCCCCCTGCTCTTTCAGCAGGGAAGGGGCACTAGGGAGGGGCACTAGGGGGTCTAGACTGTCCCCTCTTCCCCTGCTTTGTCTTGGCTGTAGCCCTTGGTCGAGACACTGCACTCCCAGGTAGTTTATGAAAGGTCATACGCACATGACATTCTTCTCCTTGTGTCATAACTACAGTGCTCTCTCTCTCTCTGTCCTACTTAAAATCATTGATTCATTTTCAAGATTGTCTTTTCGCAGTGTCATCTGGCTGAAATAAGAGGCTCTCCCTCTGGTACCCTGTTGTCCAAAGTCGCTTTGTCTAGGGTGACCATACGTCCTCTTTTTCCCGGACATGTCCTCGTTTTGGGACCTAAAACATGCCTCTCTAAAGGAGGACTTGTCCGGGAAAAAGAGGACGTACGGTCACCCTAGCTTTGTCAGACAGTCGGCTTTTGCTGGCCCACGAAAGGCATCAGATATGTTGGCATCACATTCCCTCCTCAGCAAGTAGCCCAGATTACATCAGCGAATTTAAATCTACTGTATTATATCATGCACAACATGGATGACGTAAATTCGCATTCAGGAGTTGATTTGGGATTCGTTTCTTTTTTAAAGAATCGATTAAGATTCTGATTCCAATTCCAAGAACAAAGATCAGAGAGAACTGAGGATTTGAAAGACGCTTTGGTTATATGTCCAGCATCCAGACCGATTCGGTTGTTTATTTATCATCGTCATCACGCATTTAAAATGTAGAACTTAGGGATCAGTTGCCAGGGGGGTAAAGCAGGTTTATTTAAATCACGCAGCCCCCAGGCGACAGGACGTCCCGCCGCACCGGCGTCCCGCATCGCCTCGCATTTCAAACTCGCGAGCTGCGGCTGGCGGCCGCGCAAAGCCTGCCGGGATACGCGGAGCCGGCGGGCGCCATATTGGAACGCAACTATTGTTATAAATACGGACGGGGGGCTGCTGCTGGCCGAGTTTACATGTTTTCAAGAAAAAAATTCTGAATAAAATACAGCGAAAGCTCCTCAGGAGGTCATGAAAGAAATGTCAGCGTAAGTGGTCGCGTACTTTAATGCGAAGGCATCCGTGCTCGTCCGTTGCCCAGAGTAGATGGGGGCCAAGGTTGCCAGCTATGTTTGCTAGCCGCTAGCTAACTAGCATTAACAAAGGCCTGCAAGGTCCGCACACAACACGCTTAATGTCGGTTTGTTTTGACCTTAGACTTTATTTAGAGTTCTTGTTCAGTGTCTACATAATATAACAAGTTTAATATGCGGTTTATTTAACACAGTCATGCAGGATGTGGCCGGAGATACGATGTGTGTTCCCGGTTGACAGGGCGAGTTCCGGTAAAGTTAGCTAACCGGCTAACTGTAAACATCAGCAGGTTAGCCGCACCAACCGGGTAAAACTAACCGGTCTAAGCGCCACTGTTAGCTAAACTACAAAATCCAGAGTTGCTGGATGACTTATGAAGTGTTTTGTCTGTATTTGGAAACGTTTTTTCCTGCTATTGGGACAGTTGTACGTGAGTAAGCTGCCTATTGCGGGGATGGGAAGCCGGACGTGTTTGGCGTGCAGGTGTTTGTTTTTGTGCGGTTGATCAGCTAACGTTATCAGCTAGCATTAGCCGGCTCGCTAACTGTCGCCTTAGCCAGGTTGGCTGTGTTTTCTCTGGATGCTTTTGTGTTATGGTCCGGTCAGTAAAACCCAGCTGATAGCCGGCTGGCTAAGTCTGAGTGTACATGCTGACCGTCACGTCTCTCAGCTGGTCAGCAGCGTGAAAGCAGCTAGCTATCCTCATCCATTAGCGGAAACTTAGCAAATGTTAATTGTCTACCTAGATTGTTAGCCCTGTCACCCGCTTAAATGTAGCAATTTGGCAATTTTACTTTTAAAAATGGGGCTTGATCTGTGTCAGCCTGTGTCGTTCCAATGAAGGAGAGGTTTCGAGCTGAATTCACGATCAAGTTCATTGGGTGACCTAAATGCGTCTGACAGCTGAAATGTACCGGCTGAGTGGATACCGTGTCTATACTAAGGGAACATCCTACTGCCAAAATCCCGTGTGTTGTGGTGAGAGAATGAATCGTTTGCACCTGTTCCAAGATGTGGAGTTATGCTATGGCTTTTAGGGAAGGGGATGTTTTTTCTGCCAGAAAGCATGCACACCGCCACATAGTCATCTCCCGTGGTTTTCTGTATGCTTTTGAGTTTTATAAATGTGTAATCATTCTGGGAAAAGAGTTCCAACATCCCGTCACCTGTCTGTGTTTGGAATATGTTTGAAAGTATGCTTGTGGTTGTTTGCTCATGGGTTTGCTGTGTATTGCCGTACCTCATGTTAAAACTGCAGAGGGTTTTTGCACTGTAGAATCAAAAACCCAGATGCTCTTAATGGCACAATAATGTTAGACACTTGTGGATTAGCTTGTCTTGGCAATTGAACATCTTTGGTAGAACCATGTTAGGTCAGTGTGCCCAAATACTAAATACTAAACTTGGGCCAAGAGAAGGGTCTTGTATGCAGTGACGCTAGACCACATGAAGAAATGCAGAAACGCCTCTGAAATTCTGTATATAGACTCAATAGTCCAGTCTGTCTGCTTTGCACTGAAAGTTAAATCTCTCCCATTGCTAAAGCTATGTGTTCTGAATTTCTGATTTACCCATAAACATTTTTTGTTGAGGTCTTGATTTATGGAGGTCTCGAGTTATGGCAGCAGCACATATAGCACTGGAACCTCCAATACAAGTGCGCTGGACATACAGAAAGCAGGATCGGGATATGTGGTGATCCTCTAAGATGTCTTTGTAGATGCTGTGTATGAGAAGACTCAGAGGCTGTGCTTTGTGTCCTGTAGGAGCAGTAACAGTGTGCTTGGCGGGCAGCAGCCCCAGAAACACTATGGCATCACCTCCTCCATCAGCCTGGCCTTCCCCAGGGAGATAGACCACATCTACACCCAGAAGCTCATCGAGGCCATGAAGCCGTTCGGCGTGTTCGAGGATGAAGATGAGCTCAACCACAGGTGACGTATCTATGCAACAGTCATCCGGGCGTCATTTGGTCAGCACATGCAGGAGGGGTTTTTAGGATTGAAGGGACAGCAGCACTAAGCCACCCATGCTGGCAGGAGCTGCATGGGCTGGTTTCGTTTTATAAAAAGTCCAGAGGGAAGGACTTGCTCTCCCACAGCAATTGGAATAAATGCAATTGTATATACAAAAATGCTTTGTTAAAAAATTGATAATATTGTCAACAAGACTGGGGGGGAAAAACACTTTAATGGTTTTAACAAAATGTGAAACAAAAATAACTAAGTGATATGTTTCTTAAGTGTGTCTGGATTTATTCTATTTGTTGAGTTCTTGTCCTGTTGAATTTGTCACTAGATCTGTTTTGGACACGTGCACTGGAGTTACTGCAGTACTGCATTGAATGAACCACCAAGGGTTGAGCACCTCCTTGTCTTTTCTGCATACTGGTCTGTTTTGTGACAGATTAGCTGTCATCCTTTCATGCTGGTCTGAATGGTTGCTGCATGTGTTGTTGCAGGTTGGCAGTTCTGGGCAAACTTAACACATTTGTCAAGGAGTGGATCGCAGATATTAGTGAGAGTAAGGTAAGTGATGCAATGAAGTAATGTTCATTAGTGTGGCTGTGCGTTGATTTATGGGTTTTGCTTGATCTCTGCTGTATGTTGAGCTGGCTAGCCTGGCTATACTGCATCTGGAATCTGAACCAAAAGTCCTCATACCTCTTGTCTAGTCAATCACTACTCTAAAGCGTAGATGTATATTGTATGTACAGTATTCATCTTTGCAAGAAAAGAATGTTGCTTTCTTGTAGTTACCACTTCACGTGTGATTTTTCTGCTTATTTCTTTGGTTTGCAGACAAAATATTTAAACTTCATTTGTTCTCTTGCAGAATCTTCCACCCTCAGCAGTAGCTAATGTTGGTGGTAAAATATTTACATTTGGATCCTATCGACTAGGCGTGCACACCAAAGGTATGGGAATAAGAGTTTAATGTGCGCTGATACTGGTGCTGGATTCTGGCACTCGCGGTCTGTACCGTAGCATTGTGTTTGCATTTTAAACTTTGTGTGTGATCCTGACGGGGCTGATGGTGGTTGGAGCTGTCAGAGCTGTAAGGCTGCGTTTTGTTTTGTAAGGGGCTGATATCGATGCTCTGTGTGTGGCTCCGCGCCATGTGGAGAGATCGGACTTCTTTCAGTCCTTCTTCGACAAGCTGAAGCAGCATGAGGAGATAAAGGACCTGCGGGTGAGAGTTGTGAGGAGAGAGATTCTGCTCTGATGTGCTTCCCAGCTGTGGCTTCCTCAGTGTGGAGCTGAATGTGTTCCATTTGTTTTGGCACAGGCTGTTGAAGATGCTTTTGTACCGGTTATCAAGTTCAAGTTTGATGGGATTGAGGTAAGGAGTGTTAACATTTCAAATATCAAATACAGTGTGTAGAAAACAGGAACTCGTTTTACAATGTAGCTCTTTTCTGAAAAGATTTTTGCCCATTTACCCGTTAGTGCTTATTTGCCTCTCTCTCTCATCCCTCCTTGCTGTTTCTGGGTAGATTGATCTCTTGTTTGCAAGACTGGCCCTGCCGTCCATCCCTGATAACCTGGACCTACGAGGAGACTCCCACCTGAGGAATCTCGACATAAGATGCATTCGAAGCTTAAACGGTAGTCTGTTCTTTCTGCATGTTTGCATTGAGTTCACACACCATGTCAATAGTGTGTGCTAGGGTTTATATATTATCTGCTGAATCATCTCCTTTGTATTACTTTGTGGGCAAGATAAAGTTAATTCCGGTGCTTATAGAGTGTAATGCCTGTATTTTAATGTAATGTACGCTTGTTTCAACAGGTTGCCGAGTCACAGATGAGATCCTGTACCTGGTGCCAAACAAGGAGAATTTCAGACTGACGCTGAGGGCAATTAAACTGTGGGCCAAGCGTAAGTAAAACTGTCAGAGGGCTGTTCGTGAGCTTCATGTTTTAGTCTGGTATGTGAAGTGTTAAAATGAAAGGCTTGTTGTGGCGCATGTCTGTCGTCTGACTGCACACTGATGTCTTCCTGCAGGTCGTGGGATCTACTCCAACATGCTGGGCTTCCTGGGGGGTGTGTCTTGGGCCATGCTGGTGGCCCGGACCTGCCAGCTCTACCCCAACGCTGTCGCTGCCACTCTGGTCCACAAGTTCTTCCTCGTTTTCTCCAAGTGGTGAGTCCGTGGAAATCCTCAGGGGGGCGCTGTTCCTTTTTGTTTTTGTAGAAGTAAGCTGAGGTGCCAGCAGAAAAAGTTCTTTTACTTTTATTGGTTTTGCTTAGCAGATTCCCATATAAAGGGCTACTAGCATGTTTGGTATATTACCTGCGTATTGGATTCATTCACGTAATGTACTTTGGCTGAAGGCACAGCTGCAGTGTACTTTCCTGTGTTTGAGCCTGTAGACTGCAGGTTACAGGCCAGGCTGCACACAGTTAGCCCCTGACACTGTATGTTTGATTTGGCCTCTCTCTTCCCCTGACTCCTCCCCCTGACTCCTCCCCCAGGGAATGGCCCAATCCTGTTCTTTTGAAACAGCCGGAGGAAAGTAATCTAAATCTGCCAGTCTGGGACCCCCGCGTGAGTCTGCCTTATAGCGATATTCATCTGTTATTTGTTTCTGTGTGTGGAGGAAAGGGGTGTGACCGGTGTCTAACGCCTCCCCGCCTCGTACCCGCAGGTTAACCCCTCGGACAGGTACCATCTCATGCCCATCATCACGCCCGCCTACCCGCAGCAGAACTCCACCTACAACGTGTCCACCTCCACCCGCACCATCATGAGCGAGGAGTTCAAAAACGGTGTGTAGGAGGGGATCAGCACAGCCCGTCTGAAAGCTGCCGATCTCCCTCCACCCTCCCTGATCGCACGACTGTCCTCGGCAGATGCACGCTCCTTTGTGTGCTGAGACATGCCTTTGTTTAATGTTGGCAGGTCTAAGTGTCACTGATGAAATTCTCCTGGGGAAAGCCGAATGGTCAAAACTGTTTGAGCCGCCAAACTTTTTCCAAAAGTACAAGTATGTAAATATTTGTTTTTCTGTTTGTCGTATTTTAATTTACTTTTATTTAGTTCTGTATCCATGTAGATTTATCATCGTTGAGAATGTTTACCTGTTTTCAGATTTTGAAATGCACAACTGTTAACGTTTGCTCCTCTTATTCAACAGGCATTACATTGTGCTGACAGCCAGTGCGTCCACAGAGGAGAATCACTTGGAGTGGTGAGTGTGTGAAAGGGTTTCCTTCAGCTCCAAGCCATCAGCCCTCCCGTCTGCCTCAAGCCTGATGTTTTGATCACTGAGATTGACAGCCGGGTAGGAAAATGACGAGGCGAGAGAGGGCAGGAAGTTTGAAACCTTCACTGAAATAGACTCTCACCCCCAGACCAGTTTGGTCATGTTTTTGTGAAAACTGGCTGGCTGAGTGCAGCTCGCTAAGTTTACCTGTTTATCCGGCTCCACTATGCTGGCTCTGAACAGTAACTGTCTTTTCAGCATCTGTCATTAGCAGGCGACTCTCTCATTGTGAAGCTGTATGCAGGCATATACATATAACCTGTGGGTTCAGCTTTGGTTTCTCTGAGTGTTTGAACTATAAGCAGTTATAAACTGGCTGTAACGCAGTTACACATCGTTAGTGTTGCTCCATCTGTGAAGTCTTTGAGTCCGATGCTAAAAGTGATCGGTTGAAGTTGTGAGAAGCCCCCCTCCCAGCACTCGGAATGATCTAATTAGAATATTGAGACGTGGTGCTGCAGGGGCAGTTAGCCAGTGACGGTTGAAGAGCGGGTCAGAGCAGGTTCTCTGTGTGCTCGTATTAACGTTACTGAATCGGGTCACCTGAGATCTCCCCACCCACCCGACGGCATGCCCTGCCTTCATGGCCACTGTGTGTCTCATCTGACCTCCATCATACCATCATAAACAGCAGCCAGGTAGGATGCTGATCTTGTGCTCTTGTTCTTCCTCTAGGATCGGTCTTGTGGAGTCAAAGATCCGAGTTCTGGTGGGGAATTTGGAGAGGAACGAGTACATCACTCTGGCTCACGTCAACCCTCAGTCCTTCCCCGGGTCCAAGGAGAACCGTAACGAGTGAGTCCACGTTCCTCACTCTGACCAGCAATCGCATGCACCGGGAGCTCCTGGACTCACTCAACCCCTGTTCGGATTATTCTGGATCAGTGTAGCTAAAACCTCCCACAAGGGGGCGATGTTTGTACTGTGTAGCCAGAGCCACAGGTTGGAAGGGAGCTGTTTCTCAACGCAAGCGTGATTGATGACACCAGTGTGACAGGAAAGCATGTGAACCTGCAGGAGGGTGTGATGCAAGGGTTTGGCCCTCAGCGTAAGCACGTTGCTGTGTTCCTGTTTCCCACAATGCAGCTGTGATCTCATGTAAATCCCTCTAAAACTAGTCACTATTGGTGAGCCTGTGTCAGTGAACCACCAGATTGACTGGGGTTCATTATTGGTCAGCACTCTGGCTGAACGCTGTGAAGA
Organism: Megalops cyprinoides; assembly: GCF_013368585.1. Classification (NCBI taxonomy): domain Eukaryota; kingdom Metazoa; phylum Chordata; class Actinopteri; order Elopiformes; family Megalopidae; genus Megalops; species Megalops cyprinoides. The sequence continues at coordinate 2,362,134 of NC_050597.1, read as the reverse complement.
CCATCAGGCACTGCTGCCGGGGTTTGGAGCGTGGAAACGTGTCCGCTTTTCATTTCTGCTCGTTCACTCATGAAAACAGGGGTCCATATTCTACCCAATATGTCAAAACCCTTTCACACATTTCAGAACTGTTGACTGAACTGTAAATTTCAGAGGAGGAAGAGAATCCAGGGCCACAGTGTTAACTAGATGCTTTTGCCTTGTAAATATTTATTCTTAACACCTTTCTTCATGGTGTTCAGCTCTCATGGTGTTTGTCATTTGAAGTGTAGCTGTATATGAGCAAAACAACTTTGCTCACTTGACTTGGCTTGGTAAAATGGGAATGTACTACACGGATCTGGTCAGGAAACCTCCTGTTAAGTTACATTAGAAATGACCACATGGCTGATGAATGAACATGCCACCCAAGCATTAAAACACCTATCAATGTCATTCAACCTTCTACAACAGCAAAGCTCTGACTACACCTTAACAATGGGAAAGAGGAGGTTTATACTGACAGTGGTCTGGTTTGATGGTGGTAGAGAAGAAGAATAATTTCAAAAGTAAATTGAAAATTTTGAAGTTTGAAAGCTGTCATCACTGTAGTGGATGCACTTCCAGGCTAGGTCACAAGATGGCGCTGAAGTCTTCATGGCTGATCTCTGTAGATGCATGCCTCCAGATTTTGACTTGATGCTCAGTTTCAAGTTTTGCTTTCACATTTACGAAAGGCAAGACCAAATATCCAAGGCAAAAGTTTTAAACACATGAGACCTCTAGAGATGAACATGTGCGAGCTTAGTGCAATAGTGAGGCGAATGTGTGCACATACATAATTTCACTTTTCTGCTGAAACAGGAATGAATTTGTCTCCATGTGGTTCATTGGGATCATTTTCAAGAAGGTGGAGAATGCGGAGAGCGTGAACATTGACCTGACCTATGACATTCAGGCTTTCACAGACACGGGTAAGAGCCACCAGTCGGTGAACTTCTGTCCTCGTGTGATACGTGATATCACAAACGTAGCTTTGCTTTGTGTTCAGTTCTGTTTGTGTTGAAATCCAGTATTTCTCCATCAAAACTTTAAAAAGGTGGGTTCAAATACGTAAGGCTAGATTTCATCAGACTGTAGCGCTGGTGTGTTGTAAGCCTACCGTTGCGTGGTGTCGTGTTTTTAAAGAATGGGCTGGATATGCACGGGGCACAGTTTCCCCCGCTGAGATTTTGACAGTATGTGCAGCCCTGACGAAACCGCTGCCTCCCCCTGCAGTGTACAGACAGGCCAACAACATCAACATGCTGAAAGACGGCATGAAGATCGAGGCCACGCATGTGAAGAAGAGACAGCTTCACCAGTACCTGCCCCCAGAGGTGCTGCAGAAGAAGAAGAAGGTATATTATAGCTCACATGTCATTATATCTATATATCATTATTATATCATTATATATATTATATATATATCATTATAACTCAGCTGGCTGCAGTCTCACTGGAGCTGTGTGTGTGTAGACTTTATTCTGAAGGTTGACTTTGACAGTTGATTGTGTGTTAGTGTGAGTGGACATTTTTTATGAATGGATGCGGGTGTGGTTTCCTGTGCAGTAACGGCCCTGTGTCTCCGCCCCCTTTCCCCCTCAGAGCATGGCGGATCTGAACCGCAGCTCCAGCGGAGGGTCGAAGCGCCCCTCCCTGGATGGCAGCCAGCTGGACAGCTCCAGGGACACGGACTCGGGGACTCCCTTCAGCTCCCCGACCCCTGTGAGCAAGCCCAGGAAGCCGGCCTCTGACACGGACGACGGGTGCGTGCCCTCCTGTCCTTTCAGAAAAATTCTGTTGTTCATATTACATTTTATTCAATTTCCCTCGTACGGCTATGTTATGATTATCAGTGTATATACCGGGTTAATCTGAAGGGGTGCGTTACTGTGAGAATTCTTACCCTTGTCGTTTCACCTCTTTTCCAAACAGTATGATGTCACCCAAAGCCCCGCCTCTGCTGTTTGTGGACAGCTCCCCATCTGCAGAGACCACTCCCCACAGACCTGAGCAGGGCATGTCCATCCCTGTGATTGGATCAAGTGAGTGCTGCTGTCTTCACCAGTGTAAATTTAAAAAAAAAAAAAAAAAAACCCTTAATCCTGGTGGTTTTGCCTAACCCTGGTTGTCCCCACGCAGAGCCAGCAGCCCCTCCGGCCAAGCCCACGCTGCCCCCTGCTGGCAGCACCATTCCCACGGTGGTGGGCAGGAGTGTGATCCCGCGCCCCGGCTCCCTCGGCACCGCCCAGACCGAGCTGCCCAACGGCGTGGGCGGGCTGGCGCTCAACGGGACAGCCCCCAAGAGGCCCCACTCACCCTCCCTGGAGGAGTCGCCCAAGAGGCTCAAAGACGCCGACAAGGTGACCGCAGCCACGCCCGTCAGACACTGTGACACGCGGTACACGTTTTGTGGGACAGCAGCAGACATGTCCACATATACTGCCTGTGATCTGTGTGCTTGTTACTGTAGGGAGCCTAACTGTTCGCTCAGAGGTGACTGTGCTGTTTTCTTCCCTCTCAGCTGCTATATGTGGATGACTCTGCATTTAAAGAACCATACCCACCCCCCAGCAATGGGCAGGACCAAGGGGATGGCCCCTCTGTGGTGAGGACCGGGATCGTGCCCTTTTCACTGTCACCTGTAGCACGAAGCACCCATTTCCACCTAAATGACAGCGGTATAGAGCAGACACTCCTAAGCACATTACTCATGTCTTCTGACTGTCCTCCCCTTTGTCAGACTCTCCCCACCCTGATAACTGATAATGTAGATCATAGCAAGGTCATTGCTGACAGGCGGCTGAAGGTTGAGTCTGACAAATGAAGCGATTGCCACCGCAGTAACTTTCACACCCGTTTCCCTTTTCCTTTTCCTGTCTCGGTATAACCCCTTCAGCTTGGCACTGATGTCACCACAGCTCTGAAACCAGACCATTGTTAGGCTGTGCCAAACATGACTATTTTGAATACTAAAGGTCACATTATGATGTTATGTCAATTAGCAGAGATGAGCCAGTCATGGCAGTCTGGGGTTCAGATAGTGTCCTCACAGGTCAGGCATCATGGTAGTATTTCTTCATCCCACATTTTAGTTGTCATATATAATAAATAAAACCAAGTACCATAAACTTTTGTGTTTAACAGGAGGGTCTGGGAGGAGCCAAGGCCATGCCAATCCCAACCATAGACACATCGAGAACACAGGTACCGTCCTGTCAGTGCAGAGAGTGAGGTTTGCTCAGATACCCGTCAGGTCCGAGCAAACGCAGAGCGTGCTAATCTCACGGTGTCGTCCGCAGAGACTACCCAGCAAGGAGCTGCCGGACGCCTCGTCCCCTCTGCCCACCAGCAACCTGCGCGTGATCAAGAACTCAATCAGACTCACCCTCAACCGATAGCGAGGCCTGTGTCCAGGTGACCCTGCGCAGCTGCGAGGTGAGCCCCCTTTGCTTTCTCAGCGCTCACGCACTGCTGGTCCAGGGGCTGCGGAAAGAGCAGGACTGCCAAGGTGACTGCGCTCCGCTCCGCTCAGACCCCTCTCTGCCCCCCTGTGTGGCCGGGACCCGGCAAATCGCTCCTCAATAAACGGTAAACCGCCAATGAAGAGCATTGGAGATTTTTTTTTTTTTCCTTTTTTCTTTTCCTTTCTTTCTTTTTCCCTTTTTTTTTCTTTTAAAATGCCTTCATGTAACAGAATACTCATCACAATGCTGAGTTAAGCGTGATAGAACAAACAACTTGTACAGTAGGTATGGTTTATGTGTATAATTGTCTTTAAAAATCACTGTTTAGTCTTTTTTTCATACACCTTAATTGTAGTTTTTAACAAAAAAAAAAAGTTAAAAAAAAAAAAAAAAAGTACTGTTGATTTTTTTCCCCCCCATGTATTTGAGATTCTCCGCTGTTGGTCGACACGGATTTTTCTTCTCCCATTGGTTTTTTTTTTTTCTTTTTCTTTTTCTTTTCTCTTTTTTCCAGTTACTGTAGATTTTCCAATACAGTTCATGGGAGGACCTCTCTCTGGGCTCATCCGGGCACGGGCCTTACCAGAACCATGACACACTTGTCGGTCACAACCTAAAACCTGGTTTCCCCTGCAGTTACAGCCCTAACAGTCCGCCTTGGTTCTGACAGTGCGGCCCTGCAGTTTGCCAGGGGTCGGTGGGTTCTGGTTTTGGTGCCGCCTGTGGCCAGGTGCCGTGTGCGTTACCGAGATGGTTGAATGCTTTTGCTGTATAGCAGGATGAGTTTCCTTTTTTTCCCCCTCTACCACTCTAACGCCCTGGGTGTGGGGCGTTGGCAGCGTTTGCCTCCTGTGGAGGTTCTTATCCAGCTCCTCCTTGGCTCCTGATGTAAAGGGAAGGAGACACAGGATTTCTGCTCTCTTTCCACAGTGATCTCACGGGCATCTCCACTCTTCTGCTGAGGTTAGGTGTACAGAAAGCAGGTGTCTATTTAAGACTCATTTATTTTTCATTCTTGGGGTTCTTATCGTTTTATTTATACTTGGCATATTTGTACCGTGTGCTTTTTTTATATATCAAAAACATTGCAGTAACTTTCCTTTCTCATTAACAGTGTAAAGACTGCTCAAACTGAATGTGAACCTTTTTCATTTATCACAGTTTAAAAAAAGAAAAAAAAAGAAAAAAAGAAACTATTTCAGTTCATTTGGGTATTGTTTTTGTAGGGCAACAAATGTATTTGAAAGGGTATTTTTCTATGTAATGTATGATATTGCCTCCTTCAAAGACCATACATAAATCCATAAAACCCCAAAGGTGTCTGCTTGTTTTGTTATTTTTTAAGACTCTAGACTAACACATTTACAAAATGAAGACATTTTTCATGGATAGATTAAAACTTTAAAGGATATCAGCTGGTTATAGTAGTCCAGGGACATTCCTTCTGGTCTGTGAGTTCTCTCATTCTGTCTGTCTCTCTCCTCCAGTTTTTTTGCATTTGAAACCGAAATGCAGTTTTGTAATTAAATTTTAAAGAAGGGTTTCACCAACCTCATGTCTGTGTAATTATGAACTGATGAGTGTGATGACTCTGTTTTCAGATGGGCCTTTTACTAACGCGTTTCAATGACTCAGTGAGTTAATTGATGCCTGTTTATAATTTTACCTGTTGGTTACACCCTGATGAGAGCTGTTTATGCATAGATTATTGCCCCTGTTTTTTTTTTTTTTGTCATTTTAACATTCAACAGTAGACTTATATAAAATATAATAAAGGTTCTTTTACAGTTAACTTCTGTGGGGATTGCCTTGGTTCTTTCGAGAAGCTTGAATTTACTTGTATATCAATCAGTATACCAGTATATAATTTGTTATCATAAGCCCATATGTGGAGTAGTCTTTAAGAGTTTGCAGAAAACCGTGGCAGAGGACTTAAGCGCCACACCTTCACATACAAGGGAAAATGACGACTCCACACCGTTTCGTTGGCTTTTCCGGTCGCTGATGGGCACGCTGCTTTGGAAGTGGAGCAGTCAGGAGGTTCTTCGTTGAATTGGATGCATACAATCTGGCAGCGACTGAGTAAGGGTGAGGCCCTATGGGCACTAAGGTAAAATAGGTTGATTAACATCCCATTTGAAGTTTCAGGCGAGCTTTGGGGGAATCAGGAAATAGCCATAATAAAGTTCACTGTTGACATTTTCTAATGGTTTCCATTGCATCGACTATAGCAGAAATTAAGACGTTATTGTGTTACATCCACTTTTAAAGCAGTATACCCACTGCCGCTCCGAACTAGTTTGTGTTTCTTTTACACAGAAGAACTTGCAAGCTGGTTTACCTGAATCAATCTGGACACTCCAGTTCCGTTAAGAGTCGATAAGAGTACAGATCAGAGTCGAGCATCCTAGTGAACGATCGGTAAATTGTTTTTTATTTAATGGCGTAAAGCGTAACAGTGAATTGGAAATACTTTGGTGCCTACCACCTCGCGTCCAAGTGACCTAAAACTGTCCGACCGGAGCGCTGTTGGCGAACTCGCTGTGCTTTCATTTGCATTGGACCAAAAAGGTGCCAATCGTCTACACATTTTAAAGAGTCGTACATCTTTTTTTTTTACAAGTATATGTATTTTTTCTCATCTCGAAACAAAGCTGAAAATCATTGCCAGGAGTGACACTGTCTAAAATTCGTTACGTTTATGTCGCCCCCGCTGTTTCCCATCGCCTTTTCGCATGACGTCTCCATGCGGCGTGACGCGCTGTGCGGACAGGAGTTTAAGGTCACTCGCTGTTCGCGAAAAGGTAAAGCGTCGGACACCCGCACAAGCCCACCCCCAGACTTTAGGACAAGGATTCATGTGGGTTACTTCATCGCGTATGGGGCGTGCATTTAGAAAGAGCCACGGCGACCGTAAACACAATAGTAGGCTACGTTCTAATTGTAGTTCTGTTAGTGACTCTCCGAATCGCTATGAACAAAACGAAAAGCTACTGTGAATTAATTACTTGTGGATACCGTAACAAAAATAAAGCAGGCACCCAAGGATGTGAAAAATCCCAAAATAATCCATTCATAGGTTTCAATATGATTCTGGTCGGTACTATGTGACCGTCTTAATTCGTGTAAATTTACGGAACGGACGGTATGGACAGATATTTGCTGCCTGTCGTTGTGTGTAAAATGCTTGCTATATGTCTGCTAAATCAGCAGTCCCCAACCTTTTTTGCACCACGGACCGGTTTCATGTAGAATATTTTCCCGGACCGGCCGTCGAGGGGGCGTGCGTGTTGGAGTGTATCGCGACACGACCGGAATATCGATTACGCCTATTGTCTAAGTTTAGTATGGCCGCTTTTTCATAACATTTTAGTTTAAGTAAGTCTAACGTGATGACATTATTAAAAAACGTTGAGTGCACATTTCTCTCAATGACCATATACTAAAAACATTGCAACCCGAAGTGTGTTCCTTATGTCCAGTCTACTCCGTAAATTTCGTTTTTGTTTCCGTCATTGCGGAAAACCCCGCTTCGCAGAGATAGGATATTGGAAATGGAAGCAACGTTTTCAGTGCTTTTGTGCTTTTCTCAGGATATTCAGCCTTGATTTTAACGACTTTTTTAATCATGTCAGCTAGCTAGCTAGCACAAAGTTGGCAACACAGCTCAAGCAGACCGTATAGTAAGTGATGAACTCGCGGCGCGCGCGTTACTCAAGTTCAAAATCTGTAAACTTGTGGGCGTGAGAGATATTAAAGTGGTGCGAAAAGGACCAATATACTGCACCAAGTCCAATGTAATTAATGCCCGAATAGCCTATAATTGTATATAATTATTATTTTAATATTATTTTATTTTACCGATTAAAGAAATTTAAAAATAAATGATTTATCCTTTCCGTGCGGCCCGGTAGCGAATGTTTCGTGGCCCGGTACCGGTCCGCGGCCCGGTGGTTGGGGACCGCTGTGCCAAATGATGCAAATTTAAATGGTTAAAAAAGAAAATAAACTTCCTTGTTCGCATCGCCTGTGGGAGATTCCCAAACCGCCTTCTGTGGGCGTTCAAGCTCGCATGGGGAATACCCTAAAATTGGTAGCATAAGCATGTTAATAAAACAAACATTATTAATATTCTCTGACTTAAATACTGTTGGCAGGCGTTGCAATTATTGTCTTCTGTCTGTTTCGATTGATATCTACTCATTTCCGTCACTCAACCTTTACATTCAATCACCGGTTAACTATCCCAATTGCGCGCTTCGGTAATCATCACAGTTGAAGATCTTGTATATTTTACATCAGCAATGGTTTTACAAGACTGTTGATATAATTTTTAATCATAAATACGCCTGTGTTTGTCACAATATTTACAGTGCTCTCTTTCGCACCTGTAACCTTGTAGTGGTGGCACTGAGTCATGCGGTCTAGTTGACATTTGGACGACGTATGCATGTATGTGCGCTCCGTCTCCTGTGTGACGTCAGCTGAAGCCTACTCTTTTTCAAGGCATTTCAGTTGCTGGTGTCGTAAGTGTCTTTTAGACGTTTATATTCACCTTAGTAATGTTGCTGCATTATGAAATATTGTGTCAGTGTTTCTTTGCAAAATATTATTACAAATCCTTGTTTGTTCTTGATTCAAAAACATCAAGTGCATCTCGTGCTTCAAGTTCAGAGAATATGGCCACGTTATTTAAATGTCCTTTAGGAATCTGCTGAAACCATTTGCCTATTTATTAGTGGAATTGTGTCGTGATATGCTTAACCTACAGACTTGCCGGTAGAACAACCTGAATTTTAGTTACAGTACTGACAGCCATAACTAGATTCACTTTGGCTGTTACCCGTGCACCTTATTCTGTGATTTTGGTTTAGATGCATCGAGGAAAGAATGAAACGATGTTTTATTGTTGTTACAATTCAATGGCGCACACACAACAGGCGCTTCTGTGAATGACAGTAGTTAATTGTGAAATAGTCCGGCTTTTTTCAACATATACTAACAACGTTTTTTCTCCCACGGATAAATAGCCTCTCCTGCCATCATCACAATATATTTCTGAAGGCACCAATCTGTTTCAAAGTGCAAACTCATTAAGCGTAGTCTAAACTTTAATTTATATTTTGAAAATTCCCCCAGGAGCCTCGCATGCCCACCATTGTAGTCGGCGCTGACGTTATCAATGGACAGTCAGCCATTGGTTGAGCTGCGTCGCGTTTGTGTGTATTTGTAGGTGAGTATTTAAATTGTGCTACAGTGCGGCCGGTCTCGATCGCAGAGCGCAGGACTGTCACCCAATCCCGCCCACAAAAGGGCTGCGCCTCAAACTCTCGGCGGAGATAGTGGGGAATTCCCAGGCGTCAACATTTCTCATTTTTAAAATCAATACATCATCATCATTCAGTCCGGTCGTCTCATTCAAACAATATCCCGTGATAAGGGTGTTCACAACATGGGTGAGTACGGACACAAATTTGCATTACAATTCTTTCAAAGCAGAGATTATAAACTGCTCCCTGGCTTGTTTTATGCAGTCGGAAAATTATGTTCTGGTTCTTTCAATCGTACTGAATGAACGTATGGTGTTTGCTGGACTATAGTAAAGTTTAGCTCAATGTCGTCAGATTTATATCTGTGTTCAGTTCAGGTGCGCAACTTCTTTGAGCAGCTGAAGTTACAATGCCTATACGTTTATCAAAACGGATATTTTTAAGTATCGCATGTTTCATGCACACAAACAAATGAGACAATATGAAGTAGAAACAAGTCTTACAAAGCAAAGCAAAACACCAAAGTCGAATGTATTTCTAAGACTGGCTCTGTGTAAACATTTGAAATGCACATCCCAGTATATACTGTATGTAAAACTTGCCAAATAATTGTTACTTGGGACAGAAATGTCATAGATTTGACCAAAATAGTTATTCACGTTTCGTAAGTTTTCTTAGCCCAAGCGAAAACGGATGGTGTAAATGCGGAAGGAAAATTATGTAGGCTGACAGTGGGTGGACCAGAGAAACGAAAGGCTGTATGTTTTCAATATTTTTTAAAAAGTCACATTTAGTAACAATAATTTGAGGCTTTCGTAACATTGTCATCTGTTGTGATTTGATTATGACTGGGTAACGGACTGAATACAATGAAATGCTGTTCAGTAAAGATAGCACACACTAAGGGGGAAGTCGTGAAATTTAAACACATTCACAGTTCGCCACCAAACTAAGATTCATTGGCGCTTTCGTTTAGTCAGACCAAACTGCAGACTTGATTTGTAATGTACTGAATTTAAGTGCAAAACAATTTCAGATCACTGTTACCGCTGGGGTGCATGCGCTTGAGTGTGGTCGTGTGTGTGTGTGTGTGTGTGTCTGTCTGTGTCTGGTTGCGTGAAGGGTGTATGCATGCGCATGCATGAGCGCGTCCGTGTGTGCGCGCGTACTTGCTTGCTGAAGTGAGTGCACCTGTGTAGCGTCTGTGGCTGGAGTTTTGTGCGTCTGCATATATTTGTAGTTTGTTCTCGGCTTGTCCAGCAGGCATTCAAATACCCCACTCAGTTTTAAACGGAGGCAACGTTGCTGCCTTTGGGTCCCTACCCTATATTAGGTGAATTTTAGAGAGTGAATTAATGGTTCAAATTTGAAGGAAAATCAATATAAAAGGATTATCATTTTAAAATGTAAGATTTTAGTTGTTTCTGTGAAACTTTTAATGTCGTTTCTTTCCTGAACACTTTAATTGCTCACTTTTGTTCATCATTTATTTCCTTATTAATTAATTTATTCATTCATTTGTTCATCCATTCATGTGTTCATTTTTTACAGCACACATGCATTTGGTGCACAGGGACCCTCATCCCTTGGGTAAGTCTTGCGCTTCACGTAAACAGCCCCCGCCTGTGATCAGAAGTCAGTCAGTGTTGGATTCTGTTATTAAATGAACAAGATTAACTACAGTAAAAAAAAAAGATGTATCTTCAGCGTTAAAGGATTCAGGTGGTTCAGGTGCCTTCATCAGTGAAATGGCACTCGCTTCTTATATTTAGGCTGAAATAAGAGTGCAGTCAACTTCTGTTAAAGTCTTGAAAACAAAGGAAGGGGAAATCAGAAAATGTTTTAGTAATCTTGATATCAGCTATATCAACTCTCTATCTCTACATGTAATCATTCTGGATGTGGTGTTAAGCACACTTTGTTCTGTCATCATAAATGTTGAATCTAGTCTGTAATTGATATAATATTCTGCATTTTTAAACAGATAGATATTTCTTATGCAGTGTTGTCAATGAGTGTATTCTGGCTCATTTTGTGTCATGCAGTGTCCCAAAAGCTAAAGCTTGTGTTGAGAGGAAGTTGCTAGAACGCTTCTCTTTGTGTTGTGGTCAGGTTTAGCCCAGTTTCAGTACAGAATACGATCGACCACCGCTTCTCCATAACTCTGACTGCAAGTAAAACATGAACATTACTGATGCTAGCACTGCAGATGATTATAGCAAACACCAACGGGCTGTTTGTCCATCCAAGCATCCTTGGTCTAAACAAGGACCTTCAGTTCTTTTGTATGAATTCAAGATGCTTCCAGATAGCATTGCGTTGTCTGCCCTGTATTGTCACTTGCTTTGGTCGGGGGTTGGTGTTTTTGTGCTGCTGCTGCTCCATGCTCTGCCCTCTCTCTGCAGTGAATGAGCCCTCTGTGCGCATCTTTGAGGAGCCCAAACAGAGGGGAATGCGCTTCAGGTACAAGTGTGAAGGGCGTTCAGCCGGCAGCATCCCAGGAGAGAAGAGCTCTGACAACAACCGAACCTACCCCAGCATCCAGGTCAGTCCTTGCAGAGCCCAGAGCTACCTATCGCTGAATGGGACTGATCGGGCCGGAGCAGTGGAGTAATAGTGTAGAATACCATTCAATGCGTAGAAGCATTACAGCCTTTAAATCATGCTCAGTAGTCATGAAAGTTAATCAGGACACCTGTAATAGAGTAGATGTCAGAAATAATGGTCCTTTACAGCACAGGAGCTGAAGGAAGTAAAGTGCATGAATCTGGCCATAGAATGTCCTGGAATGATGCTGAAAAAGGAAGAAAGAAAGAAAATCTTGCTTCTTTTCAAATGCAACTCATCATTACATTGGCATTTAGGAAATGCTTTTATCCAGAGTGGCTTACATTGGTTATAGTTTTTTTAAAACAGGCAGTTGTGGGTTAAGTCCCTTGCCCAAGGATACAGCAGCAGTGCCCCAGCAGGGAATCAAACCAGCAACCTTTTGGTTACAGGTCCTGCTTCCTTACCACTATGCTACACTGCCACCCCCCTGCTCCCTCAATCACATTCGCATAGATGTGTGGGGGAAAGTGGCTGTTACATTTGGGGGAATAAAATTGGAAAGCAACTACAGTTTGTTTCGTCTGTAAAAACTGTTCAGAGAGTTGAGAAGGTTCACTCCTATCTTAATGTGGAATTAAGCTAGTTATGAATAACCGCTCCCAGTTTGACACAACGCTTTGTGAGAGTGTTACATGAATGGATCGGGTGGAGAGAAGGGCTACTCCACTGTCTTCAAAGTGAATGACAGATCACTTAGTTCACTCTTAATCACTGCTATTCCTGGACCGTGTGGTAGCTTTTGTGGAGAGTAGAAAGCAAATGGCTCTTGTCAGTGCTCTTCACTGTGCAGAACCCCTGTGCCTGAGAGACAGGCCCACTGCAGTAATCATGTTGAGAATTTTGATTTCAGAACATTACAGCTGCTCAACATCAGCACTTGTGGTTTCGTTTAAAATCGCTGGTGCAGCCTGACTAATCTAAATTGACATTATTCGTTTCTACAACGTGTCTGAAACCATCCGAAGGTTCTCTCCTGCTTAGCGGGTTCCGTGCAAGCTAACCTTGTAATTAATCGGGGAATCATGACCACATGAGCTACAACTGAGACGGCACAAAGAAACGCGGCACACCGAGTTAGCAATGAACGAATAAACAGTCATACAGCGTTGAAGCAAAAAAAGTTACGTACATTATCGCAGTACATTATCGCGGTACTTTATCGCGGCACAGTATCGCGGCACAGTATCGCGGTACAGTATCGCAGTACAGTATCGCAGTACAGTATCGCAGTACAGTATCGCAGTACATTATCGCAGTACATTATCGCAGTACATTATCGCAGTACAGTATCGCAGTACAGTATCGCAGTACATTATCGCAGTACAGGAAACACATTCCCTCAGTCCATCCCTTCCCTTTTCTTCTGTTCTTTTCAATTCATTCAAGTGAAGCCAGCCCAGGTTAACACTGTCACTGCTCTCCCCCTTCCCTTTTTTCTTTAGATTTTAAATTTCTTCGGGAAGGGCAAGGTGCGCGTGTCGCTGGTGACGAAGAACGAGCCCTACAGGCCACACCCCCATGACCTGGTCGGCAAGGACTGCAAGGATGGTTACTACGAGGCGGAGTTTGGGCCGGAGCGGCGCGTCATAGCGTGAGTCTCCCTCAGCGCTCTCCTCTTTCCCAGACACCTCTGCACACGTTCAGGAACGGATCACAAGCTCAGGGAAGCCGTCACAAGCCGTCAATCATGTCGCGGCCTCTACTTGCATAATAGAAAATCTGTTAACGGTTTATACACCCGTAATTAACCTAGAGGTCAGATAGAACCAAGCTGTTGATGTGGAATTTAAATTCTGTCAGAAAAAAATGACAGAAAAAAACTGTGTCAAATCTACTAATGTTCATACAATTAGATTTTCATGATTCCAAACATACAGATACCATCTTCACATTGTATATGTGTCACAGTGACAGAATAGTAAAACCTATGCAACCAGTACTTGCAGACAATTATGTCACATAACTTCATGCAAACATTTAAAGGGTATTACTAATATTATAAATGGCAACATTAGTTGAATCATTATGTGTCGTTCATGCCATTGAATTGTAAGCCACCCTTTGTACAGTGAATATTCCTCCCCAGATCTGCTGCATACCTGCTGCATACCCTCTAAAGGCTTCAACCACTAGGTTCAAACAGAACAGTGGAAACCAAAGGAGAAAAACTTCACATACAGCCGAATAATGTGCCTCACATCATACTGGGGCTGAAGCCTGCTTCTTAAATCCGTTGGCTTAAGAGAATGCTACTAGCACAGCACAAGGACATTCGTAAACATTGAAAAAGCCTGCATTTGAGAAACTGGGACAGACAGCTGGCTGGGTAGATATACCTGGTGACGTATGGAAAGTCTGTTTTCATCCAGAGAGTACAAGTCTGTAATACCGAGAGGCTTCTTGGCCACCAGATACCAGCTAGCTAGCCAACCAGCTTTCTGGTGAACTTAAAAGTTGTGATATATTTTAAAGTTTAACCTGTGAAGATAAGGATTTAGCTGATGGGGAGGTAATCTGTCACCAGTTTAGCGGCCTCACAAGACATTTCTCTGGTGAAATATCCTGACTCCGACAGGGCCCCTGTTCTGTGTTCTGTTGCCTGACCTCAGTCCTCCCATGATAACCCAGGCCATGGACTGCAGACTGAATCTTGGAGTGTGTTTGTCTGGGCAACTTCCCAGAAAAAAATAAACCTAGTTCAGTGCCTTATGGTGACAGTTGCTCTCGGGTGGCAGATAGCTGAGTATGACGTGTGTGTTGCGGGGCTGTGATGTCATCACATTCCCCAATTCCCCACCCACACACAGAGGCCCAGGCCCCCCGAGGGTTGACCAACCTGAGTCTCTGCCACTGCATTTCTGCTCACAGGGGACAGTGAGGGGATTCCCCTGGAGCATGGAGAGTCATATGCAAAGCATACCACAGCGGTACAATATGACCATATCTGGAAGCTGGGAGATCTCTCTCTCTCTCCAGCTGAGAGGGGGAGACCAAATTCCCACAAACTCACGGTTGACCACCTTAAACACGTTTTCTCAAATCCTTCCATTACAAAGTAGTTTATAACAAATGCACTCTTTCTCAGAGCTTCCCGGCCTCGGTCTGATCTGAGTGGCCCTGTCTGTGGGGCTCTTTATCGCCAGAGGAAATGGCTTTGTGGTGATGAAGGATGAGTCTGACTGTAGCGCACCTGTGTTTCAGCTTTCAGAACCTGGGCATCCAGTGCGTGAGAAGGAGAGAGGTGAAGGAAGCCATAATACACAGGATGAACCGACACATCAACCCCTTCAATGGTAAGAACCCAAAGCAAACATCCGTAATTTCCAGCCCCGTTGGGGGAAAACACCTCTTAGCTGGCCAGCGAGATTTACATTTGGTGGGTTGGGTTTGTGTCGGACCACCCTTACCACGGCTCGCCGTTACTGAAAATCTCTGATTATTTCCCTGTCCAGTTCTTTGGGGGGAGGGGCAGCTGGGGGGGGGGTCACAAATATAAGAATCCACATGGTATCTATTCCAGGATCTGGTTGGTTTTCAAAACAGTGGTCAGATGAGGATATTCCATTTGTTTGATACTTAGGGTCTGGACACATTTTTGTTTCTCATAAGATGGGTCTGCATAGCACTGTGATATTAGGGTTATTTTGTGGAAGGACTTGAAGGTCTTTGAATGCTTTCAATTTGTGGAAATGTTCTTGCAAAAATATTTAACTCCAGTCAGGCACCCACATTTTATCTTGTATACATTTTTTTTCATTTTGTACATTTGGAAAGTTATGATGAAGTTAACTTAAGAAAAGTACTCTTCTTTTTGTAACATATATGTCTGCCTGGTTTGATCCAATAGGGCTCCCTTCCTTTTGTTTAGTCCCCTAGGGTATTTAGTGTTTCAGGACAGTTTAGACTAAACGAGGTTACGCTGAGGAGCAAAAAAAAAAAAAAAAAAACAGGAACCAAGTCAACGCAATTCAGTTTGCACAATAAATCAAAATGACCACAAGTTTAAATGAGGCTGAGATGATTGCAGCAAGCAACACTTTACAGAAATGCGTTCCCTCGTGATTTCTGCTCAAGGCCTGTCCCCCCTGCAGCGGGGCCCAGCAGGGTGACAGAGCACCACACCGCTCTGAAAGAAGTATCACTTCAGCTGTGAAAACCAGCTGCTTCCGGCTCTCAGATACTGACACTCTCAACTTCTCCAAAAAAGCAGCCAGCGGGGCTAGCCGTAGGGGCTTGAGCCTCACTGATATCTGTCAATATCCACACCGAAATTTAAAGGACTTTTTCAAAACAACACTCATCCAGGTTTTCTCTTGTTTTGGTTTTTGGGTTATTTTTTTCTCCTCTGAATGAAAAACAGTTGACAGTCATAGCAGTCGTAGTGCCAGCAGTTTGGAAATGCCTGGTGGGACAGCAGTGTTGCTTAGTGGTAAAGAGCAGGATTTAAAACCCAAAAGTAAAGTGGGCATTACACACATACATCAGCTGTAGCGTGACAGTATAGTAGTAATTGTTAATTTATTAATGTGCGCTGATCAGTTTATGTTGAAAAGGGAATTAAGTGGTATTTTTGAAAGGACATGAAGAAGAATACAGGAACTGAACATTTATAAGGGAATAGGAACATGCCTGTCTCTTATCTGAACCTGCTCTCTGAGGACAGGATCTGATCTCTTTACAAGGCAGAATATCACTGAGGTGTCATCTGTCAATGCAGTACACTGTTTGTTTCTACTGAACTGAACTTCTATGTTCATCGATGGTGTCACATGTTAGGTTCCGCCTGGCACAGTAGTTGTCTTACTGGACTTGCTACAGTAAGACTGTAGGTTCTGCTGTTGTATTCCAATTTCCTTATAGATGAGAGGTCTTTCCAGGAAACATGAAGCTCGCTGTTTCCAGTCAGTGGAGGAATGCCACACACTGTTGAAATCCTTTTTGTGCAATGTTCAGTGAAGGGGGGGGGGGGTTGGTTTTCATTTGAAGCCTATCTAGTTTGGTTGTTAGGACTGGATACGAAATTTAGAAGAGGAAAAAAAAGAACAACATGATGTTGCAAGTCTTGCTGTGAGTCATAAGAGCAGCGCACACAATGGTCAGAGCATTCACACCCTCCCTCCCTCTCTCCCTCTCCCTCCCTCACACTCTCTCACTCTCTATCCCCACTTCCCACTGTCGGTCTGCCACCTCCTCTCTCTCACCAGTCTGGGGTTCCATACCAACACCACCCCCACTTCAGTCTGGGGTTCCATACCAACACCACCCCCACTTCAGTCTGGGGTTCCATATCACGCCCCCCCAACCTCAGTCTGGGGTTCCATACCAACACCACCCCCACTTCAGTCTGGGGTTTCATATCACACCCCCCCACCTCGGTCTGGGGTTCCAAACCACACCCTCCCCCACGTTGCTTGCCCTCAGTATGGGATTCCAAACCACCACACCAACACCTCTCCCCTCCCCTCTCTCTTTCTCTCTCTTCCCCTCCCTCCCTTCCTCCATCTCTCTCTCTCTCCCTCTCTCTCCTTCTCTCCCCCTCCCTCCCTTCCTCCATCTCTCTCTCTCTCCCTCTCTCTCCTTCTCTTTCCCTCCATACCCTCCTTCATCTCTCTCTCTCCCTCTCTCCCTCTCTCTCTCGGTGACTGTGCTGTGTAGTGTGGTCACACTGCGTCAGCCTCGGCCTCTGTCGTTATGGAGCCTGCGTCGGAGTGTCAGCCCCCAGCCAAAAAACCTGCTTTCCTTCATCTCTCACAGACGCTCTTCCATCAGTGGTGACATCAGAGAGAGGGTGGCCGTGTCACTCAGAAACACAGCAGTGGGCGGTGTGAGTGGGTGGATGCGAACGCACATGAACGCATGACAAATGAAAGAGTGAAGGACTGACTGACTGACGTGAGTGTGTGTGCGTGCGTGTGCGAGGGCCCGGAGGGGGGGGGGGGGGGGTGGGGGGGGGGGGGGGGGGGGTTTGGTCATAGGCTGCAAGGCAAGTAACATGCCTTTGAGTGACATTTTTAGCAACACGCTGAACATACTAAACTGTTATGCATGAGGATGTCGGGGCAGAAAAAAACAGCCAGTGTGAGCAGCTCTGGAAAAGAATACTGAAATCAGTGGGTTTGGCAAGTTTGTTGGTCATGCTTCTCTGCACTCCCTCTTCTCACCCTCACTCTCATTCTGTTTCACAGCCTCCCTTTCTCTTCCTCTTTCCCTCACACCCTCAGCGTACCAGCGTACCTCTCTTTCGCACCCCTTCTCTTTCTCTCTCTCTCTCTCTCTCTCATGACAGCAGTTGACCCAGAAATTGGTTCCTGTTCACTTATTTCCTCTTTCAGCTTAGCTGTCTCGTGTCTCATATCACACTCCAAATGCCTAAAGTCACTCATACCAAAACCAAATTTTATTGCAAAAACCTCTGTCCCAGACCATTTTCAGATGTAAAACAGGGAAAATTGGTCGACAGGTGTCCGCTGGCTTTCGTTTAAGTTTAGCATTTATTAATCAGCTTGACTGGGCCAGTTTCGGCCTCCTGTCCACAGTGCTGGCAGGGTATGGGATTCAGTGAGAGGGGGAAAACTCAGAAACCTTTCACTAAAAGATCATCACTCAGAGGGCACCTCACCGTATAAACAAAAGAAAAGCGCAGACACGGTGACTGGTGACAGTGCGTTTTAAACACAGATACTGCCTTCCTGTGTGGTTTGGTTTTGTGCTGTTTTGTGTGGTATCGTGTTGCATGAACAGCATCAGTGGCTGGTTACTCCTAAGTCATTGTATCCAAAATGGCGTAAACACACCGGAACTCTTCCATATTTCTGACCGTTAAAATTGACAAAAAACTATGTAAGACATGAAAAAAGGTATCACTTGACGTGTTACTCTGAGACTGTGCAAAGGGCATTGTGGTTAGGTTGGAGGTCTAGTCCCAGATTCCTGAGCTGTGATTGTGCTGAATGGATGTTAAAAACAGTGCACCCCAGTGCTCCTGGGTGAGCCCGGACAAGGGGCTTCTACTCTGTGATTCTAAAAGTTAGGGGTGAAAAAGAGGGGGGATGTACCATGTTGTTTACACATTTTGGGCAGCAGTGTTGCATAGTATAGCATGGTAAAGAGCAGGATTCATAACTGAAAGGTTGCCAGTTCGATTCCCCACTGGGGTACTGCTGTTGTACACTTGGGCAAGGTACTTAACCCAGAATTGCCTCATTAAATATCCAACATGCAAAGTTACCCATTTACATACATAGTACCCACATACATAGTAACCTATGTAAGTCGCTCTGGATAAGAGCGTCTCCTCAATGTCAGTAATGTATGTTCTGCTGTGCTGTGTGTTTGCAGTTCCTCGGGACCAGCTCCTGCAGGCAGAGGAGTACGACTTGAACGTGGTGCGGCTCTGCTTCCAGGTCTTTCTGCAGGACGAGACGGGCCAGTACTGCAAGGCTCTGAACCCCATTGTCTCCAACCCCATCTACGACAACCGTGAGTGTCCCTCCGATTGGCCGAGCCAGGTCACACAAGGTCCCTCCCTCCGAGCCAGGTCCCTCCACAGAGACGCCCAAAAGCAGAGGAAGTTGCTGGCAGAGAGACTTCCCTCTCGAATCGGCAGCCTGTGAGCGTGTGGCGATTTGAGTAACGGCTGTCTGGGACGTCGGCGTGGGCAGGGCACGGCTAAACAAACAGCAGTCACAGGGCAGACGTGGAGTCCCCTCTCTGACGCAGGCTGCCAGCCTTATCTCTGCCTCTCGCTCTCGGGCTGAGTGTCACCCTCCCGCATCGCACAGGAAGTCCCTGCTGCCTCAGACCCGCACATCCTGGCATGAACGAGAAGCACGCGGAAAAACACAGAGAGACGGGCGTCTGCGCTCGCGGCCGGGCCGCGCGGGGCGGCTGCCGCCGATGGCCCTCAGATAAAGAGTCAGAGCGAAGCCGGAGTGCAGCTCACCGCCTCTCGCCGTGCTGTGTGGGAAGGGGATGGAAAGGCTAGAGGGTCACGCTTCGCTGCTGCTGCGTCAGGAGGAGGGAGGCGGCGGTTTGAGTGGAAACTGCCACCATGCTTTCGCATGCGCGTAAATGTGAGCTCTTAAAAGGCAGAGCGTCGAAGGCCCATCGATCCGCCATGGCGCTGGTGAAGCTGCACAGTTAGCGTCTCCCGCAAAGCGCAGAAAAAAAGGGGGAACTGACCAGGTTCCCCATTATTTTTGTTTGAATATTCTCCAGCACATAATGCCACTTCCTCTTCTGAGAACATGTGTGGTGTTTTGAATTTCTCTGTTGGACAGTGCTGTTGAGAGTCATGCCAGGTTAAAGTTCCCTCACCTGACTGCTTCGGGGAAGGTGCCTAATAGCATGTCAGTCTGATAGTCAGGTCTGGAAAATGGACCATCCACAGACAGTACAGGGGCTCTGTCTTTACTCTGCACAGTACTGATTTTACTTCTGGCCTTGAAATGTATATGTACGTCCTCTTTTTTTGAAATCCAAAATCATAATATCTCTCGTGCCAAATGAATATGTTTTTGATTGACTTTACGTGTTTTTTTTATGAGGCTCTGACTCTTGTTGCTTAGCTATGTGGGGGTATAGGAGCGGCACTGAGCTCTCAGTGCGTGTGACCACCCCCCCGAATCTCCTCTCTCACCTGTGTGCCGAATCTCCCTGTTCCCCAGGAGCCCCCAACACAGCCGAGCTGCGGATCTGCAGAGTCAACAAGAACAGCGGCAGCGTGAAAGGGGGGGATGAGATCTTCCTGCTGTGTGATAAGGTGCAGAAAGGTACGCTCAGGCCTGCTAGGAAGGCACTTATTCATCTTACATTATTATTGCGCAACTTTACTACAGTGGCACAGAAGACACCTTCAAAATGTTTCTTGCTTATGATTTTTTGGTTGCATTCTTTCTTTCATAAATTCACTCATTCACCCCATTGCATCATTTTGTTCATTTGACTCAGTTGTCCGCATGTTCGTTTATTCTCTCCTCATGGAAGTCAATGCATCGTTTGATTCATCATGCACTCATTGATTCATTCGTTCATTCATTCACCATTCCTCATCCCAGACGACATCGAGGTGCGTTTTTTCACTGAGAACTGGGAGGCGAAGGGCTCCTTCTCGCAGGCGGACGTGCACCGGCAGGTGGCCATCGTCTTTAAGACGCCGCCGTACTTCGACCCCTCCATCACCTCCCCCGTGTCTGTGCGCATGCAGCTCCGCCGGCCCACCGACCAGGAGGTCAGCGAGCCCATGGAGTTCCGCTACCTGCCTGACGACAAAGGTGAGGCCTGGGCCTTCGGCGCACACCCGACACACCCGACACACCTGAGACACCCAACACACCTAGCACACCTGACATACCCGACACACCTGAGACACACCTGCGGCACAGGCTGCGTCTCCGCCTCCAGCCCTGGCTGTGTTCTCTTTGTTTTCAATGGGCTGTTACTGCTGATTGATTTATTGGCTAAAGTGGTGGTTAACAGGATTGGTGTGGCAGATAAAAAGCTGTTACATCTACATGGCCATCTGATATTGGAGGGCCTCTTTTAATAGGATGAAGGTATTATGCTATGAATCTGTTTTGTGTTGGAGTGGTGGGACCCATTTTATCTTTGTGTATTCCCTGTGTGTGTGATTGTGTGTGTGTTTTTGTGGATGTGCCTTTCCTTTGTGCATTTTGTGTGTGCTCTCTGTGTATTCACTGTGTGTGTGTGTGTGTGTGTGTGTGTGTGCACGCACACGCCTGTGGATGTGTGTGTTTCCTTCGTGTGGTCTGTGTGTGCTCTCTGTGTATTCACTGTGTTTGTGTGTGTGTGTGTGTGTGTGTGTGTGTGCACGCACACGCCTGTGGATGTGTGTGTTTCCTTCGTGTGGTCTGTGTGTGTTCCCCCTGTGTATTCACTGTGTTTGTGTGTGTGCGCGTGTGTGTGTGTGCACGCACACGCCTGTGGATGTGTGTGTTCCCCCTGTGTATTCACTGTGTTTGATTCATCCCCAGACCCCTATGGCTGTCAGGAGAAGAAAAGGAGGAGAGAGGACCTGATGAAATCCTTCCCCAGCTTCAGTGGTAAGAACCCAGCGCACAGAAATGGGACAGAAATACAGGGGAGAGACATCAGCCAGAGTTCACAGGCGGGAGTCAGAATGTGATCTCTCTGAGTGATCTGTGCTCTCCCCTCTGCCGTAGCCATGAACCCCATGAGCAGAATCAAGGCAGTGCCACGCAGCCCCATGACGTCCCAAAACATTAAGAAAGGTAGGAGATTTGAGCCGCCCTGTTCCTTCACCGCTGTGCATGCTCCACAGAGGCCTAACATGAGAGAAACACAGGATCCCCTCAGGGTCGTTCTCTTTTTCATATGGTTTTCATTCATAAAAAGACATTCATAACTATTTAACATTCATTACTACAAAGACAAAGCACTCAGCTGGATACAGCTCACACCAAGCAATGTTTGCTCCATGTGCTGCATGTTCAGCGCTTTCCCTGATCTTAATTTTTTTGTGAAATGATTGGTGCTTTTAGAGTAATGGCTGCAGTGCTTACATGGGAAATCTTTCATCATTAACCCTTGGTCATTTATTACGTTTTAACAGTATAGTTACAGACACTCAGAAATGGTTAACTCTCTCAGAGCCACAACAAGAACAACTGTAGCCTTCCACTGATGATATTTGCCATGAGCATATCTTGCAAACTGCACACTTTCATACAGTCGTATACAGTGAGTCAGCTGTATATCAGGTAATGGTGTGATGCTCTTCATTGCAGAGCCCCACAGCATGTACATGAAGCTGTCAGCCTCCGGCATGATGCAGCACAGCCCGTCTGTCATGCACAGCAACCCCTCCTATCAGCAGGCCAGCCCTCAGCGGGCCGGCATGGCATCGCACAGAGCCACCCAATCATCGCTGTCCATGAGCCAGGTCTGGCCGCACGCCAACCCCGGCCTTTCCCTGGAAGCCATCCAGATCAACGCCTCCTCCGGCATCGCCCCCGGTAACGGCGGCGGCAACAGCGCTGCCATGCAGCAGCTGCAGCCCAACGCGTCGTTCCCGAGCTCCGGGGACGGCAGCAGCCTGCCGGTGCTCACAGAGGGCGACCTGCGGCAGTGCCTGGGCCCCGAGACGCAGGCCCCCGGCAGCCAGGGGCCCCCCCAGCAGCAGCAGCAGGTCTCTCTGTCACTGCAGACAAAGGAGCCCGGGAGCGAGGGGGCGGGCATGCAGCCCTCCTGGCCCAATTACAGCGTCCCCACAGCCCAGGACACCTTCAACGGCTGCGGCATGGGAATGCAGTACTACCTGAGCACGGCAGACAGCGAGGACTTCCTGCAGAGCATTTCGGATGCCCCCCCGGGGGGGTTCTCCCTCAAGCAGGAGCCCCACGCAGGCCAGGACGCCGCGCCCAACGCCGCCATGATGTCCTCCTCCGACTGCCCCATGTCCTACACCCAGCTAATGCCCCGCCCCGTCAACAACGGGGGTGTGCTGGAAGGTTTCGGGCAGGCCGGGGGCGAGGTCTCCGGCACCCCGGGCCTCAAAGGCCTGCAGGCCCAGTTCCCAGCCGGCTCCGGCACCACGGAGAACCACTTCGACAACTTCAACTGGCCCTGGTGATTGAGCGGAGGGAGGCCCTAAGGCCGTCAGTGAGCATGTGCTCTGAGACCGGGAGAGGAGGTAAACTGTTATGAGTGTTGCTGTTTGGGTGAAAACTGGAAAGCAATTTATGAAATGTGTTTTTGTGGGCTGCTCGTTGAGTTGAATGTATCTTTCATCGCGGTAGTCATGATCAGTAAAGCGTACGCTGCCAAATGAGCACACAGAAAACTGGATCAACTGTTTCTTAAACACTTCTGTGTACCTTTTTCGAAAATTACTGTTAAGGGTTAGGAACAGCCTAACTAATGTCATTTTAGTATTTATGTGTTTGTAAATATATGAAGCCATAGTTGGGACTTACATGCGAAAGCTCTCGAGAGTGGCAACTTATACCATACTTCTGTTCCTTAAAAAGAAGTTATAGGGGATGTGGAATTCCTTGGTAATGGCTATGTCATATGTAAAACATGTAACAAGTTCTCAGAGCATTGTTCCCCAACTCGGTGAACAATATAACCCTGCCACACAAGCAGGGCACAGCCTGTTAAGGACAGATGTTTTTTTAAATGTTGTGTTCATGTTGTATTAATGCTTTTTCAGGGGTCATGCTACATGCAAAGGCTTCATTAACGATTGGATGTTTTTCAGAGAATGACTTGCAGTATGGTATATTTGCTTTTCAGACCCCTCCCCTCCTTGATTTTTACATGTGAGCTGAGTCTCACCTATCAATATCTAACAACATTTTCTTTCTGCTTTTAAAGGTTGCTGAAATGTATTGCAATCTGATGTTTTTTATGATGCAGTTTTGTATTTAATATATATTCCTCTAACATCTTAATGTATCAAAGCATTTCTTAATAAATACATTTTATTCAACGTGATGGGTTTACAGTGGTTTTTGAAACATGCTTAAACAATAGTGAACAACGATGAGGCCCAGATCACACTGTGAACCTTTTGCACAGGAAGTGAAGGTCCTGTCAGAGTCACACTCTGTCACATCAGAGTGACATACCTGCATGACCACAGCAGACTGTGCCACATGTCAATAATACTCAAATAATGTGCCCTCAACTCGACCCTGACTTCACCTGGATCAGTGGGGTCGTGTGTATGTTTACATGCAGCTATGAGAAGCTAAAACTAATGAATAGCCACAAACAATCATCACCAGAGTAAAACAACCTGTTTAGAGCCTGTAAAATTAATGGTTTTGTCTCCGGACCCCCGATAAAGCGAAGGTGTGAGAGATCGTGGTTACTCACAGATCTGCTGCTTTGATTTCTTGCGACACTTTCTACTGACTGGGTTGAGACGAACGCCATTGAGACATGAGTCATGGTGACTTGCATTTTGCACGGAAGAGGATTTCAGTGTCCTCTACAATAAACTTAGCACACATCTTCCCAGAAAGCCCCGGGGACATGACTGCAGTGAACCTGCCCTGGCTGCCGTGCATCACTGTGTGTGTATGCATCAGTATGCGCGTGCACCACTGTGCACATGCACTGCTGGGGTCACTAATACTCCCAGCGGGCTGAGACAGTCAGCCTCAAAACTGTGAGTATGCGCAGCACACCCCATCCAGGAAGAGAATAAACTGAAACTCGGGACAGGAGAAGAGCAGAACGCACACCAAAGTCTCCTAAGGAACTAATAGACAATACTCACCTACATTTTTTCAAAGGGAATTACAGTCCGGGTCTGTTATTTCAGCATGTTATGACACACTGTGTGTTGAAAGACTTTCAAAGCAACATCTTTAATTTGGCTTGACTTATCCTATAAGTAAAACTCTTGGATGTGTGTTTTACATGTTCTTCATGTTTTTTGTATGGGCACAAGCTATTTGCATGATGCAGCATCTATGGTACTGATGTTATCTATGGTAAGGGTGTATATCTATGGTACAGATGTATATCTATGGTATAGATTAATGCCTATGTAAGTGGTGTGGCCCTACAGTCCCTCCTACCGCCTTGGCTTCATAACAGATTATGAACATAAGAAAAATGAAAAGGGGAGGATTATGAGGCTTCCTTATTTCACAACTGAAACACACAGTGCCTCAGTCTTACATTTAATGCATTACAAAACCAGCATTGCTATTAAACAAAAGATTTTCCTGAATAAATGGACCAAACCATCTGCTACTTCCCTCTTGTCTGTGTGTTGTTTTGTCTAATCTCTGCATGTCTGTGAAAAGAAAAACAAGTTCAGTAGAGCTCCATTCATAGTGGCCCATGTTACATTTAGACACGGAACGCATCCATACGCCTGACAAAGGCACATATGTCACATGACATATTTTACTGTAAGATCTAAATGGGTAAAGAGTCGAAAAGGTAAGATTCCTGATTTTGGAAATAAAATTTGTAGGTAACCCCAGCCCCATAACATATAACTTTTCTGTGTGGTAAGCACCACAGTTTAAAGTGAAAGATCAAGTGTGATTGTATTCATTTAGATACTGTACTGTGAGCTAAAGCAGAGCAAAAGGTACATACATTAGTATATTTTTCAAATACAAAGAACATTTTTGAAAAATTACATGAAATTTGACACCCTGAAAATAAGTGTATAGAAACAATGCTGAGTCTTGTTCTCTTTGTGACCTCACAAAGCTCAGGTTTAAACAGAGTCAGTTTCTAAGTTCTCACAAGAAAAGCTTTAAAAAGGAAAACACATGGTTTCCTGTCTACAAGATGCAAACCACAACCTGCACTGTTCTACACACAGTTAACCCAAGCGAAGAGGACAGTAGCATATTGTACTGGCTGTGTACTGCGTTTTGGTTCATTGTTTGCAGGAGAAATGGCTGTAAAAGATTAGAAATCTGGGTACCAAATTTGATTAGAAATCTGGGTACCAAATTGTGCAATACTATAGTATCACACACTACATAATCTGTTGATTAACATCATATTCTATCACATTCATTTTTAACTCGACATTCACATTTTCCATATTCAAACATGATAGCTTGAATATTTTGGTTTGCATAGGAAATGCTCTTGGAAAAAAACCTGGAAAGCAGAAAAACTTAGGAAAATATTTTGCTTTGGCTTTCTTGTCTGGTCTGCTAGCTTGCGTTCTCAAGAGTTGTACTTGGTCTTTGTTAGAGGAGTCAGAGATTTTCTCAAGGTGAAGTAAATATAAAGATAATTATTTCATTAAATGGCAAAGTGCAAAAAAGCTGGTTAGTCTCATTATTTACAACGAGTGGTTAAAGAGAGACATGTAGCTCCTGTCATGGAATGTACCACATTTTTAACCGCTAGCACCATAGCAAGTGTCTAATCTCTTTATACGTATTATACAGTATTTATGTAGTGGGTGTATCAGGGACATTTATTCAATATATTTTAAGTAAAAAGATCCTAAACAATTTTTTTTAATTGAAAAAAAAGTTTAAATGAGGCTGAAAGGTGTGTAAACTCACTGTGGTGATTTCCTTGACCTGCAGTAGGTTGTGACAGGGCTTTCCTGCACATTGCTTTGCTAACTGTAACGAGGCTGTGAGTCACTAAAAGAGAAGTCAGTGGATTTTCAGATTACATTAACTATGACTTAAAACATATGTTTGACTTTAATAAGCATGTGATTTAAATGTGTACACAACTTCAGGAAGAAATGCAGCTCCCAGAGATGGTGCGCTATAACCTTAGCTCCATATGAAATTATGTCATACATACGCATTTTTCAGCTAGAATGTTACATTAGATATCCTAATTCACTGGCAAGAATTCATTTACCATTGATAGTGTCATTCACTGGTGGCCTTTGTGCAGAACATTAATAATCTGAATTTCAGTTCTGCTTGTAAGACATATCTTTTACTCCTGTCTCAATGATGAGGTCCATTTAACTGCCATTTTCTCAGGTTCTCCAAGGACAGCTCTTTATTTCGATGTTAAGTGCCTTTCTAATGTAATTTCCTATCTGATACGAGGAAAGACAGAACTGTGGGCCTGTGTCAGAGATTCGTCCTTCTCCTCCCCTTATGAGAAGACACTTCCTCAGGAGTCAGACGAAAAAAGGGTGTGGCAAAGGAGTCAGACAGACACACGGTGTGTAGGCAGCGGGGAAAGGCACAGCGCACTGTTAGGAGAGGACCCCAAACCGGCCTCATTCCGCCTGCGCGGGACAGAAAGCCAGGACGTGCCGTGACAGGTACGAGTTGAGGTGAGGGGACGCAGAGCAGGCCCCGTCCTCTCAGAAGACTGCTCTGCCTGTGAATGCCAGAGGTATCAGTGCGGAGCTACAGGCTCGAGTTCAGGGAGGCAAACAGCGGCATGGCGAGTGGAAATAAAAGTCACAGCACACTGCTGACACAACAGCGTCATGCCCTCACCCCAGCAGCACACTCTACTCACTGCCTCACTTCCTGCTTCCTGCTCCTTCCCATGCACACCTGTGAGCGAATAACAGGCTGTCCCAGAGCAGCGGAGGCAGCTGTATGGCTGCTGCGACTGGCCACACCCCCCTGCTTCCAGGAAAGGCCCCTCCCCCTGGTTCTCAGCACACTAATGGGAAATGAGCAGGTTGACGTGGCTGCCGTAAGTAATCCCAGGCCTGCAGGGCCCACCTGTGAGCCTGCCTCCTTTATTTCATCACAATGCATCCCCAAACAGTCATAAACCGACAGGAAATATCCATCTATCTATCTGTCCAGCCACTAATCAGA
Organism: Megalops cyprinoides; assembly: GCF_013368585.1. Classification (NCBI taxonomy): domain Eukaryota; kingdom Metazoa; phylum Chordata; class Actinopteri; order Elopiformes; family Megalopidae; genus Megalops; species Megalops cyprinoides. Next base: position 2,334,483 of record NC_050597.1, on the reverse strand, counting down.
CACGCTTTAAAAACACATCTGATCACGAACCCAGATATCAACCTAAACAAATTTTTTTTCCCAAAAAATTGTAGCATGGCGACAACTAACCAAAAATAAATCATTTTACATTTGGATATGCATTTTTAAAAATATTGCTGTTAGACCACTTTCAGTTGATTAATTTTTCATGCCATTGGTTGAATATTCTAACTTTAATGGGTTCTTTTCAATATGAATTGCTTCATGACAGCAGTTCTGCACTCTTTACTGATACTGACATACCACTGAGAGTGAGAAAGTTAGCCAGTATATACAGAATTGTTTTGTTAGATTTTGCCGTTATACGTGTCCTTTCTTGTCTTTGAGTGAGATTTCAGGGTCACCCACAAAAAACTTGCCCTAAAAACTGTTTATTATTTATAAAACTTGATTCATTGAAGTGATCAATTAATTAATTAGGCAGATTAATTCATTCTGTTTTTCAGTTAAGTTTGTTTTTTGTACTTTCTACTGTAATTTTGTTACATTTGCATTTATTGATTTAGCAAAGCTTTTTCCAGAGCGAGTTAAAAAGAGTGCATTCAATGGGGTTAGGCAAGCAGGCGTACAGACTGAATCATTAGTGCCACCCCTAAAAGAGCATCAACGCTTGAGACAAATTCTCAGGGGAATAAGTTCTCTCAAAAGGCACACAACCACATAATGCTACCAACATTTTCCAGCTACCAAGCTTGTGTCACCACAAGCTGGTATCGCTACAGAGCTTTACCACTGAGCTCTACCACACTGCTCCACTAGGCATTCACATTTAGAGATCAGACAGCCATCAGATTCCAACACGTAGCGTTTGCCACTGCGTGAGGACGGGGGAGGGGAGTCAGAGTTCAGGGAACCCTGTCGTAGCCTCAATGGATGGGTTTTGAGTCCATGCCGGAAGACAAATGGTGACCCCACTGTCCTGACAGTGGCCAGAAGCTCAGGAATATAGGGTTTGGTAGTAGATCGATATGAGGATGCCGTTCTTGTTACTGCTGGGTAGGCTAAGACCAGAGTTCTGAATTTTATCCAAGCCATAACAAGTAGCCATAGCAGAGGGTAGGGGTGTCACATGGCAGCATTTTGTAGGTCGGTTGAACTGTTGCATTCAGAATCAGCTGGAGGCCTGTTGGCACTTGCAGTGAGGTCAGAGAGCAGAGAGTGGTCCTGGCTGCTGAGCCCAGTGAGAGGCGCATTGTACCCCCAGACAGGCCTCAGTGCACCCCCAGTTGTCTCCTTATATTTGGATGTCTACATATTAATTATGTTTTTTAAGATATGACCATTTTGTCCCCCCCGTCGATTTCAAGTACACCCCTCCGGATTTTCTCCAGGCTCTAAGCCTGCGGCCAGACCACTATGTTCTGCAACCCTGGGGCAACTGACTGTCCCATCCTGACAGGGTCCCTCCTCTTAGCCACAATCCCTGTCTATACTGGTCCTTAACTGGTGGAATGAATTTCCCACAGGGGTCAGGACAGCAGAAGCACTGGCCATCTTTGACACAGGCCAAAGACCCATCTCTTCAGTCTGCATCTTGGTTCCACCTCAATCCCCAAACCCCTAACACCTGCTGCCTGTGTTACTTGCCACTTAATTGTAGTATCACAATGTGTTTCTGTAGAGAAGCTAGCCAATACTTCTCACATAAAATGAGACGAAAAGAGCTTAAAAAGAACTCCAACAAAACAAGAAAAGGAAACCAGCCTACACCAACTGACAGCAAGGAGAAAACGAGCCACCCTCCTGCTCTCCAGCCACACCTGTATTTAATCAGCCTTCAGTTAGTCAGGTAGGGCTTGTTAGCCAATAGGCTGGTTCCCAGACAAATGACAACATGTGCAAACAATTAACAAATAATTAACACAATTAAGAGTTAGCTTCTAGGAGGAGGTGAAGGCTCTCCACAGTTACAGCTACTGTGAGCTAGTGACTCTGTGATATATGATAGTATATGTATTTGACTTCCCTTAGTTTTCTAGGCTGTCTAGTTTCAGGCTAGCACAAGTTAACTTTGTGGTAGTGCTTGAACAGGGTTTTGCTTGCACTCACTGCTCTGGGAGTAGGCCCGACAGTTTGGGGGGGGTTTAGGGGTGCACTGCACCCCCAGACGGACCTCAGCTCACCCCAGTTGTCTCTTTTTATCCCGATGTCTGCATAGTATTTATTATGTTTTTTTAAGACATTCCTTTTTGTGCCCCCCTCTGTATTTTCTCCTGGTGCCAGGCCTGGCTGGGACTGTGGTTAGCCTGGTCTGAGAGTGTTGCTCATTTAACTTGAATGGGTATGCTTCTGTTCTCTTGTGCTGGAAGTCAAACTGGATAAAAGCTTCTGCTAAATATAATTTAATGAAATGTAATGTAAGGTAATGTCACTGTTGCTATGTTTTCCGTGATGAACAGGTTTTTGTCCAGCACCACCTTAGACACCTGGCAGATGACAGTCACATTTCCCCACACCAACAAGCATTCCTTCAAACAAAATTCAACAAAACACATTTACACCAAGATTCTGCTGACTGGAAGTTCAACTTCTGGAACTTTACACCAAAAGGCTTCCTGTTTCCCTGTAGCATTTTCGCATTTGAGGTCAGAGAGCTCTTTGAAGACGGCTGCTCAAAAGGTCATTGACCTCCTTGATCTCCTCACAAGTTGGGATATGGCTATGAAGTAATTTCCAAAAAGCTGAGTATACTACTTTACACTGCAGTGTCCTTTATTACGAAATAAGGCTGCAGGAACACTGGCCACCCTGCCAGGCGAAGGATGTGTGTCCGTCTTGAGGCAAGTGTAAATCATAAGGCAACAGTTGGAAATTTCCTAAACTGACTGGCATCTTCAGGTTAAAGTATCAGAAAGACCCATTCAAAGCTGCAAGCATGACTGGACTGCAGGGAAGAAGCCTGTTTTTTTACATTACATTATTGCCATTTAGCAGACGCTTTAACAATGTTATCCACTTATACAGCTAGATCTTTACTGAGGCAATTGTGGGTTAAGTACCTTACCTAAGGGTACAGCAGCAGTGGCCAAGTTGGGAATCAAACCGGCAACCTTTAGGGTACAAGCCCTGCTCCTTAACAACTGTACTACACTGCCACCCTGTACTGCCTCTTTTGAGGAAGTCAAAAAAATACAAGGACATTTTGTCCGATAAACCTGACTTCCTCTGCCTAGAAGCTCAATTCTGAACTTGAGCTCAATCAAAATGCATGTTCTCAACTGATCAGCATCTCCATACCTCAACCCAATCAAACACTTGTGATTTGAACTCAAGACAACAGTTCACAAACAAAAACCAAAAACTGACGAACATAAGGCAATTCTGCTGCTGGGTCAGGAATCCCACTCAGAAGTGCCAGAGCCTCATAAAACATTACAGGAAGGATCCTGTCAGTGTCATCCATGCCAGAGGAGGATTTACAAAATACTGATTACAGGGATGTGAATGAATGGAGTCCTTATGCTTTCTGTAATAAAATCAATTTAGTGTGAACAATCCTAATTTGCACAGTGAAATGCTATAGATTTTAATGAACACACTTTATTTCATTCATTTTTTATTACTTTTTTGGTTAGTATTTATTTTAGCATTTTTGTTCCTGTTTAGTCAGGGTATGAGTAAATATGAAGAGTACTGTGTAATTAAGATGATGCTGACTAACAATGAATACCTGGCAGTTTTTTCTTTTTTTTTGCAAATACCCCCAAAGACTTTTACAAAGAAACGTGTGAATTGAAGACTGGTTTTATGCCTTGTTAATACCTGAACTCAAAATAAAACAGAAACATTAACTGTGTCTGCGTCCCCTGCAGGGGGGAAAAGTTAATTTCATCGTAACTGCAGTCACACAGCATAATTCGTATGACTGCTTCATATAATGACAAACTCAGGTTCCAGCAGATGCAGGAATTCCCCTTCCGCGGCAGCCAGGCCTTATTTCAGCGCTGTGCTATCTCCCCTGCCCGCGCCTCACGTGTGGAGGCACGGCCCAGATCACACAGGCGTATAGCAGCACGCCTGAGCACACCCTGCATATAAAATATGATTCAAGCATTTCGTGAGTCATGCAATGAAAACTGTAGGGTGGGGGGGAGGGAGGGGGGGGGGGGGTGTCACAGGTTTAAAAAAAAACTTGTGTCTGTAAAAATAGAGAACAATGCAACCAAAAGTCAGCCGAATGTGCAGCTCTTGGTATGGCTTATATTTGACAAAAAGATGAGATTTGCAGAGTGCATACTGTAAGCCCCTGTGACATGAGGTTCAGAGAGCAGTGGGGGCCAGTTTCCATTCCTGAAACTGCACGTGATGGCACAGCAGTGCAGCGGCCTGCTCCACTTCCTCCTTCACACGCCGCCACACCCCACCGTGCCGTGCGCACAACGACAGAGGGACCGCGGGGACAACAGGAAAGAGCGTTTACCCCGCGGACCCAGCGTCGCCAGGGCAGGTGAGACGTGCCGTCTCACCGAAACGCCATGGCTTCACTGCATAGCTTCTTCCACAACACAGGAGCAGCAAAAAGCACCACCTACTTACAAAATAAACATGTTCCCAAAACTATTTTTATCACTGTCTCTGTTTCCCAGTAGGTCAGTATGCTACAGCTTTGAACACTTCAAAACTCTTGGAGGATGCTGGCCACTGGCAGTTTGAGGGAAAATGGAGGTAAGTGTCACTGGCCGTCTGAGTGCTGTCACGTAAGTGGGCTCTCCGATGCGCGGGGAGGAGGCTGGTGGTGCCGCTGCTGTCCCCGGGCGTAGCGGGGCCCGACCGGGGGCCTGTGGGAGGACACAGGGCGTGGGAGGGTGACAGATGAGCTCAAAGGTCACGGTGCGAGCAGAAGCCCACGCTCACAGTCTGCACGGTCGCCCACGCGGTGACATCCCTCAGCGGCTCCGGAACACCTCGCATCACGGTGCACTGGAGGGGCGCGCAGTCACAGCCCGCGGCTGCAGCGATCACGCCTCCCTTGCACCCCCCCCCCCCCCCCCACTCCCCACACCAGCACCCACCACACTCCCCTCCCCCCACTCCTATCCCCAAAGCTTCACTTCTGCATTTTACCAACAGAAGCAAACAACAAATGGGAACTACACAAACAGACTGATATAAATACCCTGCCTGGACGCCCCCATTTTCATCCTCCTCGTTTAAAGCTTCTACAGGCAAAAAAGGTTCCAGCTGTCCTTTTCCCGGGAGACTGGCGGGGGGAGGTGGCGTTTGGTAATGAAGTAGTCAGTATCTTTCACATTCTGTGAGAACCAAGGCTTCAGCTGTGGAAACCTGACTGAATCTCACAAACACTTCAACCATTTGCTCTTGTTGAATGTTCTATATTGTCTTTTCTCGCTGCATGTTTAATGCCATTTTATTTCCATAGCTTTATACATTTTCCCATTTCAATTAACAGTGTGTGGGGGAAACCCCACTTTTCAATTTCTTGAATAAAAAAAGAATGAGCGCTTAATTTAGCTGAGTCAGGCTCTGTGCTACAGTGTGAGGAGAACCCCTACTGGCAAAAATCAAAAATGAGTCAAAGAATACACATACACTGCTCTCTTTATACAAAAGTTTATATATCTCATAACTTAGGTGTGTGGAGCTTTGTTACAGCAAACATTTATAGTGAGTTTGTATCTTGTATCACACTCATTGTTTATCAAAAGGATTGAATAAAATGCTTTAAAATGACATCAGAATATTTTGCCACATTTAAAGAGGGGTTTACATCTCACAGAAACTCAGAGAATATGTGTAAAAAAAAAAAAAAAAAAAAAAAAAAAAAAAAACATTCAGTGCCAGGGCTTTGGTCTATATCCCCACACCTATGATTCTCACACCTGCATATTCTAAGCATGTAGTGTCAGAAAAAGACTGCTTTGCAAGGCTAGCACATTCACATCTCAGCACTGTCATTTGCCTGGCTTGTCTTCTATGCACGAGACAGCCATACCCATAGGCAGCTGGGTATACTAGGCTGTCAGGATCCAATAACTGGTCCCTTTCTCTGGGATAGTATGCCTAAGCACTAAGCAACTAAGCTACTGCGCACACAGACAGACAGAGGGACTTTGCTGACCCTCAGTGATTATAAAGTGAACGTCTGCCTCTTTCAAAAAACGTAAAATTAGTCCAACATCCAAACCAGCACAATGTATTCCTTCTACTGTCTGGTATTTGTACAGTGAAATGTGACTGCTTTGTTAGGAAAACCAATAATCATTTGTTTAAAAAAAAAACTAGTAAATGTAGGTGACAGCTTAAGCACACGCAGACACATGCAGAAATTCCACCACTTCTCTGTTAGCTAATTTCCATTAAAGGTCAGCGTCTCTGTTCAGAGGCTAGAGGCAGAGGCAGGAAACGTCAGTAACAACCAGCTATGCTACAGCAGGGGCAATACTGGTGGAAATTTGCCATACACCTACATCAGACGTAGTTTTGATGAAACGAACAGTGCCACCCACTCCAGGGTTAGGTCTTCTTGGTGACTTCAGTGACTGGTGTAAATCCAGCTGGTGCACACTGCCACCTACTGTACAGAGTGCACAACTCACGCCACACACACAGGCAACGGCACTGCTGTGTGGAAGCATTGCAGTATGTCATTACAATCTTTAGTTTTGAGTCCATTAAGAATAATCGATTATCGGAAAAATAATCTTAATAAACAAGCACAACAGGTACATCAAGATGGGCAGAGGCATGTGTGATAAAAATAAAATTTAGTGATAAAATGCTGAATATGAGTACAGTATGAATATGTTGAAGTTGATTTCATATAAGGTGATGCCCTATGAATGTATGTGAACATTAACCTTTGTATGACAGACTTTAAAGCCAAAACATAAGGTTTTGTTTAAAAGTCTCTCATTGTATATTTATCAATTAAATTTTTTAGGATGAAGGAAAGTTATGTTTTTCCATTTGCTGGAAAACAAATACAACCTTAGCAGGTACATAACTTCTATTTCCATTCAAAAGTTATTTTATTAGATTGTCAATGCAAACTACATAAAAATTTTAAGTTAAAAGGATATATGACAAGTGGAATTTCCAGTGGATTTCAGAGACATCTAAATGCACAGTGCATCATATATTATGTAAGCATGTAGTTATACTCAGGATGAACTAAAGTGTACTAAAGAACTTTGACAGAGACCGTGTATGTCACCTTAAACAAATTAAGACAACGCAACATTTCATGCTCCTATATGGAAGAACTGAGCCGTTTTAATTACAAAAGCTTACAAATAGTGTACAGCGGGCCCAAAGCTGGCCAAGATGTGCTTTTCCTGTAATATTTCCAATTATGCTGGATGTAGTTTGATCTCTCTGCTCATAAACATCTCATAATATTTCCTAACTGTCTACGCTGTGTAATGGTACAGATCTACATCACACACACTCAGGTAGGAGCACAGTTGTTGCGGCTGCTAGCCTGACACTGCACTGAGCATAACATGAACGTTTATCCTCTACTTTCAATCACATATGAGTTTATGTTTCAACACATACAGAATAAAGTTATGTTAATCCAACTGATTTATTTGTAATTCCATCTTTCAGCTTCCTCTCTTCTGTTTTTTTTCAATCACAGCAATCGAGGATTAGTTAGATGCAAACTTTATTACAGAGACTGTCTAGTAGTCATTTTAAATCATGTAGATTGTGCACTAGCTTTGGATATGGAAGCACATTCACCAAGCGTTCCCTGAATCTGCCACTTAAGGAATGGATCTTGAGTGGACAGATGAAGCCGGCTCTTTGACTGTCACAGTGTAGGTACAATAGAGGACAATAATTGACAGACCCCTTCAGGGACAACTGAAAGATACCGTGAGGTAGTGCGAAGAGAGATGAAGGTGGACTGGGCGATGGAAGAGGGACTCTCTGCAGAATCCCCCTCACCTCACCTGTGCCAGCCTTGTTTTTCCTCATTTTGGCCTCTTCAAGATGCTCATCACTGCTAACAGCTGATCCTGTGTCAGAGCGAGAGAAACATGCACGGTGCCGTGAGTGTCAGGTCACCCCTGTGATGAAGGAAAAGGATGCTGGGGGTTCTCCTCTTACCTGCTGTGTCAGCTGTTTGCAGAATTTCCTGCAGAAGGACTGCAGCTCCTCCACCACATCTTCTGTCTCTGTGAGCTGCAGATTCTTCCCTTCCACAGCCATCTCCAAACACTGACATTTTTCACACTAAATACAGGAAAACACTTCAGTTTACAGGCAATTTATAAGCAATTCGAACCAACCAATTATCTAGAGCAGCGTTTCTCAAACCTCTCCTGAAGTACCACCTGTCCTGCTTGTTTTAGATCTCTCCCTGCTCCAACACAGCTGATTCAAATGATCATTTTCTTATTAGGCAGCTTCAGGAGTTCATAACAAGTTGATCATTTGAATCAGCTGTGTTGGAGCAGGGAGAGATCTAAAACATGCAGGACAAGTGGTACTTCAGGAGAGGTTTGAGAAACACTGATCTAGAATGAACTGATCCTCTTTGCATGTTTGCAAACATGCTTTCTCCTGAAACATGCTGCAGTAAAATGTTTTTGTTTTTTAAGTGCTGAACTGAACAGTCTTCAGTTGTGATTTACTATGACAATGTGAGATGCCTTATGTTTTTCAGTCCTGGCCCTTGTGGACCGCTGTGTACTCGGAGTTTGGTTCCAACTGGGCTCAGTGAATCAGGTTTGACTTCTTAACTGAAACTTTATCTGGATTATTCAACACCGTATGACAGCTATCTGCTATAATTTCACTGTGAGAATTACAGACGAGTTTTGTACAACAAAGATAAAGCCCTAAAGGTCTGAACCAGAACCAAATATATATTTCACTGACATGGGGTTTAGGGAAAAGTACCATTTTTGGAGCTCTTTGGGTCTTAAGCTGACTCTCTAGAATGGTGATCTCCTGTCTCAGGGAAGTGTTCTCTTTGCACAGTTCTTGAAGTTGCCTCTGTCGTTCCCTGAGAATAATGTAAACAATCTGAGACGCACTGTTCCTAAGTTTTACAAGGTTTTATAAATGATTCAATTACATGATCGCTTGTGTAATTTTCCAATGTTCTTGTGGAGTTGATCATTAAAAAGAAAGAGAAAAAACCTTGAGTTCTCCTGAAGAGCATTAGCAATGTTTTGTTTCAGTTTGCAGATTTTTTCCTCAAGGAGGATTCTCTCTGACTCCATCTCTGTTGTTAGGTTTGCCAGGGCCTGGTTGTGCTGTGTAGAAGTTAGAATGCAATGCATATAAAGGCACTTAGAGACGGACTTCAAACTCCGGTCAAATGCTTTGGTGGATCACTGTTTTTACTCAAACGCACAACCCCTACCTGCAGTTTCAGCTCTCTGATGGTGCGTTCATAAGTTAGTGAGCTGTCATGGCTCACATAGGCTCCCTCTGGCTCCTCCACTGTGGCCTGACTGTGTAGTTTCCTCTGAGATTCTCCTTCTCTCCAGTGTTCTGCCCTCTGGGGAATAAGAATATTGTGTGATATACTGTAGGTGCCGTTTCCATAATTATTACTCTGTTGTGCGTTTATTATGCAGATTCAGCAGAAATGCTACCACAATTTCGTTCTACAGCAAACATGCTCACACGAGCGCACTGTTAGCTTACGCTTGGCATGCAAACGCTGAGGGTGTGCATATTAAGGCCTGTCAAAGCAGTTTGTTTAATAGCAAAAGGACCCTAAATAGCAGTGTAATATTTCCTGCATTAATGGTAATTTAGTACAAGCATTCCTCTGTACGCTAAGGGTTACGTCCTATTATATATTTTAAAGTATTTACAGTATTTGTGCAACGATCGTTGCATTATGTTAAAAAGTAAACATTTGGGTTAGAGTACCACATTGTTTTGTTACCTGAACTGATGTATCAAAGGTTACTTTCTTGCTCTTCGTCACTTTAGTGGGATTTGACTGCGCCCTAGGGACAACCAACGCTGGTCTGGTCTGGTGCATAAGGGCTCCTGTACCAGTCACTTGACACTGTCCAACTGTCTCCATCACTGTCAAATTGTGGTCAGATGTTACACTGGACATGACCTTCTTTTCTATTAGATAGCGTGTTTGTTTTAATCTACCATTGATTTCTTAAATAACTAACCAATATTTCTCTCCCTCTTAATATCTGGTAAACGTTAGCTCGAATTCCAGTATTTGTTGTCTACTTTCTATGACAAAACATGTAACTGTAGCTGGTTGGGTTTGCCAAATTAGCTAGCTAGCTAGCTAAAGTTAGCTTGCTAGCTTTATAATGAGTAGAAAATACATGGCTTGCTAGCTAGTGATCTCATCCCCTGCATAAACTCCAACAGGGGAGGACATTAAGATTATTAATAGGACTAAGACATAAGGATCGTAACAAAATAAATCGTGGGTATCTGGATAGCTTTTGCACTAAATTTCGCGTTAGTCCAGCCTCGAATCAGAGAAAGACGTTAGATAGCGAACGTTAAGAAAGGTAGCAACGTAAAGCGTCTGGCTAGTGTGTCCAGCTACCTTGCTATTTTATCTTGCAGTTCGCTTGCAGTGTGGAAAACAAAATAAATTTGCTGATTAAATTCCGAAGCTGCAGCTGGTCAATATAAGAGGGAATCACTCGCATCAGTCTACGACTTCCGTCTAGACAAGGGTGAAATTGTTACTTAGCAACGAGGCGAAGTTGTTACTTAGTAACGAGGCCGAACTGTTGCTCAGCAACGAGGACGCCGTATTGCACCTGCTGCACTGCGGCACCGGAAGCGAACAGAATGAGCTGCAGCGTGGAGAGAGAAAACGGCCGCCCCTCCTGCAACTTTCCCATTCGGCGACTGGAGGCTTTTCTACGCGAATTAGGGGGTTGTTCCTTCTCAGGGTGCCATTCTGATTGCACTCTTTCCCGGTCGATCAAATCGTCCCATTGTTGAATTGATTGAAGGGAGGGGTGTAGTTGGTCCTCCTGCTAGATTGCTGCAGAAGAACATCTTACTGTAAAGTGAAGTGCCTGTGATGCGAACCTCAGAATCACCGGACTGGACAATCTTAGTTATGTGTCTAGATAAATGTAACTTAAAATGTAAAATGTAATATTAAAAGTGCTGGCCGTCCGTCTGTACAGTGTTTTGAATTTGCTAGCCGGCTATTTAGTTAGCTAGCTGAAGAAATTACTTTGATTACTTGGCTTGCTAAAAATGTCGCACCTAAATTGCTAATATTTTGTTTAGTTTTATGAAGCGTCATTTAAGAAGAGGACCATCACTGAACGAAGAGAAATATCTAACATTATAGTTAAGTACCCTAACACGCAGGACTAGCGGTATAACGCATGCTTAGTTTGGCATAAATCATGGAAATGCTTGTATACTTTTTAGTAAAGTAGCTAAAATTTTAACAATTTTGTGCATATTGTGCATATGTTTAGTGGATCATTATGTTGCTTTCTTGCTCAGTTTAGTTGTTAAAGACTGCTTTCCATTATAATAATCATCGGGCATTGCTAGCTGGGTAGCTACCAAACAACGTCACTTTGTTTCCTGGGACACAATGTGAAACGGACACAGCAGGGACAGCGCAGCGATCGATTTATGTAACATATTAAGTAACATCCAACTAATTAACAGTTGTCTAGTTAGTTAGAAAGTATAGCTAATTCGATAACCCCAAAATGTTGGGGTTTAATTGCGTAGTATATGGCTGATGGCTTTTGTGGTACAAAGGGGTTGCTGACGTTAAACTGGTTAGCCCGTCGGCTAATTCAAGGTTAGCTGCGTTTCTAAATGCCTAGCTAATTGGGTAGTTCGTTAAGTTACGCAAGATGAACACCATTGCTGCTGACAGAATACTGTCAGCAAATTTTTTTTTTGGATCTTAACCGAAATTCCCAAATCGCAGTAATACAACCACAGTGATTTCTAGCTCGGCTAGCTACAGTTGTGGGCGGATACTTTGAAAATTGCAAGGTTGTAAAGAGACATCACAGATGTGATGGTCCCTAACAAGGACAAAGCCCGTTCGGTCATGAAGCGCATGAATATAGCTACAAAATATTTAATCCAACACTACATTTGGATGTTTGATATGTTGTAGTGGTAGTTAAGCAAATGAGGGAAATCATTCTATTTTGATGGCAAGTGTATGGGAAAAATTGCATTGTGGCAAGCGGCAGGCAATAGTCGTCGGAGTCTTATTCCGATGGCTCAGTTGGAGCAGGTTATGTACCATGAAAACACAGAATTAAGAGAGAGAAGATTAATCATACAAAATCAGTTATTGACACATAATGCCCCGTATGAAGATCTGTCATGAGATAAAATTCTGATTCTGATCTTAGCTGTAAATATTGCAGCTAAGCATATTTCTCTTTCTGTAGAAATGAGTGGCTTCTGCTCTGTCAACAACAATTTTCCGTATGATAACAACATCCTGGTGCTGGACATGGTGCTGAGTTCTCTCTGGGGAGTCCCGCAGCCCATAAACTGGGAGAACGTGGCAAGGCTTGTTCCTGGTTTTACTCCTAAGGAGGTAATCTCTTCACCACACCTCCTTTCACTTTGCAGCACTGGGGCTTCCCAAAACAGAATATCTTGAGTTATTTAGGCATTAATCTGGCATTAATATGAATATTATGTCAATTAGTGAAACCGGAATCAGACATTACACAGGCTTTGACCTAGCAGCAGTGTGGCATAGCATTAAGGAGTAGGTTGCTGGTTCGATTCCCTCCCACTGCACTGCTGCTGCACCCTTGGGTAAGGTACTTAACTCAGAACTGCCTCAGTAAATATCCAGCTGTATAAATGGGTAACACGTGAAAACACTAACCTATGTAAGTCACTCTGCATAAGAGCCTCTGCTAAATGACAGTAATATAATGTTTGCTTCACAGAGCGTTTCTGAGGCCAGTGCCTGGGTTGTACTGTATGAGCGCAGGTTTTGAGGTAATCTCGGGCCCTGCGGTAGTCACAGGTCTTTGTTCACAGTGTGCCCGGAGGTTCGAGGAGCTGAAGAGCAACGGGAGCTTCCCCCATGTGGACGAGCAGTGCAACGCGGTGACCACTGGGGACAGCTCGCCCTCGGACACCCGCTCCGCCTACATCACGTCAGCCCTGATGGACTTCCCAGGAGAGCCGGGGGAGTCACGGGCCTGTCCCAGCACCATCTCAGTAACAGGTGCCCCAGTGTGTCTCTGCTTACTGCGTCTGGTTGTGCTGTGACTGAGCAATGCTTTGGAGGAGTCCCCTTGATTTCCCAGGAGGCTGTAGTTTCAGTTATGTCTCAGTTATGTAACTGCTCTTTTTTGTGAAATGAGTAGGAAAGATAATCCGGTTACTGTTGCATTCTACCATTTGTCCTGTGTTCCACCGCACACAGTGCTACCCTTGAGAGGCCCCTGCACGAATGCAGTATGTCTTGTTTCTCACCATCTCGTTGACTTCAGGTGTGACCGTGTCTGCTTCCGGTCGAGGCGATGTGGATGAGAGTCAAGTCAGCGTCTCAGCCGGGGAGGGAGAGAAGAGTGAAAGAGGAAAAGGGTAGGGCACGTTCTGTCATACGAAACCGTAACATCTTAAGAAAATCTATCGAAAGGCAGTTTGTTTTTGTCGTTCGTTTCACTACACACTTCGCCAGCTCTGAAACTCAATTGCTGCTTTCATTTTCCACCGAAACCTTGTCTCTGAAGCCCACGTATTGCTGAAACGTGTGTCTTTTTTCCCCTGTTATGCAACAGGGTGGCCCCCAGCAGGACCACAGGTTCTGAGTTTGTTTCTGGTCCAGCAGTGACTCAGTTACAGACCTTCCTGACTGCCCCCCCCCGCAGGCCAAACATGGTGATTCACGTCTGTGACGAGACCAAAAACCTGAAGCAGGACTTCATGTGCCCACGGGACCTGCTCGTCAGCGAGATGAAGTACTTTGCGGAGTACCTGTCTGTGGACACCCAGCGCTGGGAGGATGTGGACATCTCCGTGCACTGCGACATCCAGATCTTCGACTGGCTCATGAGCTACGTCAAGCGACGCGGTGGCGCCGAGGGCGGCAGAGACAGACCCAAGCTAGGTAACAGCAGCAAGCGCATACCACTCCCACCTCTGATGTCACAGGTGCTCGGGCCATCACTAACTGTAGTTTTTTTTTTTTTTTTCCAGTGGTGCGCTGTTTTTTTTATTTGGTCATGGATTGGTGGTGTGTTTGCGGTTGTGTGTTATTGTGGTGTGTTTGTTGGTTTCAGAACCCAGCAATGTGATCTCAATCCTGATCTCCTCCGAATTCTTGAAGATGGATACATTAGTAAGTGTTGTATAGTGAGCTGGGTGCCATGTGTATGTGCAGGGCAGGCTGCATGAGTCCCATTAGTGGGGGATTGTTGTGCATGCATGACTATTAAGTGGTAACATTTACTATAATGTAGGCTACATCTTTTAGAATTCCTATGCTTATTAAATATATATCGTGTGATGGGCTATTTTGACTTGCCGTTTGACGGGCCTGTTTCATAGTCCGTGTTATGTGTGTTTGCACGCCCGCAGGTTGAAGAATGTGTACAGTTTTGCCACCAGCACATGAGTGCTATATTAGCGACACCATGCAACATGAACTGCATCAACAACAACATAGCTACACGCATCGCTGATCTCTTCACTCACAATGAGGCAGACGAGGTCAAGGACAAAAAAGACAAATTCAAGAGGTAACGGAGAAGGCCTGTCAATCAGGCCAGTTATTTCTGTCCCCTAGTGTTCTGCCAACCTACAGGTCAGTTCCTCTACTCATTAGCAGTAGTAACCTTTGCATAGCAATGGTTTTGTATAGTAGATATGATTAATATTTACAATATTTTCATATAAAATCAAGGTCTGCTGCATGTATTTAAAACTCAAAAATCCAAACATATATAACATGTTCTGTATGATTCAATTTCTCTTTCTCCCAGCAAATTGTTTCAAAAGAAAATAGAGAGGCTCTTTGACCCAGATTTCAAGAATCCCGATTGCCCTGGAAACGCCGCAACGCTGTACCGGTGAGTGTGGTTTCAGGACGTGAGGTAATGATCACTCACCGCATGGGCCAAACTGACTGCGCTCCATCCCGCTGCAGGTGTGGACTGTGCAATAAACTTCTGACCAAAGAGGTGGAGAGAAAGATCGCCTGTGTTCCCGGGAAAATCAACATCGACACCCACGGGGGCATCATATACAACCACACCAGGTACCGGCCACTGGGCAAACTCTGCTTTGGGGATGACTGTCTCAGCACATTTACATACATTGAAACATTACATATACAGTGTTAAAAATATGTAGGAGTTAAAGGTACTGAAACATTATGAGGACTGGTTTACTGCCAGTAAGTGCATTGTTCTTTTTCCATTGTGTTTTTGTTGCTAAGGCATAAGAGCTGGGAGATCCATGACTACCTGAGCAGCCTGTACGAGGAGCTCAAGTCCTGGCCCCTGGTGTACTGGAGGATCTGGGGCACCATCAACTTCCTATCGTGCTCTCGCTGCGAACAGGTGGGCGTGGCCACAGTGTCTCACCTGAAATGGCATGCCCCTGAGGAGGGAACTTCATCCAAAGATTCATTTCACTTCAGTTGCAGAACGTATTCAGTCCCTAAACATGTTCTCTGCTGTATCTGTGTTTTTTAGAAACACACAGTTTATATTTCTCAAACTCTCAATGCCCCTGAGATGCATAAAACAGAATGCTTACCACGATAATCATCACCGAGGATAAGTTTTCCTGCCCTCAAGGTCAGATAAACGCACATGTAAATAAATATAATGATTGTAGAGTATAGTCCTGTCATTTGGTTTCTTTGGATCTGTGCGTGCAGAGTGGGTTATGACGTGGTCTTCCTGGTGGTCCTTCAGGTGTTTCCATGCTCGGAGCTGGCACAGTGCAGGTACCACCCAGAGGATGTGCTTTACCCCAGCAAGGCGATGGAGCAGGGCTGGCATGGCACAGGCCTGTACCCCTGCTGTAACCAGAGGGTCATGCGCTTCGACCCCACCTGCATGCCCAAGGTAGGCAGGCCCACACAAAACACACTCGCCTCAATGTCTGCCTACAAATTGTGCAATGACATACAGCATTTACAGGACAGAACCTTCACTTTAGTTTTTTTGGGGTTTAAAAAACAACCTGTGAGTTGGAATCCTTAAAGAAAAGTTCAAAATGAATAGTTTCTGAATTATCACCACTGCCTGGACAACATCACAGTGCATGTCTCTGAGTGTCTGCATGTCTCTGAGTGTCTGCACGTCTATGAGTGTCTGTGCGTCTGTGAGATTCTGTGCGTCTGTGAGATTGTGTGTGTCTGTGAGCCCCTCCGTGTCTGTGAGTCTCTGCAGGTCTGAGTCTGAACGTCTGTCTCTGCGGGTCTGTGAGTCTCTGTGCATCAGTGAATCTCTCCTTGTCTGTGAGATTCTGTGAGTCTCTCCGTGTCTGTGAGATTGTGTGTGTGTGTCTGTGAGTCTCTCCGTGTCTGTTAGACCGTGCTGATGTGTGTCTGTGCCGTCAGGGTTGTAAGGTCCAGGACCACATGGTGAGCCCATCTGAGCCCGGCACCGGTGGGGATGAGCAGCCGAACCCGGCGCAGACCAGAGTGCTGAACGACCTGCTGCTGCACAGAGACGCAGTGTGCCCGCCCGCCGCACCGCTACCAGAGGGGTAAGACTGCAGCGGACCTGCGGCGCGGGGGGGGCTTACTTCATCCCAAGCATGCGACAGAAATCTGTCTCTCAATGGGAGGCAGTGTAGCATAGTGGTATAGATCAGGGCTTGTAACTGAAAGGTTCCTGGTTTGATTCCCCACTGGGCCACTGCTGCTGTACCCTTGAGGAAGGTACTTAACCCAGAACTGGCTCAGTAAATATCCAGCGGTATGAATGGATAATATGTAAAAATTGTAACCCGTGTAAGTGGCTCTTGATAAGAGCGTCTGCTAAATGACAGTCAGGGAATGAAAGACGCTGTAGCTTGGTCGTTTACTCTCATGTTAGTTGAATGGGTGGACTCCCCATGGGGCGGTGTGTAGTCCATCACTCCCGCCACTGTGCTGACGGTACCTGCTCCTCATACCTGTGATGGCCTGTGCTCCTCTGGATTCTGCAGTGCTGACCCGGCTCTCTGTGCTGTGTGGGGCAGGAATGCCGAGTCAGGCCCCGGTGGGGGGCGGGTGCTGGACTGTGACATCGTGCTGGAGCCGGGGGTCCTGGGGGCGCAGAGACCAGGGGAGGTTACAGCGGTGAGTGCGCGTTCCACATTCATGCACAGGAATAAGGATGCATACCCAACATTTATATTACACAGAAAATGCATTCTGCATTATCTAGTACCTTTGCGTGCTTTATGCATGTGTTGTATAGTGCATCGAGATCAAACACTTTTCAGTAATAAGGTAAATAACTATTATCTGAAAATCTATCCAGATCAAACAATAAGGAACATTTAACTGCTCTTTACTTACATCTGTACGTCTGTTGTTTTTTGCAGTTTTCGTTGTTGAAAAACTGGGGCCTTCAGCTGGTATGTCAAATGTTACAATTTGAGTAGATTATGAACTGGCATATTGATTCACTTGCAGTCAAAAAGTTATTCACCACATACAGCAACACATACCTATGTTAAACTCAACAATGGGTATGAGCTGGCCTTCAGTCACCCGACCTGAACGCATTGAGAAGCTTTGGGATTAAATTATACCCATGATGCATCAGCATATCCATGTGAATCCGCTGGGAACTGTGGACTCCTGCTAACATTACACGGGAGGTGCAGCCGCAGGAACGCTTCTTGTTTGATTACACGGAAAGGAACTGTGCAGCCACCGTTGCGTAGCTCGATCTAAAAGTTGAAGATGTAGTGATTCGTTTATGTATGGTGTCATGCATGGTATTTATAATCAGGTTTTTCATAATCAGTCATTTGTCCCAAAGCTTTGTGGTTCTTTTGAACTACCAATTTCATAGCTAACTATTTTTAGTTCACATTTTTTCCTGCTGTGTTAGAAAGCGTTTTTATGATAATGGCTTCAGGAACAGGGCCTCAGTGTGTTACGTGGTTACCCCTGCAGAGACAGCAGTCCCTGTTGTCTGAGGACGAGGAGTATACAACTGGTTCGGAGGTGACCGAGGACGAGGTCGGCGATGAAGAGGAAGTCGCCAAGAAGCAAGGTGAAGTGACTTGCAATGCAGTGAGTTGTTATAGCCACTAGGTGGTAGTATTCAGCTACTTTTTAAAAGGTGTGACCAGATGAAGAAAGCTCAGGACATGTGGACTTGCACAGGATGTTAACTCCTTACCCTTCATGTAAGAGAGAAAATAAATGTCAGGAATAAACAGTCTCTAAGTCTATGTTGTTTTTATGAGGTCAAGATTACTAGAACTTGGTTGCGGGCTGTGTATATTTAGCAGTATGGTGTTTCAGTATGGTGTTGCATAACATAGTTTTGTCATAAGTATGTCACATGATAGTCATAACATTATGTCACGTGCTTTTTGTAAAGACCTGTTCATTTCAACTTCCATACTGTCAGAATAGAATTAAGATCTATGGGGGCAGATGAGTACCCTGACATTTTTGAAGAACTTGATTCACCCTGATAATTAGAAAGGACAAAATATCAACATTCCCTAAGGATACTACATTTTTATGCCAATAGGAGTAACCTCACAAGTTTATTTTATTTATCTTTTATTGGTAATATTTTCACTTTTGGCAGGTACACACATCAGAACACAAGAAACAATAAATGGCTTTTTAATGTGACGTAACCAGGTGTCATATAAGACTACTGCAGTAGCCTATTCATTAAAAAAAATGTAATAGTGGTGTTCTTTTGTCTACAAATGTCTCATGTCCACAGGTGCAAAGAAGGCCAAAAAATCAAAGAGGCCTCTGAAGAGGCAGGTGTCGTCCCCGAGTTTCCAGCGCAAAGAAAAAACAGTGGAGAAGGTGAGGCACCTCCTGTCTGAGGGCTTGTTTTTTTTTTTTTTTTTGGGGGGGGGGGGGGGTGTCAGTTCTGCCCAGATGCTGTGCAGGTTCACTGATTTTTTATAGTATGTAGATCAGTTTATTTAATGACCCTAGTAAAGAGGATGAGTCCTCCAGATCGTTTAAAGATCAGTGAATCTTCACAGCATGTGGCCTGTGATGGCCTTCACGGTTCTCTTGGTTCATGTTGTAGATCCTGTCCTGGGGTCAGGATTCTCACTCACCCTTTGTCTGTCTGTAGGCACCGTCCCGGGACAGTACTCCATTCACGTAAGTATATCTGACAGTACTCCATTCACGTGAGGTGTCTGATAACCTCAGAGGGCTTGCTTTTGCCTCCCAGAATATGCTAGTGTCTTTAGCAAAAGCTACTGTGCATTCAGATACAGTGCCACTGTCTGGTCCCTGCAGGAGTAGTCTGTGTTTGTAACATCATTGTGAAATTCTCTCACCTTTTTAATTGCCTCTGCAGTTGCTTTTGATGATGTATTGTCATTTGCCAGCCATTTGTTTCCTCATCACTGATTCAGTGGCAGTATCCTACAAGCAGTACAATGGTGCAGTCCTTGGAGTCTCTGAAATACATGAAAAATATGCTTTAGGATGCTTTTACAAGGATAAAAGCAAAAAATATTTACGTACCTTTTTGTTTAGTTTGCATTAATGCAAAGTTGAAGGTACCTGTTTGCACTTCTGTAATTATTTGCTTAGACAAAAAGTAAAATCTTTGATAGATTGTGTTTTTATTCATTTTAGTTCAAATGTGTGATCCATTTTTGTAAGTGGTGGCAAATCGGGCATCGACGACTCATGTCTTTTGAGTTAGCAGCCAGGACCTTCTCAGCTGTTAGTGGGTGAAATTTCGGCCGCATTCAGGACCCTGGTCATGGCTTTGTGTTCACAGAGTGAGTCTGCAGAAGAGCAAATGGGATAGTACGCGCTCCATGCGCTTCAACCAGGACGCCCAGAGAGAGGAAGGTACAATGGCTGCATTCTCTGTCCCCTGTCAGCACAAGCTCACTGTTTAATGCGGTTATTCACTTGCGCTGTGTACAAGCTCATTAAGTGTGTCCACATCTCTGAGGCTGATACATCTGCCTGAATGTGTGTGTGTGTGTGTGTGTGTGTGTGTGTGTATTCACTGAGTTCTTTATGTGTATTCCTCAGATCAGCGACGGATGGTTGAAATCATTGGGCACCTCACTAAGATGAGGTTCGGTGATATGGAACAAACCCAATCGAAGGACATAAAAGAGGTAGGTGGATCTGAAGACTGTCAGAGGTCATGACCTTTAGTTACATCTTCAGAGTACATTTCTCAGTGAAACATGATCCAACCTTTCACGTTGTGCCTCTGATCTGTGTTTGGAAGTAAATGGAGTAAGTTACCGTTAATATTCCGTAAGATGGGCTTCAGGTGATAACATTTTCTGAGTCTGTGTGTGAATTGGGATCTCTCCCTCGGTATGCTGTTGAAAGTGTGCCTTGGTAACAGGGGCAGGTTTTGGGGGGGGGTTTGTCATTGTGGCTCTTGTTTCAGTACGCAGGGGGGATCTACGCCAGACTGGAGGCCCAGTTCAGGGCATCCTCACAGAATGCCAGCCGACAGACCAGCTCAGACGGCAAGACTGTCAGGTGAGTCTCTCAGAGGGAAGCACTGTACCTGCAGTTGTGGAGACCTCCTTTTAAACTGTGACCGCTCAGTGAAACAGCTGCTGACTATTCTCTCTGTGCCTCTGGTATCACCTCTTTCCCAGGGCTAAGGCTCGCATAACACAGGCCCGGCCCACCTAGAGACCGCAGAGGCGTCTGGAGAACAGGAAGGAAGCGGAGGCGCACTCTGGCGGCTGTACTGTGAAGCTGTTTGCAGAGAGGCTGTACTGTGAAGCTGTTTGCAGCCCTTCCGAACCGTAGCACCCCCACACCCAGACCTCTACGCCCACCCCCCCCCACTACCACCCCCCCCCGAGCTCAGGGTCCAGCTTCGGCGTCTCCCCCACGTGGCTCAGCTTTGCCTCAGGGCTGCGGCCCACTCAGCCTAAACTCAGGTGACTTTGTAACGTTCACCTCCTCCTTGCCCCCCTTCTCCGGCTGCTTTTGGTTTGAACCCCCATTGCGTCTGAACCCCCCCACGTGGAGAAAAAGAGGAATTGCTCTACACTAACAGGCCTGCCACCACTGTCCCAGTGCTATATAACAGTGAGAACAAGCAGCAGTTTGCAAGACCTTACGTGTGAAAGGGAGCCGGCCGCTAAAGCCAAACTTGTTTTTTTCTTATTTCTTGCCTTTTAATGTGTTCAGAATAATTCCCAGTTCATTTGTTTTAAATCTAACATTGTGTACAATGCAGTATTTCAGCAGGTTTGTTGTTGAGTTGTCTGACCTGACTGCAACCCTTTTTTCCCTAAAATTCAGGTTTAAACACTGAATTCCCGGATCGTACTACCTGAAATCACAATGTGTATGAATATTTCTTTAGGCCACAGTTACAGTATTGAATAGGTTAAGATGACATATTCATATTGCACTAATAGGATTAATAAAATTACAAATGTACATTAACAGCAAGCATGTGTATTTAGAATTTTATTTCTTCTTTATTCTCTCTTCTCTTTTTAAAAGTTGTTCTTCAAAGCTAGCATGTTTAATGACAAAATGAAAGTACATTAATATCCCTGTAAAGTGAGTATAAAAACAGTCAGCGATATATTCAGTACAGGCTCTGCATCTTGATGAAAAGAAGAAGTAAAATGGGAAAAAAAACTGTACAAAAAGAGGAGAATGTTAGTAACCTTGTGGTAGGTAATAACAATTCTAATGTCATAGATTATCATTGTTATGAAACCTGCATAACTCTTCCTTTCTCTGCTGAAATTGATGTGTTAGACTAACATTCACTTACAACTGCAATATCACGCTCAGTAATAGAGAAATTGAAGTGTGTTCAGATGCAACCTCTGGCAGTTACAATGTGTGAATAGCTTAGGTTAATGAATTTCTCTTAAATTAGTTTGATGCAAGTCACAACTACCAGCAAAACTGGCCCTACTGTGTCATTGTCCCATTGCATTGTGGGATAGGGCCAGCAGATAGGATTTAATTGGGAGTTACACTGAGAACTAGCACATATAATTTTCAAACAGGTGAAGCAAAGTGCTATTCCATTAAATTACTGGATTGTTCATGCCGGTATGTTGGCTCAGGCTAGGCTCAAGTATAGCAGTAATGCTACAGCATGAAAAGGTTGGAAACAGTTGTTTGCACATGTTAGTCATGCGTTTCAGTTGTAGACCTGGGATAGTATGGCATCAGTTCCGTTTTGACAGGCCTGTGCAGTTTGTGGTGGCTTGTGCCTGTTCCTGTGATCAGCCAGAGATTTCTTCCTCCTAATGCATCAGCATCAGCTTGTAACTGAACACCTGGCAGTTTGTCTAAACTAGTTCTACAATACCTTACACTACACTGCTCTACACTATATTGCTCTACATTACACTACACTACACTGCTCTACACTATACTGCTCTACATTACACTACACTGCTCTACACTATACTGCTCTACATTACACTACACTGCTCTACACTATACTGCTCTACATTACACTACACTGCTCTACACTACACTGCTCTACACTACACTGCTCTACAGTACACTGCTCTACACTACACTGCTCTACACTACACTGCTCTACATTACACTGCTCTACACTACACTGCTCTACACTATACTGCTCTACACTACACTGCTCTACACTATACTGCTCTACACTATACTGCTCTACACTATACTGCTCTACACTACACTGCTCTACACTACACTACAGTACACTGCTCTACACTATACTGCTCTACACTATACTGCTCTACAGTACACTGCTCTACACTATACTGCTCTACACTATACTGCTCTATACTACACTGCTCTACACTACACTACAGTACACTGCACTACACTACACTGCTCTACACTATACTGCTCTACAGTACACTGCACTACACTACACTGCTCTACACTACACTGCTCTACACTACACTGCTCTACACTATACTGCTCTACATTACACTGCTCTACACTACACTGCTCTACACTACACTGCTCTACACTACACTGCTCTACACTATACTGCTCTACACTATACTGCTCTACACTACACTGCTCTACACTGCTCTACACTACACTGCTCTACACTATACTGCTCTACACTACACTGCTCTACACTACACTACAGTACACTGCTCTACACTATACTGCTCTACACTATACTGCTCTACAGTACACTGCTCTACACTATACTGCTCTACACTATACTGCTCTACACTATACTGCTCTACACTACACTACAGTACACTGCACTACACTACACTGCTCTACACTATACTGCTCTACAGTACACTGCACTACACTACACTGCTCTACACTATACTGCTCTACAGTACACTGCTCTACACTATACTGCTCTACATTACACTGCTCTACACTACACTGCTCTACACTACACTGCTCTACACTATACTGCTCTACACTATACTGCTCTACACTATACTGCTCTACACTATACTGCTCTACACTACACTGCTCTACACTACACTACAGTACACTGCTCTACACTATACTGCTCTACACTATACTGCTCTACAGTACACTGCTCTACACTATACTGCTCTACACTATACTGCTCTACACTACACTGCTCTACACTACACTACAGTACACTGCACTACACTACACTGCTCTACACTATACTGCTCTACAGTACACTGCACTACACTACACTGCTCTACACTACACTGCTCTACAGTACACTGCTCTACACTATACTGCTCTACATTACACTGCTCTACACTACACTGCTCTACACTACACTGCTCTACACTATACTGCTCTACACTACACTGCTCTACACTATACTGCTCTACACTATACTGCTCTACACTACACTGCTCTACACTACACTACAGTACACTGCACTACACTACACTGCTCTACACTATACTGCTCTACAGTACACTGCTCTACACTACACTACAGTACACTGCTCTACACTACACTACAGTACACTGCTCTACACTACAGTACACTGCTCTACACTATACTGCTCTACATTACACTGCTCTACACTACACTGCTCTACACTACACTACACTGCTCTACACTGCACTACACTGCTCTACACTACACTACACTGCTCTGCTCTACACTACACTGCTCTACACTACACTGCTCTACACTACACTGCTCTACACTACACTACAGTACACTGCTCTACACTATACTGCTCTACACTACACTGCTCTACACTACACTGCTCTACACTATACTGCTCTACATTACACTGCTCTACACTACACTGCTCTACACTATACTGCTCTACACTATACTGCTCTACACTATACTGCTCTACACTACACTGCTCTACACTACACTGCTCTACACTACACTGCTCTACACTATACTGCTCTACACTACACTGCTCTACACTACATTACACTGCTCTACACTATACTGCTCTACATTACACTGCTCTACACTACACTGCTCTACACTACACTGCTCTACACTACAGTACACTGCTCTACACTATACTGCTCTACATTACACTGCTCTACACTACACTGCTCTACACTATACTGCCCTACACTATACTGCTCTACACTACACTGCTCTACACTACAGTACACTGCTCTACACTACACTACACTACACTGCTCTACACTACACTACAGTACACTGCTCTACACTACACTGCTCTACACTATACTGCTCTACACTACACTGCTCTACAGTATACTGCTCTACACTATACTGCTCTACATTACACTACACTACATTACACTGCTCTACACTACACTATACTGCTCTACATTACACTATACTACATTACACTGCTCTACATTACACTACACTGCTCTACACTATACTGCTCTACACTATACTGCTCTACACTACACTGCTCTGCACTACACTGCTCTACACTGCTCTACACTACACTACACTACACTGCTCTACACTATACTGCTCTACACTACACTACACTGCTCTACACTATACTGCTCTACACTACACTACACTACACTGCTCTACAGTATACTGCTCTACACTATACTGCTCTACATTACACTACACTACATTACACTGCTCTACACTACACTATACTGCTCTACATTACACTACACTGCTCTACACTATACTGCTCTACATTACACTACACTGCTCTATACTACACTGCTCTACACTATACTGCTCTACATTACACTACACTGCTCTACACTACACTACACCGCTCTACACTATACTGCTCTACATTACACTACACTACACTACACTGCTCTACACTATACTGCTCTACATTACACTACACTACACTACACTACACTGCTCTACACAACACTACACTACTCTACACTACACTGCTTTACACTACACTACACTACACTGCTCTACACAACACTACACTACTCTACACTACACTGCTCTACACTGCTCTACACTACACTACACTACACTGCTCTACACAACACTACACTACTCTACTATACTGCTCTACATTACACTACACTACATTACACTGCTCTACACTACACTATACTGCTCTACATTACACTACACTGCTCTACACTATACTGCTCTACATTACACTACACTGCTCTACACTACACTGCTCTACACTACACTACACTACACTACACTAGTAATGGGAGCAGAGGGGGAAAGCAGTGCAGTGCACCCTCTTTCTTTATTAGCTGGTTGTTTTTAATGGACCATGACATGAATGAGAGCTGATAGAACCAAACATCTGCCTGTTATTTACGGGCAGGCAGTTTGCTTCAGGCAGTAGCAGCTGCCACACGCCGTGCCTTCTGTACGATTAATCATTTCCTCCAAAGTCCTTCAAGGACAGAAGGATATGATGGGTCCGGGTGAGAAAACTTGCTGCACTAAGACTGACTTTTTTTACATTACGTTGGTTAGAGATCATGTACTGAATGAACATGCACTAATGAACCTAAATTATTGTCTAAATAAGAGGTTTTGATTTTTTTCCTAGCATTTCTTTTTGCCAAAGACCAGAGTGTTAACTATATTTGCAAAGGCATTGTGTTAATTCCTTAAAATTGTCCCATTAAGGCCCCTGTAGAGTGAGCAGATTTGATTTTGATGATGATCTGTTGTGGTCTGGGGGCAAATTCAGAGGTGAAGTAAATGTAAAGGTGAAGGTCAAAGTTCAAGTTCTTAAGTCCCTTTACCATTTTTCCTGTCAGTCATCTCTCTTTACGGTAGATGGAAGACCTATGTCCTGCACTGTGGTAGTTATGTTATTATACACTAGGTGGCAGCATTGATTTTGCATGCTTGTGTTTGTGACGTGATGTATTGGTCCTCCCTGTTTCTACAGTAAAATCACAGTGACACACAAATGTGATGTAAATGAGGAATTTTTTGCATAATGGAGAGAATTAGTGCAAAATAACCAAGCTTAAATGAATATTATGTTTCCATCTAATTGGTTTAAAGAGGACCCACTCTGGATGAAAGGGCAAGGAAACTTTTAAAGATGTATAGAAAAAGAAAAAAATCAGGTAGCATGTTGGCTCCAAACGATGTGCGGTAAGTGGCTCGCAGTGATGTGTGAGGACTTAGAGCAGAGAGAGAACTGGTCGTTTTCCTGTCACAGGCGAGGGAAAGAGGGCCTGTGGAAGGAGGATGCTGACATGTGCAGTTTTCCTAAGAGCCACAAGAGGAGACAGGCAAAGCTTCTTCAAAGCATCTTCCACTGCAGCGTCTGTGGAAGGGGTCCAGCCAGGCCAGAGAGCCTGAAACCGAGAGAGGTGCTGGGGACGCAGGCATGCGCTGGTTCAGGAGGCCAGCGGTACCGCAGGTTCCGTGGGGAGGAGACGGATGAGCCAGGCCTCGGCCCGGATCCAGACACGCTGTCCACAGCCGGAGGCACCGGGGTCCTGCGTGGGGTCATCAGAGTTCAGAAACACATTGAGACCTGGAGGCTACAGTGGTAGAGCCAGGGGCAGCTCCCTCCAACTGAGGTTTACATGATACCCAATCACAGCGGATGGCGTCAGGTTATTGTCCTGGCAATGAGCCAATCAGGTCTGGCGAAAGATCTTGACATGAGTAGCAGGTGAGTCTTCATTTGATTAATTGCAATGACTGTGTTTACGCCAGTGCCGAAATGGGGAGATAAATATTAGCACTCACAGAAATAGATTTTCTATTTATTCCCTGTATTTTAGAATTTAGTTCTTGGTATGAGTGTGGAATTTTGTTTCATCACTAAAATGAGTATCAGCATTTACTCTGTGAAATTGAGGGTTAATTTATGTTACATTTACAGTAATGTAACACAATCTGTGTGTGATGCATTCTGATACGTAGGCCTCCTTCGAGGGTGAGTATTCCCGCCAGCTGGGGTCCGTTTCTTATGGCACAGAGTTCATCTGAATTCATTCTGATGGGAGTGAGAGGAGGCAATCGACACATGAACACCTGCAGATAACAGAGAGAGACTATTCTACCTGCACCTGAACACCTGCAATTACGGAGAGAGACTGTTCTACCTGCACCTGGACACCTGCAGTTAAGGAGAGAGACTGTTCTACCTGCACCTGAACACCTGCACTCCAGCATGGTGTCTTTTCTGTGGCCTGCACCAGTTAAGAGCAGAACAGGGATAGACTATTTTCATGTCAAATTTGGCTGTCGTACAACAACGTCCACATTCCTCTTAACATCAGACCGATGATTGGATAGCTTTATGTTCATCTTCCTGATCTTCAGTCTAACCTACTAACATTTCAGTGATAAAAAAACCCAATGTGAAACCACCACATCGCAACACTACGCTTCTACCGAATGATCACATACAGTATGTATTCCCTGCTGTCTCTCTCATCTCATGTCCCTTATCCCAGCAACCTACACATATGCAAACACCAGTCTCTCTGTTGGCTACTGAAATGCTGATTTCAGTTATATAATGTCAGCTTAGTAGCCTCCTTATCCAGGGCAGGACTTTACATATTATCCATGGAGGCTGTAGCCCAGTGAGCCAGTTATGCCAAAAAAAAAAATGTTACTGCGGCTGCCTGCAGTTGACCTTTTGCCGCTACTGACCAATGCGTTTCAGCATCGGCAGCACCTGCACAGTGTAAACCGGCAGTGTTGCCACGGCAGTGAGCTCTCTTAGCAAATAAAATAATCACGTTCGGAGACAGGAATTCAAGGTGTTTTCAGAAATACATGGTTAGTAGATCTACTGCTCTCCTTTCATGAATTGAGAGAAATACAGTCTAGTCTAGAACAGTTTATACACACATATATACATATTTACTGCTGAAAGGTGCCAATATGATTCAAATCCAGCCATCCTCAGCATGCATCCCTAGAGTGCAGAGAAACCCCCACCCCCTCTGCCCATAAAAGGCAAACATTTCAGTGCAGAGCGCTTAATCTCCACCGTAAGGAAATCACTGCAGAAGCTGCTGCCAGGTGTGGGGCTATACAGCATATCGATACCGGTAAACCGGCTGCATTGGAGAGGAGTTTCTGTGGATAGGGCGGTGAGCGCTGCGGTCGACACCGTGAGGGACAGGATCGGCAAGGTACACTGTGATGCACTGAAACGGTGCGGGCCAAGCTGGCCCGAGACCAGCGCTTCTGAGACCCGTCCAGCTGCACCTCACAACGGATTCCACGCATGGCTCTGTCAAAGTGGGTCATGAGCAGCCCGGGCTCATGTTTCTCTGCAGCCACCCCCCGCGAACGGGGTTAGCAGTCACCTCAGCACGGACCACGCGTTCCGCCAAACCCGACAGAGTGGCTCTCACTGAACGAACGCGACACACTGATGCACTCAACGCGGAGAACGCTCTCAACGCGGAAAACGCTCTCAACGCGGAAAATGCTCTCAACGCGGAAAACGCTCTCAACGCGGAGAACGCTCTCAACACGGAGAACGCTCTCAACGCGGAAAACGCTCTCAACGCGGAGAACGCTCTCAACGCGGAGAACGCTCTCAACGCGGAGAACGCTCTCAACGCGGAGAACGCGCTCAGGTCAACTGATGGGAGGATTTAAACTAGCTATTTCCCAAGCCTGACTACATTTAAGTTTCAAGAGATGTGTGCAAATGTTACTTACCGAACGTGCTGCACTTACCGTTTCCACTGTGTGAACTACACTTGTCACAAGATTGAATCGAACCCTCTTTGAAACAGACAATAAAATGGTGTCTTTTTGTCTTTTTCTTGAGTCGGGTCTGTGGGGACTCCAGCGGGCAGAGACAGCACACCTGCACAGATTCAGATCTTACAGGCGCTTTCAGCACCATCGGAGATGCTGTCCTGCTGAAGGGGGGTCTCTTTCAGGGGCTGCGCTATTGCCATGCAGTTAACAATCACACACTCTAATGTACGCTTCCATAACTTTCTACATGTAACACTATAAATGGTATTATTGACAAAAGGTCATCAAAAAGTCATCAAATTCTGGAAACCAAATTTATCTTATACAGGGAAACTTGTGTAGCTTAGCTGCCCTATCATGCAGCTGATTATACTTTGCTCCAGGATGCCAGTGTGTGGGATTTGAAACTGCAGCACATGCCACCCTCTCTCTCCTGGGAAAATGAAGCATTGAAGTCTTACAAGCCTCTGCCCCTCCGCCTGATTGGCTGGTTAAATGTGAGGTTTTCCATTTTTAAATGGAAATCTCTTCACTTTAAGTCAGCTCTCCAAACAACTTGGAAAGAAAAAATTAATTCAGAGACAGAATTATAAAATTCTTTCAACTTTAATCAGTTTCAAAAAAGTTCCACAACAAATGTAACACTTAGAGAAGGGATAATTTGCCATTAAAGATCAGTATTTGGGTTTATACATTCTTCTAATTAGACTGTTGGCAATTACGTATTCTCTGGATAAAAGCCTCTTGTTTATTTGGATAGAATTTCAAGATAAAAATGAAAATGCAAAAATACAAAATTAAATGTAAACCAAGTTTTATTTTGCTCTAAGTAGTGTTCTTGAAGCACTACAGCATGGTAAACAATGTAAATTAGTACAATTCAATCTCAAAAGCCATTCAAATTAACATGAGTTGTTATAAAGATGCAGCCTACATTAACCCATAAATATTTTAACCACTTTTTTTTAGACTTCGATTTAAATGAAGGCTCACAAATGAGCAACAATCCTCATTGAGGAAAACAAAAACCTGATGTCGGCCAAGCGACAGCACACGCACGCTCACGGAAAGAGAAACCCGACTGTGTGTTCCCGTGGTGACGATGCTCTACGTTTTGGGATGATATGCGGCTGTTCCCACCAAGCGACACAACGTCCAGCACGACCGTGAGACCAGCAGAACGGCGGCACCACCGGCACTCAAGCAGCATCTTTCACACCTTCATTGGTAATCCACTAAGTGCACATTCTCATGCTGTGTGACGGGGGGCGGGGCCGGGGGTGCCACACCCTGTCAAACCCCGCCTCCGCCCGGCCACGCCCCCGCCACCCACGTCCCCGCGACTCCAGGGACCCACTTCCTGTCTGCAACACCACAGTTCCACAAGCCTTTCTGCAGATGACCTTTCACACGCTTCACCTTTCACACAAAAACCGCTCTCTTGCCTTTATATATCTCATATATAAACAAATAAATGGGTAAGAGGGGGAGAGGAGGGGGAAAAAAAGTTTAAATGACTTAATTCTGACAACCTCATGCAGCTGTAAATAAAGATGACCAAACGTAAGCTTGAATTAACAATGGAAAGATATTACACAAAAGGATCCATATAAAACGCATACCATGTAAAAAGGGCCACTGGGTGACATTATCATTTACATATTGGCATTGTTTTGGTCGACAGACGCCCAGGCAGCGGGCTCTCCTGCGGGCAGGCTTACCGGCCGGCCGCAGAAGGGCTACCACCACACCTGGCTGTTTTTGAAATTTTATTTCTCTTAGTTTGAGCTGTACACGGCGTGTGAGTTCAGTCACACATGTCCTCTGGAATCTCGTGTGGGTTGAGGATCCCTGGAACGGACATCTGCAGCTTGTGTTTCTCCTCCTGGGCCTGGCGCAGGGACGCCTCCCTCTCCTCCAGGAACAGGTCGGTGGTGTCCTCGCCAGCAAACTCCTGCGAGAGGAAACGAACACCGTCTCAGCCGCTCAGGTTCCACCCGGCCCCCGCCAGCAAGCTGTCAGCTCCCCGACAAACCCCCAAACGCAAATACACGCACGCGCTAACGCACACAAGCCCCCATGCTGCCCCGCTGCACGCACGCTAATGCGCACACACACATTTTAACACACACACACACACACACTCTCTCTCTCTCTCTCACACTCACACACACACACACACACACACACACACACACACACACACAAATATCCACACGGACACACAGATCCCCCTGCTCCACATACACACTGGCTAAAATCCATTGCTTTCACATGCACTGATCTGTACATCAGCCTAACGTTCATTTTGCACTGAAACCCTGAAGTCCATAAACACGCTCAAGTGCGGCTTTGTCAAGCAGACGAGCAAGGAAAACAGTCCTTTTTACTCCACTTATTCAATTCTGTTACTCAGTAACTTAATACTCAT
Organism: Megalops cyprinoides; assembly: GCF_013368585.1. Taxonomy (NCBI): domain Eukaryota; kingdom Metazoa; phylum Chordata; class Actinopteri; order Elopiformes; family Megalopidae; genus Megalops; species Megalops cyprinoides. The sequence goes on along the minus strand of NC_050597.1, from coordinate 2,302,849 downwards.
AATTAACATTACTGAGTATAAGAATTCCAACTGCAGCAGGTATGGGATAAACATGAATGAGCCAATAACACAACTCTGCTGAGCTTTACTGCGCTGCTGATACGGTTTTTAAAGCTCTATGTGCATTAGTGTGTCTCTGAGGCCGTGGGCTGGGAGGGACGGGTCACCTTAATCTGCACCAGGAAGTCCCGCAGGTGCTCTTTGAAGGCAGGAATATCTTGATTTAAGCTGAACAATCCTGTTACAAACACTTTCACCTGGGCACTGTAAGGACAAACACATAAAACACGTCAACACAGAGAGAGACATCCGTCCTCGCTGAACTCACAAAGGTGAAAAACAAAGGAAAGCTGGGAGTTCGGGAGACAGAGAGTTCCAGCACAGAGCTCAGCTCCACGGTGGCCTGGTCCATGTGGGCACAGAGTGTATTCATTACTGCACGGCCACTCAGCATGAAAAAATCTCAACGAGTGAACGAGGCCAGAGAAATTTCATACTCAATTATTCTGAAATGGAAGTAAAGCGAGGTGAGCTTGGCACGGACGCGACGGCGGGGCTCGCACTCGGAGCCACTTACTCTTGCAAGTGCGGGAAGGCGGTCTTGAGCAGGTTGGCCACGTACTCCTGAATGAACACCTGGTTGTTGACGGGGTTTGTTGGGTTGAGCGCGGCGTTGATTTTGCCTTCCTCCACCAGGTTGAACATGTAGGCCAGGATGGAAGCGTGCATCGTCAAACCTGCGCAACACCACGTCGTGTGTGAGCACACACACACAGCCTCGGCCCGTTACAGTCCCCGGAGAAAAACAGACCCGGTAAAACACACGCCCTCTCACCTGCGGTGTGAGATGTGTCCGTGACGACGGAGAAGATATGTTGCAAGATGTCGCAGAAGTACGTCTGATAGAAGCTCTGAGCGGCAGCCTCTTCCTGGGCCACGTTTTGGAGGAGGGTGTAGAGGATCTGAAGACCTGGGCATACAAACATCACACAGTCCATAAATACAGAAACATCATTCAGAGATGTTCATTTGTTCAAGAGAAGGAACAGCAACTTCATTTTGGCAGTACGATGTTAATGATGCGTAAATCACCCCCGTGTCTGCATACAGGAAGAGCGGAATGAGCAGCTACGTGAGTTAGCGGCAGCGTACCGGTGTCTGCCACGTTTCTCATGGTATGCTTGAAGGCCCAGATGATGGAGTCCAGCACCAGTTTGAATTGGGCTGGGGGAATGGCCAGGAAGGCTGGGAAACAGTGCGAGTTGACCGCTTGCAGCAGGTAGAAGAAGTGTGTTCGATGCTCTGGGTACTCCTCAAAGTCCTGCGGGGGGAAAAGCACATGATCAAACATCAGGGTTGACACCGTTTCTACTCTCATGCGCACTAATGCAGCAGACGCATTATCAGGGGAAGATGAGTGTCGTATCTTATGCTTACGGCACAACCAGAACGAGCTATGATTCAGTCCGACTTGAAACGAATGAATCCTACTCACTTTGTTGATCATGTTCAGGGTACATTCAAAGACGGCGTCGAATATCTGGGGGATCTCCCCGGTGATGTGGCCGCCCAGCTTGTTGACGATGGTTGCCATGGTGCTGAGGACCTCGGGCTCCCGGGCAGCGGGGACGTTTCTCTGGTAATCGATGAGCACGGCGTCCAGCAGCGGCGGCACGAAGTTCTCCCCCACCTGCGAACACAGCTCCCACGCATCAGCACACAGCTCAAAACACAGCGCAGCCTAACCGCGGCTTATTAAAACAACATCACATGATGACGCATAATTCAACATTTGAATTGATTAAACTACTGAATTCTACTTTTGAATGTTTTATCACAGCATCATTTTAAAATGCATTTCACTGCCACTACTGAAACAAACTAGGAATTTGAATGTAAGGCATCTTAACGCTGGTGATTAAAAGCTTCACGTTTTTGTCAGGCAGCATAAAATTAGCATTTTCTTAAAATGTTACACTTTGATTCTGACATCCAAATGGAGGTACCTTTGACAAAACTGAGAGGCTTACCATTTGTGGATCATTTGAGCGACTGACCCAGCCTGAAATCAGTTTCAGCGTTTCCCTTTTAACTGTGCGCATGCTTCTAATCAAAGGCTGCTTGGTGACCATCTCTCCTGCAGAGGAAGAGAGAAGCACTCCACTTCAGCATGAATCAGGCTGACACAGTGCAGTCACATGCAAACTCACTCATTGCTCACGCTTACCGCGGGCAACTGTCTCCTTCCCAACTCCTTCCTTCAGTTTCATTCTGTTCGGCTATTTATAGATCAACTCAGAATATCTATACACTCGATTCCCTAGACGATACGTGAAACTAGGCAATGCCTGCCCCTCCCTGACACCACAGCGCAGACACACACGTGAATATGATGAACAGATGTGTGGACACGCAGACAGACACACGAACATGCAGACTCACACGCACACACACACACACACACGCACACGGATATGCAGATTCACACACATGGACACGCAGTCACACAGACTCGAGGTAACGCACTCTCTCACACACACACACGCGCGCGTGCACACAGCGCTCACCGTTGGTCTGGATGGCTGCGGAGATGTTCTCACTGAGGCACTTGTAGACGTTGAGCATGTCCAGGTAGATGCGTCCGAGCTGGATGACGAAGGGGTGGCCCACGGCCTTGCAGGCCCTCACGTTGGTCTTCAGGATGCTGCCCAACTGCTTCACAGTCTCTGGGTCTTTCAGGATGTCCACGTTCTGAAAGGGTTAAAGGTGGCCACAGTTACGCTCTGGGACAACGCTGGATGCACTTATCAAACAAAAAACCCGGACAAACATTTTCAAAATTGCAAGGAGCAGCTAAGTGGGTAAAATTCACAAAAGTTTACAAAGGATTAAAGCTCAAGAAAGCATGACTGTACTGTAGCTCAGCCTTGATATCCACACCATCATGCCAACCTGACGACTCTAAACACACAGACACTAAGTAAACTTTCAGAAAGCCTTAATGATTACACACAGGAACATGCTCCCAAATGGGAAGCGCCACCAGAGAAGGGAAACGAGCCACTAAACAGGAAGCCAACACACTTCCCTCCACATCCACCAATCCGGTGCACCGTATGGAGCAATGGCACAAAGATGCTCTCATCTACAAATGATAACCTACAGCAATTCAACACACTATAATCACACTGCACTCAAGTAAACTTCTGCGCACAAAACAATGAGACCTGTCAAAAAATACAAAGTAGAAGGTGGATGTGATAAATAAGAGAAGTAAATAATAAAGATTATGAAATGATAATATAAAGACTCACCTTGGTGGCCTGCTGGATGATGCTGTCCCACACCTGGTTGGGCAGCAGCATGTATTTCTCAATCAGGTGCTCCTGGACAGCCTGGTCCGTCTGCGCCCCGATCATGTAGCCCACAGCCTCGTAGAACGTGTGGACCTGCGTGTACACACACACACACACACACACACACACACACACACACACACACACACACAGAGAGAGAGAGAGAGACACAGACGCACACATACACACACACAAAGACAAACAGACAGACAGACAGACAGGGGATTAGAAAAACCCTCTTCTGTCAGAGCTCACATGTGCATAGCCGCAGCGTGATTGGAGGAGCAGCCGTAGGCTCTCGGCGAATCGCGGCGCAGAGGGCGGCTCACCTGCTGGGGCTGTAGGTCGCAGATGATGGTGTTGATGTTGTTGAGGATTTCGTCGATGAAGGGCATGACCTCGCCCACCTGCACCTGGACGAAGTGTCTCCTGCACTTCTGCGCGATCTTGATGAAGGTGTCACACGCCATGTCCTGCACACCGTCGTGGGTCTCTGCGAAACGCCACCGGGGGGGCACACACACACATCCTCACTCACAAACATGCTCATACTTTACCCTCATTCTAAAGAATGCAAATCGCAGGAAAGCTTTGCTGTAGTTATGAGGGTTCCAGTCACCCTGACATTTCCAATTCAAACTGAAATCTCTGTCAGAATGTACCTTCACAGAGCGAATGTGTATTTTTAGGTTGATGAACAATCACACTATAATAGAAACTGCTCATGCTTCATTTCAGCTGCTCGGCTATACTTAAGCTACCCTGAGCCAGGGAGCTGCATGCCAAGGAGGCCGAACTATAGCTCAGCCTAACTGCATTAGCCCTTGAAAAGTCAAAATATCAATTCATGCATTGTTCTCACCCTGCTGCAAACAGTTTATGCAGAATGGATTTCATATGAATTAATAAGAGAATCATGGACACAGCCTGGGTTCCATGCTTTCCTACATGCTTCCAAGCCAACAACCGTAAAGCATTTCCCTTTGAGGATCCTATGCTCATTCTGAATGCATCAAGTAGAAAGGGCCAACTGGTCACACGGACTGGAATTATGACGTTCTTTAAAAAATGACATTCTTTAAAGCCTTTAAAACTGAAATTTGCCACAGGTAAAGACAGCGCTCGAGGATTAACCGACACCTTGTGCAAACTTTGAGGTCTTTTTCACAGAGACTTGGGAGCAGTCTTTGTGACGTATGGACATACTGCCAGCGAGAGGCTTTTTACTCCATAAGCTGCCTGTATGATATATGGTGACCTGAAGTGTGTGCCCTGTGAAACAGATGCTACAGCAGTAACGCCGGCTCCTGTCAGCCAGCCGTAAGCACACAGCCGGAGCGGCCCTTCCCCCTGTGTGCGGCTCTGTGGGGGTGCAGCCGGGACCGGGCCGGGTCGGCGCGGTGCTCTCAGGCAGGCCAGTGCGCCGAGCTGCAGCTCCCTCACTCACCGTGCATGAACTCAAACAGCTTGTTGACCACGGTTTTGAGGAACTTCCAGTGGGCCCGCAGGAAGCGAGGGTACTGGCCCACGATGTACATGATGTTGGAGGCGATGATTGCTTTGTTATCCTTCCCCCTCTTCTGCTCACACAGTCCCAGCAAGTCCTGAACCGACGACAGACACACTCAGCTACCCTGCAGCACAGACGCCTCCTTCCCCAGACTCACACTGCGTTACTGTCACTTAGCAGATGCTCTTACCCAGGGCGACTTCCACAGGCTACAGTCTCATCCATTTACACAGCTGTATATTCACTGAGACAAATGTGGGTTAAGTACCTTGCCCAAGAGTACAACAGCAGTGCTCCAGCGGGGAATCGAACCGGCAACCTTTCGGTTACAGCTCTTTACTTCTGTGCCACCCCGCTGCCACAGGTGTAGCGGTGAGAAGCAGCAGTCACAGCACTCACTGTGATGGCATCCAGCCTGCTGTCACGCACGCACGCACCTTGATGACGGTGACGAGGAACCTCTTCTCGTCCTCCTCGTGCATGGCCCCGCTGATGGAGCCGATGGCCCAGCACAGTGTGTTCAGGTTCTTCCAGGACCACTCGGTGCCGTTCACCTGGTTATGCAGCTTCTCCGTCATGATGCGCTCCGTGTCGGCGTAGTCCAAGTGCGTGAGGTACACTGCAGGCAGAGAGGGAGGGAGGCAGAGGGAGGGAGGTAGGGAGGGAGAGAGAGGGAGGGAGGCAGAGAGACAGAGAGAGAGAGAGAGACAGAGAGAGAGAGAGAGAGAGAGAGAGAGAGAGAGAGAGAGAGAGAGAGAGAGAGAGAGAGGGAGAGAGATGGAGGGAGGTAGGGAGGCAGAGAGAGGGAGGGAGGCAGAGAGAGACAGGGAGAGAGAGAGAGAGAGAGAGAGAGAGAGAGAGGGAGAGAGATGGAGGGAGGTAGGGAGGCAGAGAGAGGGAGGGAGGCAGAGAGAGACAGGGAGAGAGAGAGAGAGAGAGAGAGACAGAGAGAGAGAGACAGAGAGGGAGGGAGAGAGATGTCAGTGTTTTTAGAGAGCGGCGCATTAGCAGAGTCCGGTTGTGAGATTGTGACGTCCACCCGCTGGCTGTCACCCCACTCACCCAGCGTCTCTCGCATGTTCTTGTACAGGTTGATTGAGTCCGTGTCTTTCATGAACTCTCTGACCACTTCTCCCTGGTCGTTCTCCACCACAAGCACTTCCTCTGGTTTCGCCATTCGGCTAACCATCAGCAGACGGACCTATCCGGTTTGGGGAAAGTGAAAGTGTGATCGTCAGCACATTCTACTTATGCAACTTAGTAATGTTACTTTTGCATAAGCGCGCACACACACACACACGCATACAGACGCAGCACACGCGCATACAGCATACAGCACTCACCTTGGACAGCACGGGCAGGTAGAGCTGTCGTCGGGGGGGGACGTCGAAGTGCTGGCTGCCGGAGAGCAGAGGGGAGGTGGAGGTGGAGAAGGGGCTCTCCCTGTACAGCTCAGCTGCCAGGTGGTTCCAGTACTCCAGGCAGATCTTAAAGATCTCCGTCTCCTCCACCTCCGACACCAGCAGCATGTAATGCAGGGCCTGAGGGGAAGACGAGGGGGATTAGCCAGGGCACCACAGCCCAAACGGGAGGCCACCTCTCCAGCGACAGACGGCCTCACCTCCATCAGCGTCTCCCTCAGGTTCAGCCTCTTCTCGATCAGCTGCCCGTGCTCCTTCAGGAAGGTGCACAGGAACAGGCTCAGGTTCTGGATGAAGTTCTGCTCGTCGTCTTTGCCGTTGGAGTACGCCAGGCGGATGTTGGTGTTCAAGGGAAGCATCTATACAATGAGGGGACAAGCACAGCATTATGGAACTTCAGCCTTCCAAGTAACCGACACCTCTGCCGACCAATCTAAACTCACCCACATTAACAAGCTGCATGTTTAAGTGTCTATTATGTGTTATTTATGCACAAATCTGAGACTCTTGAACGCTGACGTATGTAACTACAGCTGTTACTGATGAGCAGTGCCTCTCGGGCCCACTGGCGGGTCTACCTGTTTCAGCTGCATCATGGTCAGGGTGAAGAGAGTGACAAACTGCTCCTCGTACTGGCTCACGCTCACGCCCGCGATCTCCGTCAGGCACTTCAGGGTCACGTTGCGGAACATCGGGACGTTTAGAAACTGCAGACAGACATACGGCCACTTAGCAATTCCTCTGCAGTCACAAAGTAAACACAGCTCCAAGAAACCCATTCACCTCCATCGAGAGTGCACCCCCCCCATGCCAAACGAGCGCATTCCGCTCACCCCCCCATGCCAAACGAGTGCATTCCGTTCCCGCCTTTCTCCTTCGAAATGTATGAACGCTGACCGACTACCTGCCGGTGCAGGAAGTATTGGAAATATCACCATTCGTTCTACTTTTCCTCCAGTTCTTACGCACTTGCAAGCAAACCAATGCAAGCACGCCTTTGTGGGAGGGTCAGAGTGAAAAAGCAGCTTTCCCACTGAATGCTATATCATGAAGCATAACACCATCTTTGGCACAATGTTTGGGAAGTGTAAATGCGCAGCGTCCACACCTGCTGTATGAGGCCTTGTTGCCAAGGGGATGAACGTAGAGACTTTGAAAAGGGCTTGTAGTTGTTTTGTTGTGAAACACTTGGTTGCGTAACTGGTATGAATTAACTTAATGACACGCTTTTCACACAGTCGTTTAGCTTGTTCAGTCTGCATGGGTCTGAAACGAGTCTTGAGCGCCACAGCTGAACCCAGCCAGAACATAATCACTTTGTGTGTTACCCCAACCAACCGAGCTGGGAAGGGAGGGCACTTATGTGGAAAGGACAGCAATTCCACAAGAGTATAGTATGACGCGTGTCATTGTCATAATCATCTCTACCTACCCAAAAGGCTGCTGGTAACAACAAAATCATATCACAATCACGTTCAGCAGCTTATACATATCGAAATTATCTTGGCAAAACCTTTCCTTTAAGATAAAATGCAGTGAACTTGGTGAATAAAGCTCCATACAAAACAAAAATAAATCCCACAGTGACATTCAGCAGCTGAACAATTCAGTCCATCTGTACAGTATAGTGAATAAAGTCTGTGCATGTAAACAAAATAAAATGGGAAAATTCAGCTGAACAGTTCAACAAAATGAACAGTCCTTTTCAGGGAAATGGAAGGCACATTGGAGAAAATAAGCTTTACCTGTCTAAATAAGTAAGTAAATAAATTAATCCTCCATTCAAGCCTGATATGTGTGGTAGCCTTAAAAACATGTACATATGTCAGTCATCCAAATGAGATTTTAGCCCAGATATTACACAGCAGTGCAGACAAAACCTGCACCAAAATCCAGAAGTGCTGAATCTGACCCGACCCGACCCAAACCTGAATGCTAGAACGCAATTACAGCCCAGAAACCAGCCCGAACCAGACAGGTTTCTTCAGGTCCTGTTGGGGTCGGGTCGGGTTACAGGACTTTAGTTCAGAATGGATTCCTTTTTGGTTAATGCATGGTCCATAACAACTACATAAAGCATTAAATAAAGAAAAACATATTCCCACCCCCTGCTTTTCCCAAAAAAAAAAAAAAGGCTCAGGGCACACCAGGTCCAAGCCGCTCAGAGTAAACAGAGTACCTTGTACACAAGCGTGCTAATGAGTTTGGTTTCGAATATGTATCCCAGAGGAATCCAGTTCAGAAACCGCAACAGCGTCTCCAGCGTGGCATGAACCAGGGGGGCATTCTGGGAGTTTTCCTGGAAAGGAAAAGAGAGAGAGAGAGAGAGAGAGAGAGAGAGAAAGAAAAAATCAAACCATTTGCTTTGCTAAATACGATCAGGAAAGTTTTAGAAACCTCTGCTTACACTGTAGAAAAATAATATGTCAATTAAGGCTGTACTCACCATGACGAACTGACAGAGCTGGAATATCTGTGAGAATTCATTGCACATGCTAGGGGAGAGAAAGAAAGAAGTTATTCTGCTGTTCTGTTACCTCGATTTACATAACTATCACCACCAGCACAACTTCAGTGGAAAAAGACACAAACTACAGACCATTCCTCACCCACAGAGTAGTCTGTTGGCAGGATACGTAATGAGCTAAATAGACCTGCTGGCTGAGATTTCCCCAACATGTAATGGCTCAGTCATTTCTGCACCCCGAGTCATTTGGGAGCTGCACTGTTCCTCAGACCTTTTTTGGACACAAAGAGGCAGAGTCGCACCCACCTGTCTTTCAGGTGCTTGGCCTTGACCTGGGTCATCTGTCCGCTGGAGAAGTCGAAGACCTCCTCGCTCAGCAGCTTCAGGATGACCATGTTGTTCTGACACAGGCTCTCGCTGGTGCGGCTCGCGCCCACGATGTCACTGATGAAGGTCGGCCAGTGCTTGGGCCACTCCTGCTTCAGGATCTGAGCACACCACAGAGATGACCTGTGACACCTTCTCCTCCTATGGTTCTCCATGCAGACAACAGTGCCTCCCAAATGAATCGCTTGGCGGTTTAAAATGTTTTAATGTTTATATAACTCATTTTAGCTGCTAAGCAATAACCACAACATATCTGACACAAATGACCGTGAAACATGTTTTTCAAATCTGTTGTCTGCAAAAGCGAGTTGTCTGCATTTCTGAAAGGAGACCATTCAATTCTGCTAATGCCTACCTACACTTCTTCCAGACCTCAAAAATCTACTATTGAGCAAGTCAGGTGTGCATCAATGCCTGCGGATATCAGACTGAGATTTACTTTTTTTGTCCCGAGGCACTGATACTCCTGAGGGGAGCAGAGACCTCATGCAGGAATAAAACAATGACCTACCTGGACCAGGATCATGTTGAGCTTTCCAATGTACACCTTCTCCTTCTGAAACATACCAAAACAGGCAAAATATAGAATATCTACAATTTATAGATTTAAAGTATATATCTGAGACCAATCAAACTTCAATTCATTTTTTGCCATCTTGACAAATTTAATCTAACAAGGGACCAAGGAGTTACAACAGCAGAATTTCTTACCTCTACATTTGATGCATCTGACGAAGTCTTGATTATAAGACCGACAACATACTTTTTTATTCCTAGGGGATAAAAAAAAAAACAACAACAAGGTTTATTTTTCAAAACCGGGAAATAATTAGCACTTGCTTTCATGTGCAAAAGCCAATCATTTCAAACAGGACAGGGAGTCATCCAAACAAGGAAAATGAAATTTTGGAAAAAAAAAAGTCATTTTCATTACTTAGTCAAAGACTTAGTCTTTGAATGGAAGTGCTGCTTGTGTGAACAGAAATAGAGAGAGAGACAGAGCAGCTTCCTGTGCATGATCAGCAGCTGAAATGTGTTCCACATCATGAACAAATGGTCCTGTGAACTGTACTGCACTCTGCTCGGAGACAGGCAGGGCTATAGCTGCGGTCATACTGACACTGAGAGTGAGAGACAGGAACAGCATTATGTGTAGCATATGCACAGACCTGGCTGCCAGGTGTGTCGCTGACGCAGTGAGAAATAACATACTTGCCAGGTGCCCTGCATTGGTTTGCCACTTGAACAAAACTCAGGCATCTACGGTCAGAAGTGGGAAGTCTTAGGTCAATGAGAAAAATACTTTGTGGAAATAAATTTGAAAGAGAGAAAAGGAAATATTAGAGAAGCTGTGATTAAATTTGTACCGTTATATGAAACACCAAAGTCCCCAGCCTTAAAGTTACAAGGTGGGAGTACAGGCAATCTTAACAGTTTTTCTTAATATACATTTTTTTTAAACTTTCCTTTTCAAAAGCCAAATGGGCTTAAGTCAAACAAAATCTCAAATATTATCTGTTTATGTGTAAGACATCAAATTCAATCCTCAAACCACTGAGAAACAGGTTCAGCAGCTGCTGCCATATTTGTACAGACACTTATTCTTGTTGCTTTGCAGAGAGCCATCAGGACAGTGAATTGCCATATTGCCACCCATCTCCTCAATCATGGGATCATAAATCAACAAATCTGTCCACACTTTTGACCAGTCAGTTTGTTCAGTGCTGCCAGTGGGAGTTACGCCTTGAGGAGACGTTAGTAAAGCATCAGATGAGCTGATGTGGTCCCACGAGGGGAGAGAACAACAGCTAAAATGAGATAAAAATCAATAAAAAAAGGAAGTGGCTGTTTATCAAAACCATTCACCACAAAGCATTCGTCAAATCATTTGTCAAACGGCTGTGGTACAGACACAGTGAAGACTGTGGTGTGGGAGAGCTGACAAAGAAAAAACACTGCAGGAGTCTCGGCCTGGCAAGAACAGGGCCAGCCATCCACAACGACAAAAACCTCAGTGTGAAATACAGTGCCACCAAGCAGAAACGAACAAAAAACCCTTTTATGAAAATGCTACGTTTTAGTACTAAATTCTAACTCTAGAATTCATGCAATTCAGCCATTTGTTCATAATTTGTTTGAACATTCCAGATACAACAGAGGCTCAGGTCTTACTAGAAATAGAGACTTACCTTATGACTATAAATAATTAAATTCTAAATTCTGGGAAGATACATCTTGGGACAAAGCAACAACAATTTGGCTGGAAAATTCTGCCAGCATTCACATTTAATGGAGCCCTACTTTACCCTCTTCAGCCTGAGCTCCAGACTCCCGTCCAAGCCGGCTTTCTGAATGTCAGGACACAGTTAAGTTTTAATAGTCACTTCAGGCAGCATAAACATCTAATAGCTGCCAGACAAAGGTCAGGATTCAAACACCCATATTTCAGTCTGAGGAATATCTGCAGCACATGAGCTTAGGACGAGACTAGATGCTGCTTTCCCACCCTTCACCGGACAGAAAACAAAACCAGCTGCGTAAGAAACCAGGACACACGGGCAGCAGAACAGCTGTAGGCATTTCTGTATTCCAAATTCTCTAACCTGGAAATGGCCATGAAATAATGCTCAGTAGAGTGCTCAGGTGAAGAGCTAAAAAGGATGCGGGTAAGTGGCTGCAAACCCCAGTGAAAAAACCTATCCATTTTCTAAATGACTCTTACTCTGATTCCACAGAGCCAGTATATGTTGGACTGTGCTGTAAGCAGGGGTGCAGACAGCACGCCCGTTTCTCCTCCAGTGAGAGTGTTAAGAGCTGTCACTTGGCAGCCCTTACAACTCACCATGTTTACAATTCTCTCAGTGTAATTAAGGGCCAATACATTACACAGCTACGCTATTAAATTATTAGCCATGGATCATTTTTATATTGATCATAAATAAATCTAGCTCTGAGGCTTGTGAGGCAGGTACCATCTCTTTCTGCAGTAACTAAGGGACTAACGGCCATCTAACAGTGGGACAATCTAATCAAGGAAAAAAATTTAAAACTTAACAAGCTGTGACTGAAGTCTAATCATATTTGAATCTATGAAACCTTTAACAGTGCAAACTTACCATTTCATGTTTTAACAGGAGCCAAGCCTTGAACAGTTTCCAAATATTTGAATTCAGGTTATTCCTGGCTGGCACACTGAACAGTCAGAGACGTTTTCAGTGCCACGTTAATAAGCATGTTCCAGTCCTGGTAAATTCCATCACTGCTGTGAGTTCTGTGTTTTTAAGGATTTAATTACAAGCTCACCATTTAGGGGGAATAAGCCAGTTCCTATAAATGTCACTTAATCACAGCTAACTACATCGTCATAAACTGTATCTCTAAGACCAGCTAATTATTAATGGAAAATTACTCATAACCTTTTCAAACGCTTTTTTAACCAAAGTTGTTTTTATTTCAATATTGTTTAAGTCACTACAACATGTCACGACCGAAACTTCGTAATAACAGGATAAACCAAATAGTATTCATGGGTGCCCAAAGTATTCAGACCACCAGTTAAACGCCTATTGCGACACATAAACCACCATTAAAGCTACCCTAAGGCCTGAGCAGGAATATCATTCGTAGTTTGGAAGTGGCTCTTCTATGAGCTCGGACTTCCTTTAGCATGTCCAGAATGCAGCTTGAGTGCTGGATCTCACCCACATCCAAGTACAGGTTCAATCCAATTAAAGTCCTCTAATACTGATAACTACAAAAGCTGCCCAATGGCATGATGCACAGCTGCCACATTACATGAAAAAATTCACTGGATGTAAACTAAACATCCAGGGCCAGACCTACAGACTAACAGAGATGCATCACTTCAAAGATATGCATATAATGCCCAGTACTGGCTAATAGCCTCAACAGGGCTACGACGTCAGTGTTGAAAATTTCAGCAACATTACATGAACGCCATTTTAACCTGTGAATCCCACAATTAATTTTATTACTCCTCAATCACTGGGTGTTATCAGTGAGACAGACGAGTCGCTGAATACCTCAGAAAAGTCATTAACAGCCTTCGTTTCTGCTACTCAGCAGACGCTGTGGAATCCACCCCTCTAACACCAAGAGCAGCTGATTCCTGTCATCAGCACTTTCCCTCTGAGCACTGTTTGAAATATCTGCCATTTTAAGCATTACAAGAAAAATTACTTAAAATGTTTAAATTAAAAAAGGACAGGTTTTTCATATCAAATCACCCATCAACACAGTTTAAATTCAGAGTTAATTTTTTCTGTTTATGGCCAGTAAAGGTTAAGCAGTGACCTTGAAAGAGGAAAATGCAGAATTATGACTCATTATGTTCTCCACTGACCCTGTGCGAAGGCTAGGAACACGTTTAGCATGACTGAAAGCAATGATTATTGAGCTGAACTATTTAACGAGTATACAATTAATGTGTTCTCCTAGAGAACATCCAACCGAGCGGTAATGACTTTATCCAGGGAAATTTACAATGCTAACCATTTCAAATCTGTTTTAACCCATTAACACAGCTGGAGCCTGGCTGGAACTGGTAGTTTGCCTAAGGCTTCCACTGTATTGTCCCATCTGGGACTTGAATCCATAACCCTTATGCCTAGTGCTCCGACTACATGCAGCTCACGTACCCCTACCCTCAGTGCCAGTGGTCCAGCCCCTGTCTGTACAGAATCCCATTCACCTCTCTGTGAAACGGCAGCGGCACCATGCCTCTAAGAGTCTTGTATTGTGTGGCCATGTTTTATGCATCCAGAGGTCACCACCTATGAATAAAGTTTAGAGCCCATTCGTTTCTACGGCTTCTTTTTATGTAGGGACATGCAGGGCCAACTACAGTAAGGAGACACGCTTTTACCCAGGAACAACCGTGATCAGTAAAGTAAAGCTGTGCGCTGGTGTGAAATCTAACACACACTCTTTGAGGTTAGCATGACCACACGGGGAAAAGTCAACTTCCAACTTAACCTCAGGGTTACCTTCAAGTTTAGCCACTTTCTGTTCGAAGTTAACGATACACAGAAAATTACCTTAAATTTCTGACAATAATAAATGATAACCATCACTATCCTGATGTATCGGATTAAAAAAGCTAGTTACCTATCTGACCTGTATTGTAGCTTGCTTATGAAAACCAATACAGAGAGGATTACAATAATGTGCTATGACCAGCAGGCACAGTACTCCACATATTAAGATCCAGCTGATTTCCTCCAACGAACAGAAGTTTTAAATTCATTCTACAGATCCTGTACATTACAATGTGATGCGAACACCTGCATATCTACCTGAACTGTATACAGATTCAGGAAATCTGACAATAATCTAAGGAGCCACGCAGACTGAGATGACTTTTCCATTTCAGCTTGTTTATCTAGAGTGATAAATCGGCTGTGTGGAGGAATGAGGCTGATTTTGATGGGTTTTCCCTGGGACACCACACTACCACTGCTAGATGCAGTGGTATGTTTTCCATTATTCTTTAACCCTAGACCTGTCCAGCACTGAGCCATGTGAAGCACCAACACGACCAACCGGGCAGAAAACTAACCAGCAGGCTTCACAAGGAAGGCGGAGCAACAGCAACAGCAGCAAACCGGTTGGAAGACGCTAATGTGACATCACAACCAAACCATCTCATGTCCAGCTGAGGTAGCCCAAACCTTTATAGCCTACATAAATAAATGCATTTCAATCCCTTGAAATCTTTCAGTTTAAGGTGGTGTCATTTAGCATTAATATGAGAGAAGGGAAAAGCACTGCTCGTCTTGGGCTTGGAGTAATGATCGAAGAAAAATGTTAAGCATTCAAAGAGAATCTGACCCTGCCCTTGAGTTCAGGTCTGGTGCCAGCACCGAGGCGGAGGCGAGCCGCTCTTACCTTCACACTGATTTCTGGGAAGAATCTTCCATCTTGTTTTTATAACCGTTTCCAGTATCTGCAGTGCATAGTACTGTAACGCATGAGGAGAAGCTTCATTAGGTCCAGGGATGCATTTCAGAACAGCTGAGAACATGTATTAACACTGCTGTAGATTTAAATAAAGACAAAAAACACAACATTTTGCTCTTAATTGTGCCTGCCTGAAATATAAAATTTGCAAATATGTGTGGAATTTTGTACAAGCACATTGCATCAGTTCATGCACATTTCACTATGGAGATTTTTGGCTTTTTTTTCTCTGCAAAGTGCTGAGATTTGGATGAAACCGTGTAGAAGTCGTGCTGTTTTTCCCAGTATCACACCAGAAAGTGAAAGACAGAGCAGAAAAAAAGGGGAAAGGTCCGTGTTCTTGTTGTTGGCTGCTTCAAATCTGACAGCCTCAGAAACACTGCACATTTCAAAATAAAAGCTGTTGGCCTCTCTTGCGTCTGGTTAAGACTGAAAAAACTGGACCCCTCTGAAGGACACAGCTTCTAGTCTTACTGATATTGTTGTCGGGTCAACACACAGTGTGCGCGCACGCACTCACACACCCACACACGCGCAATACGGGTGCTCAACACCCGAGGTAACAGCCAACACTGTAAACCAAATCAATGAGAAATTCCTGTTTTCACCTTGAACTGGTGTGCCTCTTAAGGAACAGCAAGACAAACCACAGGTTTACTTTGAAAGCTTCAATCCCTATGTTTAATTCAATCTTTTATTTTGTGCTATTATATCAAATTAAATAAAAATGCTATTTAAAAAATGTCAAATGTTTATTAACTATTATTGACATTGTTATTAATATTAATAGGATCAACAGTATTTCAACTGTAGGGATCATTGATTTGAGGGTGAGGAGGGAGAACATAAGTGGGAGAAAATCAGGAGGTCGTGCACTGCGAGGTGTTAATACGTCACAGCAGGAGGCATCCTTTGCAATGCGGACACGTGAGTCATTAAAGGTGAACTCAGCAGATACACTGCCTATACGCTACTTACTTGAATCAATGTCAACTTTAATTCCTTTACCTTGTTTAAACCTTGAAAACCTTCACCTTTAAAAGTGCACCTTTAACTTCCACACCACTTAAAAAAAATAAAATAAAACCAAACTAATACAGAACAAAACTTTGCAACATTCTCACCACCACTGCTACTATTGCAAGGTTTTTTTTTGGAACGGAGAAGAGATTTAAGTCAGAGAAGGGAAAAAAACGGGAATAGAGACACACAGACACTCATGATCCCTACAGGAGAAATACCTGCCGCACACCTCTCTCTCTCTCGATCATGACAGCCTACTGCCTACAGTCTGAACCCTCCCTCTCCCAATGAAACAAATGCAATAGAAATTGATGAACAGAAGTCAGTCAAAGGGAATCAAAAGGGTAGACCTTGTGGAGGCCTGCCGTCAAAGCCTAGCTGTGTCAAGGTGCACAGGAAGACACACCCCTTTTCTTCCTATTACAAGCAATCAACATAATGGAACATTATGATTAATATCAAATATTAACAGCTTGAATTAAAAAAGTTTATAAAAGAAAAAAATCAATTAAAAAGCCAAACGTTCAAGTGCTTAAACTATGCACCGTCTTAATATATAGAAATAAACGAACGAGTAATTTAGATAAATTTAAGAAGTGTTTACCTTTTCTGTTTTCTTTCTGTTCCTCTAATGATCTCACTTTTGGCAAGTTACAAATTTGAGTATTTAAATACTGTTGACAAATCAACTCAAACATTAGTACTGACTGTCAGCGTTAAGAGCAATTTTACAGGCAAGCAAAAAAAGGCAAACTGATTTACCATTACTTTGAGGAAGTCTTTGAAACAGAAGATTACATCCCATCATCCATTACAAATCAAATACATATGCATGAGTATAACACTGTGAGCTCAAGGTACATTCATGTCACCCATTAAACAGAACTGACATATTGTGTCAGATTATTAAAAATACATTGCAATAGCACAATTTGGAAAAGCGGTGCCCAAACTGTTTCCTGATATGAACAGATATTTGAAAGATATCCTTGTAAAGCATATGATGTTCTACATGAATGATGAACAAGTAAAGTTTAGTACTGGGTGACCTCAGAGTGTCACATGTAGACTTGAACTGAGAGAGTTCAGTTGAGAGAGAAGGGTTTTTAGAAGGGGTTCTGAACACGGTAACAGAGAGTAACTCAGTGTTACCGCTACAAATGAACACCACCAGAGGAACAACCACCAAAACAAATCAACAAAAAAGGCAAGGAGTATTTGTGACAAAGGGAGAGCAACAGGGCTCAGCAGACATATCCAAATGATGTAACTGCATTGGTTTGGTTTCTATCATGCCAGATAGTTTTACAGGACTTCCTCAAAGTACAAGATCCCATCAGCAGTCCACCCATCGGGCGTGGCTTACTTTGGTGTTCATGTTCTGTGAAAACTCCAGTATGGTGTCCACTCTCGTCCAGGCATCTGGATGCTCTTTCAAATGGGTCAGAACTTCCTGTGCCATTCTTTGCTACAGAGAAAATGCGCACAAATGAAATAACGGCATAAATGTGACATTTATTTACATCATTCCTTGTACTGACAAAATTTGCGCACAAGTGTGATGATGCTGCCACAACCATTAACCATTACATTCATCCACTTTGTATACTTTTTACAATAAAATACCATATTTCATATACCTACACAAGCAACCATTGTTTACACATTCAAACAACCCATTTATCAATAAGCAGCCATTGTTTATGTATTCAAACAACCCCTTTAGGAATAGGCAATCACTGTCCATGCATTCAAATAACCCCTTGTGCTTTCATTTGTCTTATTTGTCCTAAGTCTGATCTTAAAACTAGCAAGACACTATAGAGCATACCTAAGCATCACTTATTCTAAGACAAACTGCCAATGGCAGTCTGAGGTCCACACCAGCCGTAATGCTCTCAGGCATATTAAGGAAAGCACGTGAAAAGGTTAACCAGCTTCCATTATTACCTGTGGTCCTTCACCGTGGTACAAACAATTCACCACATTGTCCAGCAGGTTAATATCCAGTTTCTGGCTGAAGTCCAGCAGCTGCCGAGCTGCATGGTCTGCTAACATTGTCATAATTGCTGGCATAGAGATCTGCAAGGGTAGGAGGGGGTGGCAGTGAGGGGAAGAAAAACATCCAACAGGCAAAGTCATGTGAATCGAACAGCGATTTGGGCACACAATTCCAAACAGCTGACCCCCCCCCCCCCCCCCTCCCTGCAGTGCATCTCACAACAAGCCTTATAAAGGCTTGGGCTGGGTAAGCTGCATCCTATTTGTTATTTTCATCAGTGATCGGAGCTCTAATCGAATCTACTCTTGACAATTAGTAGACAAATACAGGGGCGCATGCAAAGCCCGGACTCAGCAAGAAGCAACGGAAAAGGCAGCTCATTACAGTTTATCACACTTAAGCATGTGAAATGCGTGAAGCCATGAATGCACTCTAGACTGTAAACAAATCCACTTTACGGATGACGAGAAACACATAAATAATGTGTTCACGTGGTTTACACTACGCTGAAACTTAACTTCATTAAGGGGGAATTACATAAACAGGCAGGACACGTGGTCTGCGCGTCCGCTTATAGAGAAGCGCGCACTACGTCACACTGTTTACATCTGCAGCTGACAGGCGGGGCTCCGCAATCAACACTTTCCTCATTAACAAATTATGCGGAAAGCGCGCCGATGGTGCGGACGTTACCACGGCTCTCACTGTTTCTTCAAAGCATATTAGTCTTAAATTACAAAAGTACCTGACAATCTGTAGTAAAATAAAACGGTGCTTAGGACTCGTTCATCCAAGGATTAAGGCGTTATGTTGTCAGGTTACACTGGCTACACTTTTCATTTCACAACGTTTACTATAAAACAGTTTTCCATATGATCATATGGAAGGTAGCCAGCGTGGAGTGAAAAGCCCTACCTACTCAAGCGCTAACTTGCTCCCGAAAATTACGATTCCCTGTTAACTAAAGATAACCTGTTGATAGCTTCTGAATTTACCCGCCCTTTTCCAGACAACCACAATAACTGAGCGAGCAAGACCCACAAAACACACGGGTGCTTTAGTTAAGCAAACAGTCGCCACAATTAACGAATACAGTCAACTAGTAAACTAGATGCTGTGGAAAAAACACGCTTTAGCTCCCAGCTACCTGGCAAACACGGAGCGTCGCCCTGATTCGCATGCAGCTCTCTGGACTCGCCTGACACAGCTAGCTAACTGCAGACAGACCCAGCTAACACGGCTAGCCCTGACAGGGGGAGACCCAAGTTCTGCAGAGACACACAGCTTCTCTTCAAATTAATTCATCTGGCTAACGTTGACTAGCTACAATGCAACCCATTTTGTCAATCAAACTAAAATATACCAAGGAATCGGGCAAGCTAACGTTATGCGTTAGCTAGTCGACAACATATACACGGCATAGACTAGCTACGCCAGTAGTTACTGCTGCGATTGAGTAAGCATTGTCCAATATCCACGCTTTAATGCCCAACAATTTGTCCTTGACATTCAGAAACGTGGTATCTCCCAGGTCATCGTACATTCTTCCTGTGTGAATATAGGACAATTGACGTAGCTAGTTTGCCAGCTAGCTTTAAAGGCTTAGCTAAAAGCTTGCTAACACGCTAAAGATGTTCTTTTCGCTTAGTTAAGCTGGAAAAACAATGCTCTCCATTAGCTAGCTGCACAGCGTTGGGTTTTCTCCGCACACGCACGTAGCTAAGCATCACTGAATTAAACAACAGGTCATACATAAAATGTGGCTGGCTAAAGCAAGCTAGCATGACAATGTCCAGGATACATCTCAGCAGCCCCACAAGCGAACCCCTCCCACCTTCTACAAGCTAGCAGTCAGCTCGGTAATGTTAGCCGACCAGCATTAACTTATAGGGCAGGACGCGTGATTTCAGTGCTTTAGCCAGCTAGCCTAACAATTACTCTCCTGACCGCTGTTGTTTTATTGTAATTCATTTCTGCTGGAATTTAACCATACCCATGGGCTGCAATGAACCTTATCTTGATAATGTATACCGAGCAGTTCATCGCAGTGCATTAGTTAGCCTAGCAAGCAACTGCACAGTGTCTACCAAGCAGTTAAATCACAATTCATTAGTTAGCCTAACAAGCAACTGCACTGTCTACCAGGCTGTTTTAATCGCATACCATTAGTTTGCCTAGCTAGCAACCGCAACGTGTCTAGCGCAGTGCATTAGTTCGCCTAGCTAGCCTCTGCACCGTGACTACCCCTTCATGGAAGTCCATTAGTTAGCCTAGCAAGCTAACCACGTCCGCTCACGCCACGGACACCAAAACTAGTGGGAGGCACGACTTCATTCAATTGCGATTCAGGCCTTCGTTTAACACGAGTTCCCATGTCACACAACACTCGACCTAGCCCGTATTCCTCAAAAAGCCTTACCTACGAACAGTTTACTTACCTACGTTAAATCACTGTTCCCCCTCCTTTTGGATTTTTAAGTCCAACAGTAAATGAGAGTATAGTTAATTATTTGTTCTTTCAACAATTCTGCAATTGTGAAGCCAATCAAAATGCTCTATGATTGGTATACAGCCCACAAATTACCTGCCAAAAATATCCAGGCCCTTGACTCAAAGAAATCAGGCTTTCGCCAGTTTGATATTGCTGGCTATCAAGACTGGATTCAGTACCGTTGATGGAAGCTAATGCTAACTAACTTCGCTAAGAATGGTCTGTAACATTAGCTAGGTAGCTACAATATTCTCTCAGAATGACTACTGATAGCTGGCTGATAAGGACCACTGAATGGGTTCCCCAATAATAATCACGGCACGCTATTTAATTTGATAATCCGATTCATTTTAGAAAAATAAAATAATCCTTGGATTTACAATTTGGTTTCTTTACTGAAATATTTTATGCAGCGGGGCGGTGTGAGAGACTGTATGCCTTGCGCTTCTTCTCCTCTCAAGCAACAAACCCATAACCGGTTGAAACCGGTTCAGACTGGGAGATTCCATCTCGGTTTAGTTTTCAGCCGATGGCGCCGCGGAAAGTTTGGACCCGCGTCACGCCCACCGTGCGCTCCGATTGGCCCGATTTTAGTACAGGACTTCCTCGATGGTGTCTTACAGGGCGGACCTGCTGTCAATCAATTTCAATTCTCGCAGGCGCCCACGCGACTGCTCCGCCCTTGGGTGAGAAATGGTGGGCGGGCACAGGCGGCATAGCGCGTGCTGCCGCTGCTCTGAGTGGCAAGGCGCGCTGTCAGTTTCATTCTTACCCAAGTGCGCCTGTTAGTTACAATGAATCTGCAAGTTGCCATGTAACGCCATTGGCTCAAAAAATCATGATTGACGTTTTGAGACGTATTTTTTTGCGATGCAATTTTAGGGATACAATTTGTAAGAAACTCATATAACCAGTTAGGTTACTTTCTTGAATAAAATTCAAGAGAATATAACGCGTGCGTGGCCATATTGTAAAATTGCTTGTATGAAAACAGAGTAGCTTGTGATCGCACGGCTTTCTCGTGTGTCCGTGGCGCTTGTAACCTGGTAATTTTCCACTCGCCACGGAGGGGAGTGGTTGCATAGTAGCAGGGTATGATGGGCGCATGGCACGAGGTGGAAGACGGACACAGCGGGGGGAAGCACGTTTCGCGAGCCGAACAAACAGCAGGAATTGCGCTAATGAACACTTTTAGGAAGTCATATTTTGCAGTGGTTGCGTTCAATGACAAGCAAACTACTGCATGTAATGACCGCAGGGAAGGGTGCATAAATGTCTGCGTTTTTTTTTGACAGATCACGTGATTCGGTGCGCTACTTGATGGAAAAATACAGGACTTCAGAGAGGCCAGCCAGCTACAGTAAATCCGTACAGTAATAGGAAAGAGCACGGTTTCATTACCCTGAGCAACTGCGTTTTCTAATATTTTGTGTCCTAAAACGTCGTTCGGTACCTGTCACATTTCCTTGTAAAACACTTAGTTATTTTAGCTCAGTCAAGTTAGATGTATTAGACCATCTAAAGCTGAGTGTTTCAAAAGGAAACGGTTTATGCAGGCAGTTTTCATCGTTGGTCATAATGAGAATGGGCAATCACGGGGAAAATGAGCTTTTTACTTCTATTCCTGAACACCCCAAAACATTTTGCATGAATGCGACAATGTACTAATAGGCCACAGATGTTGCGGAAGACCGATATTGCAGTTAGTTAAAATATAGGTATTAAGGACTTCCCAAGGGATCAGCTGAAGCTAGTATTTATGCAGCCAATACGCCATCCCTCAATTTTCCAAGACCTGTTTTCTTAGAGAGACTACAATACAAGGTCTGAGAAAAAAACACATAAGTCACATTCCTATTTTAAAATAAAGTAGTGATTCATGCATCTATGTAAATATTAAGTATTGCAAATTTGTTGCTAATTTCTCCATTTAACCATTCAGGTCCATATCTGAAATGTCTGCCTGTTCACTCCCATTGGATATAACTGCACAGAATAAAGATTTGCATGGCGTACTGCTTCATTTGATTAACAAGCAAGTTTGTGCCATAAGCAAAGATATTTTGGCAGGTGAGTGACTCCCACAATTAAGCACACTGTTTCAGTTGTTCGGTCTTTATTTGAAAAGGTCTTGCAACTACAGCAACTGAATTTGAAATGCATTCTTATACAGCACACATACTGATATGACGCTTGCCTTCTCTGTATGTAATTCTGGAGGAGACTTTCAAAGTTTCTGTATACCTGACATGTGAAATACAACTCTGAGTATTATTCTTCATAAACACAGCATCTTGGTACCTGCCATTCTTGCTCAGATCATAAGAACTTGAAATACTTATTTTTGTTTTCACTACTCTGCCCTGTAAGTGAAATAACAGGATGA
This sequence comes from Megalops cyprinoides, assembly GCF_013368585.1. NCBI lineage: Eukaryota > Metazoa > Chordata > Actinopteri > Elopiformes > Megalopidae > Megalops > Megalops cyprinoides. The sequence goes on along the minus strand of NC_050597.1, from coordinate 2,279,827 downwards.
TGCAGAGTACTACATACTTGGTGCCAGGCTTCATGATACAGTGCATTTTGGTAACAGTTATGCATATGTGTTGTTATTGCTTTCATATAACAGGAAGCAGCATGGTAATAATGAAAACACTGCACTGGCTCTGAGCGGGAGTGTGCAAATGAGCTTTTTGTGACTGGGACTCAGAGTTTGACAAATTAGGGGGCATGCTCACAAATATTAATATGTCGGGGAGCATTGTGTCTCCATTGTCTTCATTTTTATGTTGCTGTGGATTGTTCCTGCCGCAGTTATGTAAGGGAGCACACTCCATAACCTGCAATGTGACCTATTTTTCATGGTAGTCATGAATGTGAACATGGAGGATGGTGCTGAGTAGCAGTGCAGTTCATCTTGAGACATGGCCAATGATAATAAAATATTATTGTTCTTCTTTAGATGTAGCGGATATTTAAAAGGACACAGTACTGTATGTTGTTCACTTGATTACCTAACATTAATGTAACTAACATTAGTTCAAGACTGTTAGAGTACCGTGTTTTCTTATCTCTCTGATTTATTTTGGTTTTGTGAAATATGTTCATTTTTATCATATTGACACAAATTGTAAAATGAATTTGTAAAATGCAAACATTTCGTAACTGCAGGAGTCTGCGTTTTTGGTCTGTTTTTTTTTTTTTTTTTTGTTAACCTGAAATGCGCTGTGCTGTGTCCTGGTGCAGTGTTTGTTCCCTAAGCCTGTGAGGTTTCACTGTTACACACGTGAGAATGGAGGGGTGGTATGCTGCAGCCACTGGATCTGACTGGTAAAATCTTGTTCTGTCTGGCCCAGGCCAGCCATTTACTGTACTTACCACTGTCATTACATCACACCAGGGGGTGACTTTTGGGTGACACTTGCTTCAAAGCTTAAGTTTACAAAAAAAAAAAAAAAAAAAACACAGTTGCATTGTTCACATAAAGTGCTAGCAATGCTTCTGGGAAAACATTGAGTACGGCATTATAGTACAAGGAGAAGAATGTTAAGAATACTCCTGTTATAGAACAGCACTACATTTTAGACACTTTATAAAGTGCAAAACATCTTATGATGAGCAAATGATATTTTTTTATCTCGTATCGATTAACTGGCTTGGCAGGCAATACAATCCAGGAAAACTTTCCTCTTGACTGTGGACACCAGACCCTTGTCTGCTTTACATTTTCCCCATAGAGTGAAAGCGAAATAAATTATATAAGCAGTTTGTTAACAGGAAGGTCCGGCTTTTCACGGTGCCCTGGGAGAATCGCTAATGTTACGTAATAACATAGTTGGAGTGAATGTGTGCTTAGTGTCAGCGAGATATATCTATATATATGTTTTTTTTTAAAGTACACAGCGCCATCTGGTGTGACAGAGTGCATTGCATCTTCACAATGGAAATACCTCTGTTGGTTTGTTAAAAAAAGTATTCAGTGAAAATATTTGGACGATGCTTTATTGGTCAAAGGAAAGGAAACCACTAAAAATACATTAAAAAGCAATGTGCATGCTAACTATGCATAGACTAACTATGACGTCCTTCCCGTGATTTGTGAAAGGTCTGTGTCATTTTTAGAAGCTCTTTCAAACGTAAGAGTTGGTTCTGTTTGAATAGCTATGTTTTTGTGAATGGAAGTCTACCAAAGTAAATTTACCATAAATTTGTATTTAATTGTTTAATTTCTTAAAAATAAATACATAATGGGCATTTTAACCATTTTATGAGCACTATCACTACCACTATCCCTGTAAAAAGGCATGGCTGAAGTGCACCTTTTGCATGCGCTGTTGCCACTTTTGGGAGGAGAGGAGGCTATTTTTACATTTAAAATAGATTCCACCAAATTCTCCTCATAGTAATGAATGCCCCACGTGGTTTAGATTAGTTTAATAGTATTACAAGATTGTCTGGTGCTATAAAAATTTTCCAAGGTAGTTGGAATGTCTGTACTGACACTAAAGATTATTATCAGCACAGTGGAACATTTGATGATCAGACTATTTATTAATGAATCGCCGTCAACCAACTGCTGATTAGAACACAAAACACAACACCGGGCTTCTAAAATTGCTTGGTATACATCTGTTTTCACCCTAAAGTCATCCTAAAGTCTACCAGGGTTTATGAGTAAAGGACTTTGATAAGCGATGTCTGCAGCAAACCGGCTACGTCTGCCAGCATCTAACGGAGGGATGGGCGCCCTCTATTGCTTAGATTGAAAACCAACTACACCAGACAGGCCACTTTCAGCGGCACCGCCTCCGGACAATCCAGAGTTAACGAGCGTCTCGTTTTTGGTCAAAAACGTTAAAGAGGAGAACTGTGGGCGAACGTCATTGGTGAACCTTTGGAATGTAAGAATGGGACGCGCCCACAGTTATAACCACCTTGATCTGGCTCATTATCTTGTCTGTCATCTTCATTCGGGAGCCCACGGCAATGTCAGCGGGTTTGGCTGATTTCAAGTTTGAAGTCATTCCAATGGTTTATGCAAATCTAAGTGAACAATGCATTGCTGAGCGGCTACGTATCTTAATTTACCCGGAATATTGGTGTTATGTAATTCAGTGCTGTTGAGCAAATTAACCCATGAGTCAAACAAAAGCAAAGGAATGTATATACTGATTATATACTGATTATCTATTTTACTGACACTGACAGATACAGAATCTGTCGTGGCAAAAAAAAAAAAAACTACGTGGAGACATGAAGTGTAGTGTGGGAATAGGAGAGAGGCCTCTGGGGGGCTTTAGTATAGCTAGAAGATGTTGTAGGCTGTATGACCTCTATTAAACACCAATACCATTTGGTTTAACTAGAGTTGCAGTGATATCTTAGTTCAATTTTGTCCATTCTATTTCAAAATCACAATCAAGTTCTGTCAACATTTGGTGAATTGTATCAAATCAGATATGGAATTGGATGGAATTTAGTACTTTTTGTGTAGTTACCAGAGGACAAAAGTGATTGACTGACCAATTTAGAAATATTGGCAGATACAGGATCAGATGTGACAGTAAAATCGACCAGCTGTGTGAAAGACACACTGAAAAGCAATTACTGCAATTGACTTCTTCAGAACATTGGTTCAAAGATTGAGGCCGCTACATGTAGGCTATTTATATCCGTTTAGTTACCGTAAATTAAATGTTGAAAGCCGGTCCCTGTGCATACCGAGTGGTAGAAGTGGATTTACTACCGGTGTTTCAGTGTAAATATTCATCAGTTTCACCCTCTCATAAAGAGGAGTCTGTGTCCAGTAGCTGGACTAACATTAGATGAATATTAATTATCATATGTCGCGCGTGTGCTGGCCCAGAAATGGTAAAAACAGGAATTATCACGATCGACAGACGCTTACTGTTGGCGAGAACTATTTAGCGTCTAAATAATAAATGAAGCCAAAGTCCCACCGTGAGTGTATCACTCAGACTTCAGCGGTTTCCTGTACGTGTCTGTCTTCCAGTCTTTCACTCCTGTCTGTTAAAGCTTTGCTGTTATAACCTATAAGTAACATGGTACCTGGTAGTTGGCCATCATTGTTTCGAAGATTAATGTTTTTAGCTGTAAGCTTTTTAGAAAATCTGTAGTGTAGCCTACTAATTAATTGACAAGAACCCTGTAACCCCTCCGAATAATCGCAGTTCCAATATTTTGGCCAAAAAACGACAGCAAAATTCCACAGGAATCCGCAGGAGTGTGCTCTGGTGTTTCGCGTTCTTGTGTGCATGTCTCCTCAGCATGCACACAAGAACACAAGTCAGTCAATGCTAGCGGAGGAGAGGGGCGTGCAGCCTAAGTCATATGGCAATTGGGAAAGCGTAGATTTAATAGAAATTTAATTAGCACTGCATAAAAATGGAACTAACATTCACCGCCTTCCTACTGATTTTCTTTATGATTGGACACCAGTTTGTAACTGACAGAGAAAGCTCTATTTTCACAAAGAAAAGCGTTGTAGTTTCCAAAAATGTGCAGAAATATCCAGCAGGAGGTCCAGATTATTGGAAAAGAATGCACAGAAACACTTCTAGGATGGTGTCAAATGGTGTAAATAGAAAAACACTGGTATCAGTCAGATAACTTCTCAAAAACAATATTATATTTTATATTTCATGATAAACATATCTGAAAAGGCATGTATTCAAAAGACTCATTGTTGTGAGTGACTTAAGGCTTCAGCTGGCAAAACTGCCCTACATTAACATAACATTGTCACAAACTGGAAAATTTGCACGCTCTTGGTGTCTGTGAGCGCAAGTGTTTGTGATTTTTTTTTTATGTGATTGTGCATGGAACGTTTTGTACCACACGAGGAACTGGCTGCATTGCCCAGACTGAAGTAACAAGACTCCTTCTAGAATAGTCTGCCAGCACGCGTACATACCTTTCCTTCCCACTGTCCGCTGAGATTCGTGTCTTGGCAACATGACATCACCAAACAGTTTGGCACCAGGATCAGTACCTGTAGCGTCTATTCCAAACCACATTCTACACGCAAGCCTGCTCCTCATTGGTCAGCATTATTAACCACATCTTAACGGTTTAATTCTCTGTAAGCTGAGCTATCCTGAGCCGCAGGGCAGGTCTGCTTAAGGGAGATGTCATAATACACCTGAGCCATTAAAGAAAGCACATATGAAACAAATGGACTACTTTTATTCATATATAAAAAGAAACATGCGAACAACAATGATAACAAAAATAAGAATAAGGTAAAATTCACTTTGAAGTATTTGAAATAATTTATGTCCTTAAGGTAAAAACGGGTTGTTCAGAATGCTACAATGAGCATCCTCTGTGTTCTTCTCAAACAGCCCCAGTTTCTGGTTACAAAGCATATTTTAATACTGCATGATTTGAAACTGCATTACTGTTTCATGTTTCCCTTTAAAAACGTCAGAAAAGGAAGAGATGATGATAGTTTTGCCTAAGAAGACAATGAACAATGGTACAATGGGGGGGGGGCAGAAATGCTGAGTTGTGATGATAACCTGACAGGAATTTGCTAGAGCTCACACTTACATTTACATTTACATTGAGCCATTTGGCAGATGCTCTTATTCAGAGCAACTTAGCAAGCAAAGGTGCATAACTATACATAATTAGACCACATGAGCAGCAGTATGCACTGAAAGCCCCAGGTCACAATCTGAGCAGGTGTCAATCCCATCACACTCCTGTGACAAACAGCGTCAGACTGACTACAAACCAAGAGCAAAAATAATCAAAAATAATATTTCAGAGCTTAACAGTGTTACCGTGTTAGTAATTTAGTGTGATGTAGGGAGTGTGATATCTCCCACCTATAGCATCAATGAAAGGTTTGACTGTAGTGACTAAAATAAACTGGCTATAGAGGTAGTGTGGCCACAAGAACCAGACCTGTCTGATTGCCACCCCACAGCACAGAGGAAAAATGCTCCGTCCACTTTTCACTTCACATTGTTTTTATAGCTTCTGTCTCCTTATTCAACCACTTGTTCCATCCATCACCTGTAAAAAGCAAAGCTTTTCATAAGACGTCCACCACATTTTTGAGTATGTGCTGCTCAGAATTTTTTACACATAGGCATTTCCTGCCAATTGCCCTGATTGCCTATGTACTGTATTTTTCCTAATTATTGTGTAACTTTTCTCAATTAAAAAATGTATTTATCTTATATTTTAATATTGGTATACATTACACTGCCTCAGTAAATATTACTGGTGTCATTATTAAGGCAACGGTGACTGGCATTTTCACTTCATTCATCTACACGTATCTACAGCTAATCTGAGTGCGTGTGATGTCTGTTGCACGGCTTTTTAACAAACTCAACAATAACGAGAGGAACAAAGGGATAAGCCATCAGCACCATGAGTCAGTGTGGCACAGCTGGTGGTGTCAGCTTCAAGCTGTTCACTGTACATTTCAGAGGAATGTTTGTCCACACTGGTGGTGATTTAGCTCCAGGCTCATTACTGGGTTCCTGTCAATGGGCTTTTCTCCGTTGTCTATGCCATTCCTCTCCAGGGGCACAAATGCCTGGTTATGATGTGGATTATAACAGATATGGAACTTTGTACCTGCTGGACTGTAGGTCATTCAGTGTCATTACTTGCCATTTCCCCCACCCACTTCTAACAAGAGAAAGAAACCGTATTAGAAATGGTGCTGGATTTGATGCAGTGAATTCTTTTCCCTGAGACCCCATAAAATAAACTGTAAACCCATCTGAAAAGAACAGCATGGGGGTCAAAGAGCAAGGGCAGTTAGCTCTCAGCGCTCAGCGTTCCTGTCTGACTCTGGGGAAACAGCTCGTAAATTTCTTTGTATGGGGTTTGCGTCAAGGTGGCTGTAGGAATCAGGACAAGACATTCCCTGCATTTGCAAATGTAAAGAAACTGTATAGATTTTTCTCCTCCTTTTAAGTTTAGGAATATGCTAACCACGATACATTCACTAATCAACAGGCTTCCCACTTCTTAGTGAACATCAAAGTGCACACCTGTTACCTACCCTCCCCTAAATATGCATAACAATTGGACAATGGAAGTAGAACTAATCTAATGTTGGATAAAACACTCTAATGCCTGCCTTCTTACAATAACTGTCAAATGCTTATTTTTTTAAAAAAGACGTCTCTTTTTGTTTCTTAGTCAAGGTTAAGGATAATTTGGGAATGCGTCCTGATCTAATTCCGTGTGAGATGAAAATTCTTAACATGAGAAATGAACGTGTAGATTTGGTGTATTGTAACTAGTTAAACTGGTTAATAAGAGTGTGACTCAGAGCTGTCCTGCAGCGGGTGGTCTGTGATGTGACACCACCTCCGCATGCTTAGTGCGCGGGTCACGGCGCACGGAATGCAGGACCGCCCGAAGAAGAATCTACTCAAGACTAACCTAGCCGATGTCCGGCGCGCCGTTTCCAAACGTACACTTTTTGCGGATAATTTTCTATCCTGAATTAGCAATAATGGCTTCATCTGTGTTTATTGTTTAACCATTAATATCCTAGAGTAGTGTGCTAGTAAACCGAAAAGTTGCGGGTACTGTCTCTTGGACAAAAATTGTGCTTAGATTAAATTATTTTCTTAACAAAAGAAAACAAATTCCTTCAGACAAGGAAATGTGTAATAGAATATGGGGCAAGTCACATTTCGTGTTTTATATTCTTGCGTATCAACAACGAAACGCCACTTTAATTTACACAAAGATGCAAGTTTAAGTCTTCACTGACAGTTACTCACAGAAACCAACTGCCCTGAGGATGGACACTCAGCAGCAACATCTTCAAAGGTAGGCCTATGTATTAATTTATAAACTACTTTTTACTGTGAGAAAATATGTTCTGAATATCATTATTAACATAATTGCTGTGCTGTCGCCAGCTTCGGGATACAGTCTCCAGTATCTGTGGTCCAATGAGATTGTAATTCTTCCCCTGAGTAGCGATGTTACCGTCGCTCGAGATCGCGAGCGAATATGAGTTGAGTGAAGGTCTTAAATTCCACTCGGACCTGCCGGATCGGGGAAAGTGTAGTGTCAGTCACGCACGGTAACATTTGAAATCGTCATCTTTCTAATTATGGGCTTTGCATTCGAGCTTAATGCATTACCTATCAAGACAACGTATAGCTTGCATGTTAAAGTAAAACCTAATTCGCGCCTTTGTTTTACAGTAGACGTTGAGCCTTTGGACAAATTGGCGAGTGTACATTTACGTTAAGACCGTTTTCAGTCTTACTGAGGTATTTCTTTCCTTTGCTTACAGCAGTGGCCAGTGGGACACAGATCCCAAGGGGAGCAGCGCAAGGGAGAAAGGAAGGATCCTGAACAAGAGCTTTCAGGTCGTCATACGACTGTGTCCCCAGGAGCAGAGGGAACCCCAAACAGGTCTCATCTCTGTCTTATCAGTACCCTGCAGGTAACACATTCTACAGTCCCCACCGACAGCCTGCGGCAGGACCATGCACAAAACAGTCCTGATTCTTAAACAACTCCAAGCGTCCAGCAATGGAGGGTGGCTGAGGTCTGGAGCATTGTCTTCACCTTTACAGCTAAATAAGACACAATGCATCATTAACCGTATTGGCGTACAACTACAACATGATTTAATACATCATAGCATGTAACGTCCTTTATATTACAAAATAACAACACAATTTATTGCCACTCTAGCAGAAGATGCCAGAAGTTCCATTCAGGTGAAAGAGCCAAACCGTATCACCGTTGACACAGGAAGGGTGAGTGTCTGTGATGCTTGAATGAGCATTCTCATTGGATGGGCTGTCCCAGGGCTCAGGATGAGTGACACATAAATAAAGATGTGGGAAAAACATCTGTAATCTGACAGAGGTGCGGAAAGGAGGATGTGGCAGTTCATCTCTGCAGAGACTGTCTGATGCAGCACAGACACAGTGATACATTGGAATAAATATGCAAGCACTGTAGTGTGATCAGTGTTAGTGGCAATGCTTTTTCACACACGTAAGACCACCTGCAAAGGTTATCTTTGTAATATTAAAAGTGTATGCAGTGAGACTGATGGTGAGGTGTTTCGCTGTAAAGGGTCACCCGCCCCAGAGCCTGGATTTTGATGCTGTTTGGGATGAAAGTGCCACTCAGAAGGATGTCTATGAATCCACAGCCAAGGTAACAAGTGTACCGTTATATACCCCCTGTGTGAGCAGAAAATACAATGACTGCTCCACCCTCAGGATAAAAGCTTTCAGGACACAGAATCTGCTCTTAAAATTGCGCTCCAGGATGCTGTCAAGAGATGTCTTGCTGGTTTCGGATGGCAAATTCCCCAGAAGCATAATATCTTTGTTGAAATGAAATATTATGATGAACCACAATTATTAAATATTGCAGTTATTTTGTCTCCTGCACATGTCTTGTTTTTAAATATCTTAATTGATAGAAGTTGATATATTGTCTGTTTTAAAAGAAATAAATATTTAAAGTACATATTTAAATCCATTTTGATGTATTCTTATTTATAAAATTGGTAATTACTATTTGTATTATTTCAGTATCGATCATTATTTGTATTAATGAATAATAATCATCATATCTAAGCCAAGTGAAGATGTGTAAAATGAGTGCTGTGTAGGTATGTGCACGTTTGGGATGTGGAAAGGTTCACATAGAGAATGAAGGCATGCTGATGTTTCCTGTCTCAGCTTCTGGTGGAGTCCCTTCTGAAGGGCTACAATGGCTGTGTCATCACCTACGGTTCACCTGGCAGTGGGAAGAGCTACACCTTGCTGGGTGGAAGCCTGACTGGCAGGCAGAGGGGCATCCTCAGTAGAGCTGCGGAGGACATTTTCAGCTGTATCCTTCCTGCTAACCCTAACCCTGACCCCGATCCTGACCCTGACCCTGACCCTGACCATGACCCTGACCCTAACCCTAACCCTGACCCCGATCCTGATCCTGACCCTGACCCTGACCATGACCCTGACCCTGACCATGACCCTGACCCTAACCCTGACCCTAACCCTAACCCTAACCCTAACCCTGGCCCTGATCCTAACCCTAACCCTGACCCCGATCCTGACCCTGACCCTGACCATGACCCTGACCATGACCCTGACCCTAACCCTGACCCTGACCCTGACCATGACCCTGACCCTAACCCTGACCCCGATCCTGACCCTGACCCTGACCATGACCCTGACCCTAACCCTAACCCTGACCCTGACCATGACCCTGACCATGACCCTGACCCTAACCCTGACCCCGATCCTGACCCTGACCCTGACCCTGACCCTAACCCTGATCCTGACCTCGATCCTGATCCTGACCCTAACCCTGCAAGGTCCCTCTCATGCTGCACAAGACCTAGGGTTTTCAGCCCAGGTCAGATGGTCCTACACTATGAGACTGTGGCATATGAAACATAATGCAGTTTAGAAGAAGCCATAAAACAGCATGAATAAGAATACCTTAGTCAGGAATGGGAGAAATCTCTGCTGAATTCTTGTCTGCTCTGATTTTTTGTACCATCCTGTGTCTTTCTGAAGAAGTCTCAATGACAGTCAGTGCAGGTAATTAACAATGTGCTTGATTTGACAGGAGAAGTTAGATAAGGTCTGTCTTTAAGGAGGAACAGAAATCAAGTGTCAGTAATCTTGATTAAACATGAAGGACCCAAAGCCTTGGGGCAGTTATGCATCATTCCGCATAGAAAAGGCAATAACCTTTAATTTATGGGACCAGCACCAGAGGCACTGACCTGCAAGATCAGAGTCTCCTTTATTCATGTGTCCAACGAGAAGATTTATGATCTTCTGGTGAGTATCTCTTTTGCCACAGTAACAGTTCAGAGAGGCAGTTTAAAGCTGTTGATATGGACAGACCAAGGTAATCAGTTCCTCTCTGCAGGAGAGCCAGCCGGCGGAGGTGTGTCGGATACACGAGGGGGAGGAGGTGGCATTTGTGGAGGGACTGAAGGAGGTGGAGGTGAGCTCCTCCCAGGCTCTGCTGCAACTCTACAGACGTGGGGCAGCAAACAGGCACACAGGTAAGGGATCAGGTGGAACAGGTGTGCAGGTAAGGGATCAGGTGGAACAGGTGTGCAGGTAAGGGATCAGGTGGAACAGGTGTGCAGGTAAGGAATCAGGTGGAACAGGCACACAGATAAGGGATCAGGTGGAACAGGTGTGCAGGTAAGGGATCAGGTGGAACAGGTGTGCAGGTAAGGGATCTGGTGGAACAGGTGTGCAGGTAAGGGATCAGGTGGAACAGGCACACAGGTAAGGGATCAGGTGGAACAGGCGCGCAGGTAAGGGATCAGGTGGAACAGGTGTGCAGGTAAGGGATCAGGTGGAACAGGCACACAGGTAAGGGATCAGGTGGAGCAGGCACACAGGTAAGGGATCAGGTGGAACAGGTGTGCAGTCAGATGTATTCAGGTGGAGTATGAATATGACAGTTCCTGAAGGGGAGCAAAAGTCACATACTGTATATAGAGGTATGTGCATGGTACTGACACCACTGATAACGTCAGGGGAAAATTTAGTTTCACAATTACTTCTACACTGAATCACAGTCATACTGCCCGGATCCAGTCTTAACATGTGTGTTGAGTTCTACTCGACCAATCAAACACTCAGGCTCCTAAATACCTAGAATATTCCTGCTGTTAAATATACTGTATATTTCCATGCTTGGTAATTGCCTGTTTCTGTCTCACTCAAAGGGGTGTCGAAGGGCGAGTTCGCCAGCAGAAGCCACGCCATTTTCACCATCACTGCCATCAGCATGAGCCCGCAGGAGCACAGCGGTAAGGCTGCAGCCAGCGGCATTTTGGGAGCACCGTTGCTGTCTCTCTCCATCCTCACATGTGCAAAAGAACCAGGGGTTGTTGCCAGTGGCAGACACGCCACACTCAGTCGTTAGGCAGCAAAGCAGAGCGAGGCGGTGGTAGGACTCTCTGGGCTCACTCGCCTTCTAAGCAACTCGGTGGAGAAGTGTCACATGGTGTCTCTATCTCATGCTTGCGCTTGACTCACTCTGTCGTGCACGCTTCCTGAAACGCCCATCACACTGCAGGCTTGTGCCGGTTTAGCTGCTGTTAAGCACCGAGCTCTGAGCAAGCTCTCTGGAGGATCCCCTCTGTATTCATGTCCCAGTCATATCTCAAACATGCAAGGAGAGATGGCACAGCCGCGTTAAATAAGTGAAATCAGAGGGAAATGAGTGTCTGTAATAATCATTTCAATAAAACTGTGTACTCTCTCTGGTACGTTTTAGCCCAGGGGGGACTAGCGACCATCAGCAAGCTCACTCTGGTAAGATGAAAGCATTTGTTTAATTACTGCCCTGTCAGATTGGCCAAAAGAGAGTTACTGAATGTGTGGAATTGTGGGCTTAGACTGTTCTTCCTGTCACAATTTACGTACAGTATGACAATGGCTCGTACACCCCAATGTACAACCACAGCTGGCAATTAGAAAAATTTTAGAAAGAGTTTTTAATCATTTTTTATATTTCAGTTTAAATATTGTTGAATTAAATGACAGCAGTTTTCTTTCAATGCCAAACTGTTGTTCTCTTTAGGTGGACCTGGCCAGCTCAGGGAAGGTAAGGACAATGAATTGAAATGGACCCTGCTTGACTGTTCACATTCAGTAAGGACAATGTCATCTAATGTCTCTGCTTCCCTGAAAGAATCACTGCAGCCCACATTGTTCAGAACTGTAATACGCTACAGGACCTCCCATTTGTTGAGTGCTTCTCTTTGTTTTATTTCTGTTATTATTATGGTCATTGGTCATGTAGAAGTAATCATGCTATGAGCTCCAGTCCAGTAAAAATACTCTTAATGCATCTTAAAACTACATGAGTATGTGACCAGTGATCTGCAGTCTAATGACCTGATGAAGTGATGATCATACACAGCAAGCAGTAGTGTGTATGCTGCACTCCCATTTGGTTCCTCTGCAGGCTCTCCCTCGGAGTGGTGCTCTCATGGACGGGAGGAGATCTTTCCAGATAGTCCAGGAAAACGCCCAAGAAGCCAAGATGCTCAAGAGGTCCCTCACAATATTTGGAAACGCAAGTGATGTTTCACTCCTTAATTCAGCTGAACCCTTGATTATCTCTTTCCACCTTTCAGGAGAGTTTATCCAGTCCTGCTTCTCTTTTCCTGTCTGACCCAACACAACAGCAATACTAGCGTAACATGCTAGACCAGAAACATTAATTGTCAAAATTAAGTTAAACTACAAATTTGGAACTATATTCAATCAACATTTGTCTGACCTCACAACCTCACAGTTGGGTGAGGTCAGTGATTGAATGAAAATTGTATGAAAATAGGCATCTGCATTTAAGTTTGTCAAAGTTAAGAATAAAGGTTGTAATGAATCAAAGCCTTACTGTTACGCACCAAACAATCTCTGATTTATTGAACATTGATCAGCATATCCACCACACAACAGTCTCATTGAACATAATGTGAGAAAAATAAACCAGAAATGGTTTGAAGCCAAACAATAAGTCTGCATGCGTTTCTCTTCAGAGGGAGTCCATGTGTGATTCTCCTTGCTCCACTCACTCAGAGAGCTGCTAGGACTCAATACACAGGGCCGCTTTTAAAAGGTTCAGCATCTTTTTATTGGAAGAAAGATGTCAGGTTTCAAGAGAAGAAATTGATTTAACAGATGCCCCTGGCCCCACTACCATGGCAACAGGGAGATAAGAGAAAGGCCTTTGCTCCCTCCCTGGAGTGGTTTTGGTTTTTTAACTGATCAAGATCAAGAGTGTGTGTTCATTATTTATGTAGAGATAAACAGTCCACTCAAAAGCCTTTGAGCCAAAGGAGTGGTTGTAATCGTTACCTCAGCTCTAGCAACAGTAAAACACTTCATTTCTCTGCTGATCTGTGAATTGAGTCACTGTAAGCAGGGAAGATATAAACAAAAGCTAAACTGAATTACAGTTTTCAATGATTAAGAACAAACAGCAGCATTTTCACGTGAGTTGCATTAAACACATAAAGTAACATAAAGATGTTGTAAATTACCTGCATATGAAAAATATGCAATATGTCATTCTTAAGGTTATTTATATGATGGCTAGGATTTTTGCGGGGTGAGAGTAAAGTCATATTAAGCACAGCACACCTGCCATCAGGTGATTTGGTGAAGTGTAAGTGCCAGATTGAAGGTGTACATGCTTCTAATTTCAGGTGGTTTTCGCCCTCAGCACTGCAGGCTGTCAGCATGTGCCCTACAGGGAGTCCAAGCTCACCAGGGTTCTGAGAGAGTGGTAAGCTCCATCACTCCTGCTCACCAGGATTCATCAGAGAGTGGTAAGCACTATCAGTCCTGCTCACCAGGGTTCTGGGAGAGTGGTAAGCACTATCACTCCTGCTCACCAGGGTTCTGAGAGAGTGGTAAGCGCCATCACTCATGCTGCTGGGGCTGAGATAACCGCAAGTGCACCCCAGGTGTCAGTTTGCTAACGACGCCCCTCCCACCCCCACCCCATGTTCTGCAGCCTGGGGGGAAACTGCCGCACCTCTCTGGTGGTGACCGTGTCGTCCAGCCCGTCCTCCATCACAGAGACGCTCAGCAGCCTTCAGTTCGCCTGCCGCGCCATGTCCGTCCCCGCCCGCGCGGTCCACCGCGTGCAGGTGCTCACTCAGCCACGCCCACTCCAGCACCCCCACCTGCGCAAACACCTGCCTCTTACCTGTATCTGCTGCAGCAACGCGGCGCTCAGGACTGTAGCATATATGGGCTGTTTGAAGGGCACCATGGGTGGTTGTATGAAAGAATTACTTTATTGTCATTTAGCAGATGTTCTTATCCAGAACAACGTACATACGGTAAGTTACAATTTTATCAATTTTAACAGCTGGAGCCAAATGTGGGTTAAGTACCTTGGCCAAGAGTTCAACAACAGTGCCCCAGCAGCGAATCAGACAAGGAGCCCTGCTCCTTACCACACTGCTACCCTAATTAAAACCAGGAAAACCCTATGTTGTGTTCAAATACATATTCTGTGGTTGCAATATCTGAAGGAACCATAGATATGCACCATAGACACTGTGAAAGTAGAGGTCACAGGGACAGCGCACTCCTCTGCAGCCCTCTGTAAAGTAGTCATTTTTAAAATCATAGGACACCGACTGTGTCTTTAATATGTTGTCAATTTCTGTGCTTTTATCTGTTTAGATGCAGAGTGTGAATTTAGCCGAGAAACCCCGATCGAGCCCCAGCCGGCGGCCATCACACCAGCCGGGCACCTCTGGCACCAGGGTGGGGACATTCGGCAGGCCCTGAAAGTGTGCCCTGCTCTCTGTCAAACCCTGCCTTTGTGTGGGAATCAGACCGCAGCCCTCCGTTAGCAGGAGAGCAACCGCAGCGTTTGCATTTCACACTGCACCCACTCGTGATCAAAGACCTCATAAAAGTTAACACAAGGGGCCGTTAAAAACGTTAGAGTGATGGGTGTACTGTATATCCTTTTATTTGGATTGTTTTGGCCCAGATCTCCATCCCCCCAAAGATTCTGACTGTATTCCCCCTCTGTTAAATTAAGGCAGCTGGCTCTGAACAAAAGCTGAATTATTGAACAATGGCAGAAACTGTTTTTAGAAGGAAGAATTTACTGGTGTGCATTCATGTTGTGCCAGCGATCTCCTGGAGCTCACCACTGCAAACCTTTATGGGGAAACTGTGCCAGTGGGTTCTTTATTAATGAATTGTAACTGATGCAAAAACGTACTGTTCTGTAGAAAAGAAAGAATATCTCTGCATATTACTCAAATATTAAAAGCACAGCAATCCAGTTTCCACAGGGCAAAAATCTATATAAACATACAGCACACATTGTTCTTTATGTCAGTTTACATTACATTATTGTCATTTAGCAGATGCTTTTTCCTGAGCAACTGACACAGGTTACAGCTTTACATGTTATCCATTCATACAGCCGGACAGTTACTGAGGCAATCCTGGATTAAGTACCTTGCACCAGGATAGAGCAGTAATGCCCCAGCAAGGAGTCAAACCTGTAACCTGTCAGTTACAAGCTCTTGCTCCTTACCACTATGCCACCCCCCCACCCACATTAAAAACCTAAAATTACTAGACAATCAGTCATTAGTCCTGTATGAATTGATATTGGAAGATTACAGAAGATACCAAACCATGATGAATCATCAGGAAAGGACATGAACGTGTGAATTGTCATGAAAGCTCCATTCATCCTCTCCCTCGTTTCTGCTGATCTGTACCCATACTGCTTGCTTTAACACCCTGCAGGTTCCTCCCCTCCAGACCCAGACTTGCCTGCCGCCCATCGTCTCCAGCCCGCCGCACCGCTCTGGATGCGGGCTGAGGCGAGTGGAGGAAGGGGAGCAGAAGGCCTTCCTGCCCCAGCTGGGGTTGGCCGAGGGGGGGCCCCAGGCGAACCGGTCTGCGAGGGGGGTTAGGCCGGTGGAGGAGAGGGGACCTGGCGCCCGCTCTCTCTCCAGCAGCCTGGTGGGGTTCCAGCCCCACGAGAGGAACCCCAGGCCCGAGGTCCACCCCTCCCCCCGCGCCTCTGTGGACAAGCTCCCCCCCTCCCTCCCCCTGCCCGCCCCCGCTGCCGTGGCCGGGGGGGCTGTGGAGTGCCCAAACTGCAAGCGGGAGAGGAAGATCAGGGAGGAGTATGACAAGTTCATCGTCCAGGCCCGCAGAGAGAGGGACGTCCTGACCCAGAGGGTGGAGGAGCTGGAGGCTCAGCTCCTAAAGAGGGGGAGTGAGGAGAGAGAGGGGAACGCTGACCCCGTCCCAAATACACCGAGAACCAGAGGAGCAGAGAGGTCGGCTGCATCTATGGTAATGAGGGATCTTCTGAAGGATTATCTGGAAAGAGATGATGGAAAGGCCAGAAGGGTTGGATTCAGACATGATGGATACTGCCATTCTATCAATACAATACACATTTTAGTATAACATGCATATGTCTGTTACCATAATATGATATTAAGAATACTTTGGATTTCCAATCAGTGGCGGCTGGTGAGCTGGAAACAGGGAAAGCCCGAACACTACCTTTAAATTTATCATTACTTTCAACCTTTAATCAATATATGTAAATGTTGAATTAACAATCCTTGTTAATTAAACAATCTCATGTTGTAGCTTTTGCAATAGCACACAAAATCTGCAGTGTTTCGCAAGCGTAATCATTTATTCTAATTACGCAATTGGTGTTGATTATTCTGTGAATTATTTGTTTTATTGTTAATCAAGGAGGATAAAGGGAACAGTTTGAAAGTAATGATAGATTTAAAGGTAATGTCCGGGCTTCCCCTGTTTCCAGCTCACCAGCCGCCACTGTTTCCAATGTTTCCAGACCCTAATTTCTATCCACAGTGAACCACTGGAAATGAGGGTTGAACTGAGTGGTCACATTGTTAACCAGGCATTTCATTTTAAGATTGTCTCCTTGTGTGAAAATGTACCGTGCCTGAAAATGGTTTGGAATTAAAGAATTTTCTTTTTCACAGGGTCAGGAAGTACACGGCACGCATGATGCCCGCTTTCGAGGATAAACTGACTGGATAATACTTTCTGTGCCTCTGGCCCTCCATCATAAATTTAGCTCTTGTAATGACGTGCAGGGCAGCAGCTCATTCTTTTCTTGGTGTCTCACCATCAGTGTTTTCTTTTTTTTGTTATACACATGCGGTTGCTTCATTAGATCTGAGCCGGTTGTCTCAGACTGTGGACTGAGCTGTTGCTGGTGCTGGTGGATTTAAAGTGCATTCATGTGTAAACTCTGCCCCCGAGCAGGGCGAGGGTACAGATGACGTCACAGGCACGAGGCAAGGAGAGGAGAAGCCAAAGAGGGCACTGAGTGGCATGCTCCCTCGAGCTGACATCATCCCCCAAGCTGACATAATCACCCGAGCTGACCACACCCCCAGAGCTGACGTCATCACCCGAGTTGACATCATCCCCCGAGATGATATAATCACCCGAGCTGACCACACCCCCAGAGTTGACATCTTCCTTCAAGCGGATGTCATCCCCGTAGAAAACGACAGCAATCAGAACAGACAGCAAACAGTGAGTGCTGTGAGGGCAATCAGCCCACGTCCTTCGCGTTAATTCATTTAGAAACGTACAGCTCCTCTCACAGTAATGATTACACACTGATTGGGGCACTCCAATTTACAGTAAACATAGCCTTGAAACAAACAGAAGAAGGCTGTAATTATCGCGGGCGATCATATTGTGAGGACGGTCTGTGAGAGAAGCTGTGATCGTATGGAAGTGTGCTCTCTGCTCCAGGACAGCTTGCGGAGAGAGACGGCGGAGCTGAGGGCGCAGCTGGAGGAGTGCAGGAGCACCCACACCGCGCGTCGGGACAGAGGAAGGACAGCCCTGCACCAGGAGGAGCTGGAGAGACGAGGGGAAGCGTTCCAGCAGCAGATCCAATCCCTGCAGAGCCAGAAGGTGAGACAGGAGAGGCACTCGGCTCGAGGCGATTTGCAGGTTGCAGGTGTGAATGTCGCCACCAGGTGGCACTCTCTGTTCCTGATTTCACCGCACCAGGTATCTGTACCAGTTTATATACTTATTTCATAAATATACACAACTGACTTTTTCACTACATTGATACTTAAGTGTACATATTAATCACTTATCTGTTGCATTATTACATTATTTTTATTCAAAATAACATAAATGCGTGGCTGTTTTATGTCAGGAACAAACCCCTTTTGCATATTTTATTGGCACGGTTCCCAGTGCTTGAAAAGCAGCTATGTGTGAAAATGAAAGTTTGCGTGCAGTGATACTGAGGCCCCGCTTCGTGTCACCCTGCAGGAGAGCCTGGTGTTGGAGCTGCAGCGCACCAAAGCAGAGCACAGCAGGCTGACAGAGAGTTTTGCTCTTACCCTCAATGACCTGCAAAAGCAGAAGGTGCTGGTTCAACAACACAACACAATCTCACAAGGCATCTCACAAAGTAAATCTTATTAGCATATTTGCATTAACAACAAAATCAAGTACCTTGGTTTTATACTGATGATCTGTTGTGTCTGGTTAACATGCATGCATTATTTTTCCATTAGTCTTTATTCTTCTCAGCACTGTATATTATTAGATTGGATGAATAAATTGTTAAACATAATGATTACTATGTTTCCTTAACAGGATAAATTGTTATCACAAGTAGAGGAAACAAAAATGCTTTATGAAAAGGTAAGCTGCTTGAATGATGACCAAGATAAATACTTTTAATAAAACAGTGAGCTGCAAAATATTTCCCAGCAATATTGGCTTTAAATACACCTCTGCAGTGCTGAGATCTGGAGTTGTGTGTGTGTGTGTGTGTGTGTGTGTGTGTGTGTGTGTGTGTGTGCGCTGCCCCCTTCAGGTTAGGTCAGAGAATGGAGGTCTGAGGGAGCAGGTGGAGGCTCTGTTGAGAGAGTGCAGCTCCAGGCCCTGCCCTGATCTCCGCGGTAACCCTGGGCCTCCTCACGTCCACACGGTCACCACCAACACGGAGATGCTGGTCGTCTCACACCAAGTGTCCCAGCAGTGCGCCTCAGGCAGGGACACCTCCGTGGCTAACACAGCACTGCTGCTGACTGCTGAATACATTACGTAAACCTTAACGGTCCCTGTAAAGGATACTGTAGGTTCCACAGTCATAAGTATTTTGAATATTGTGGCTTTTTGGCTATGGTTGCTGGGAAAATGGGCTTAGAAATTGCAGTGACATTCACTCATAACTGAGTAGATGAGCTAACAGAACTGAACTGACTATAAACAGCTTCCAAAATGGCAAATTCCTTATGTCACGTGAACATGCTTTCTTACATTTATAGTACCTGCTTTATTGACAGTTCAGTATCCACAAGTGAACCGGAGGTCTTCGTCCTGACCTTGTGCCAGCTTGATTTCTTTTCTGATGTTTTTAGAGGGCCAATGTTGCTTCAACAGCTGTAACGGATTCCAGAGTTCTGCGTTTCCAGGGAAACCCACCGAGCCTTCCACCATGAACGATTATGATGACAACCTGCTTAAAACTAAAGACACATTCAAACAGCTGTGAGCTACTTTAATGACCTTACATTAATTTTACACTCTGAAGTTACCTAATTACAGAATACCACAAAACCAATGCCTTTTTTTAACAAATTTTGAATCTCAGTAATTTAAGGTATAGTCCGGTGTTGCAAAGTGCTTGCCGCGATAATTGAGGAGTGTAAAGAGTGTGCTGTCAGTCATCAGGGTCGTGCTGGTATCCTGACTCGGGTGTGTTCGTTCCCATCCCGCAGGAGGAGGGAGCACAGCCTGTTGCTGGATGTCATGCTGGTTCTTTATAAGCGGGGCTGGTTCGCTGATGACGCCGTTCCGTACGTCCAGAGGACTCTGAGAAAATGCGGACTCAGACTGAATGATGTGGACTGAGCTAAATGTGTGGATCTCCGACAGCCAGAGACGGAGAACACAGAGAGGTTCTGTACTTTCACCAGTGACATCACATTCGTGCCTTTCAGTGTATGGAGTGAGATCGCATTCATGCCTTACAGATGATAGGCATTTATGACTGCAAAGATGGAAGAACAAATTGTATTTTCTATTTTGCATGTAGTGCATACTGGATTTGTGAAATGTGTTCCCCTTGAGTATTTATTGCAAAGAATTTACAAAGAAAATATTTCATATTGTCAACAAGAATGTCAATTGTATATAAATATTCATAGATCCAGCTACAATCTTTTTTTGTCAGAATATTTAAATTTTAAAAAGGCTAAGCTGGAAGTGCATCTCTCTTGAGGTGAAAAACCTGTTTCAACATTTGATTTGCATTAAATTCATAGGACTGGCACATGCCTGCCTCAGTATCAAAGGCCAAACTGGGCTCTGTTAATTCATAAATTCATACACCAAGAATAGTTAACTTTGGTTTACAGCACTTAGCTCTTAATAAAAGACATGTGGGAGAGGCGGAGCAGCTGATTATTGTCATTCCGGATGGACCTGTACGATCACACACAGGAGCCGCTTCCTGTCCTTTCTTCAGCAGCAAGTTCTCTCTCCGTCTCTCTCACAGCGTCTGACTCACACTGACATCTGGCGGAGCTGAGTGAGGACGAGGCCACCAGAGCATGTCAGTTCCAGGCCTGGATCCACAGCAAGTGGGTGGAGGTTAAGAGGGGAGAGGTCCTCTAATCGGAGTGTGCCTGAACACGCTCCTTCAGGGACGCTTCCCTTACATTATCTATACGCTGCAGAGAACGTCCGAATCCTCAGCAACCTGCCCCGGGGAGAGTGCATGTGGTTTGGAGCGTAGGAGACCAGCACAGTTAAGCACCCAGGCAGGTATCAGGGCAGCGTGTGCTGGGAAGTCTTGCCTGTGCACAGATCAAGAACTGAGGGTTTCTTTTCAAGGCTTTTGCCAACTTTGTTAACTTTGACTTAAAATGTGCTTCTTAGTTTGGAATATTAATAACACACCACATGCACAGATCTATCTAAAGTGTTATTCAGTAAGTGTTCAGGTGAAAGCTGTAAAGCCTTTAAGTGGATGAGAATGACCAAGTGGATTTTGTTATATAACTAAAGTAGGTCTGAAATCAATGCACTCAACTCACATTTGTTAATAATTATGTTTATTAATGACCGTCTCACAATGAAAAATCCATTTTCAGTCACACACATGCAGAACATAAGATGTGTGAAGTTTCATTCTGCACAATTTAAGCAACACCTCCTGAAACAGGAGCAGATGTTCAAATCACAGGTGCTTTGAGAGGTTATTATCTGGTAATGAATTTGAAAGACCACGTCGTTAGGTTTCTGAGTTTACTCGCTTTTACCCTAACGAGGCCAGGCTCATTTGAAGAAGGAACAGTAAACACAGCAGATGAATGCAATGAGAGCGGCTGCATTTATTACACTTTTATTAAACGTAACAAACACACAGGCTGAGCGAACGCTGGCTCTGACCGGCCCCCCCACACCACCCCCCCCATTCCATCCCCATCACCTCCATTCTTCATCGAGTGTTCACCTAGAAAGGAGAGAGAAAAAAGAGAAAAAGACATTTAATACTAAAGTCCAAGCACATTTGGGGTGCTCTGCGATACAGCGATAAACTTCCCCTTGAGCAGAATCCCCAGCGCCACTGGATCTGAAGTGCACTTCACAGGCAGTTTGAGTGCGCTCAGTTTCAGACGTGGCGAGAGCTCTTAACGGCTGCCTCCTGCTCTCGGGTCCTGGCCTCCTCTCGGCTACAGCAGCTCTGATGGGTTTGAGCCTTTTAGAGCCACTGCACGCTGGCCAGGCGAGGTAATGTTGTCCTCTGTGAGAAGGCTATGCTTTCTCCTATGAGAATGCAATGGTTTTATGCTCCTTTTCTGAGCACAGTTTTCCAGCAAGAAGCCTCATCTACGATTTATTACTTGCTGTTCTGTACCCGCTGGCCTTGTTCTAACCGGCCTTAGATGTGTACAGCATGTTTCATGCCATAATGGCCTTGTTGTGACCAGCTTTAGAACATGTGCAGTGTATTTTATCCCTTCATGGCCTTGTTCTAACCAGTATCCGGACATGTTGTACATTAATGGCCTTGCTCCAAGAACATCAGCCCAATAAACACATACAGGTCCAAACAGCACAGTGAGACAGCAGCTCATATGCAGCACTACGCTCAAGCATCTGTGGAGGTTGCCGTGGAAACAAAAGCAAGGCCACACGCGGAGACGTGGACCCCCCCACCCCCACCGCGCGGTCCCTCACCACATCGTCGATCTTCAAGATGCTGCGCACGGTTTCTGTGGAGAGCGTCAGGGCGCTGATGGACACCAGGAGAGGCTGCACCACCAGCTCCTCCAGGATGTTGGAGATGCCACCCTGCGGGAGGGGAGAGTCCCAGACAGAGAGAAATACGGGAGACCCTCACCACCCGCCGAATCGGGGTGTGGAACATTCACGCCAAGCAGCATTCCCTGTCCCCCGGCTCACTCTGTTCCAGGGCCTGACAGCCACACTCAACCACACACTCTTACATTCATTACCCACACTGCATGCATGTATTACATAAACATACATACTCATCTTCTATTTCATGGATATATTACTTCTATAGTAAAGATGCGCCTGCTTTTATGCCATGAACAAATCACCCTTGCGTGCAAGTTTATATTAAGAGTACAGTGGATTTCACCTCTCACAGGGATCTCTAGAACAGATCCCCATCAAATGGCAAGCAGTAAGCAGTACTGTGTAAGCAGTACTAAAGCACGACACCACAGCCTGGACACAGAAATATGAAATTTGGAGACTCAGTCGTCCCTCCCTGGCTCACCTTCCGGACGTTGATGCCTGCTGTCCTCTCCCCCTGGGCATGTCGGTTGCGCAGCTCGGTGACAGTGGAGATGGGGTTGAGGCCGGCGTTCTCAGCCAGCGTGGACGGCACCACCTCCAGGGCGTCGGCGAAGGCGCGGACGCAGTAGGCCTCCATTCCCGCCAGTGTGCGCGAGTACTCCGCCAGTCTCAGCGCCAGCTCGATCTCAGGGGCACCCCCGCCGGCAATCAGGGCTCTGAGCAGCCAGGACAGGCCCAAATCAGTGACCCAATCACCCCACACATCCACCACAACACCCCTCTCACACGCAGCACAGCAGTGTGAACGGAGACTCATCAGTCAAATATCTGAACCTAATGTCGAGGGCAGCAGCGTAAGATAATGGTAAGGAGCAGGGCTTGTAACCAAAAGATTGCTGGTTTGATTCCCCACTGGGGCACTGCTGAAACATACTTAATTGCTTCAGTAAATATCCTGCTGTATAAATCAATAACTTGGAAATACTGTAACCTCTCGCTCTCAGAGAATTTAAACTCTTTACCTCTGGATAAGAGCGACTTACATAGTCCTCATTTACCATCTGCTGAATGACATTAATGTAAGGTAATGTAGCAACGAGAAGACTGCACCAGGGAGGCATTAACAGCTGTGCTTTCCACTCCCGCACAGAGATGTGCAGAAGAGAGATCACGCCGCCTCAGTAAAGCACTCTACCTCTTCTTCACCAGGCAGCGGACGACACACAGAGCGTCGTGGATGGAGCGCTCAGCCTCCTCAATCACCAGCTTGTTGGAGCCGCGCACCACGATGGTGACCGTCCTGCCCGGGCTGGCACAGCCTGTGATCTGCACCAATCAGAGCAGCCATTTTCCCAATAAACAACATGGGCGAGCAGCCATTTCCCCAATAAACAACATGGGCGAGCAGCCATTTCCCCAATAAACAACATGGGAGAGCAGCCATTTCCCCAATAAACAACATGGGCGAGCAGCCATTTCACTCTCGCGGGTAACAGAGGAGGGACAGAGAATAACAGGATGCAACTCTGTGACAACCATGTGTGGCTCCAGGAAGCGTCCAAACATCAGCCAATCATGTGTACACACCGATATAATGGAGTCAAGGTTTAGGATTAGCCTTTCAAAGGATAAGAAGATAAGAAAAGTTTGGAGTTGTGCTCTAATCTTTTAAAAGATAAAATGGGAACTGCATGAAAATCAACCCCTAGGGCAACACCCATTAACTGAAGTGAAAAAACTGATAAATGATAAATAAGTGAAATAAATGATTTCAGAACAGTATAAATTCCATACCTTGACCAACTTCCCAGAGCCATCCAAATTCACCTCCTCTGCCAGCTCAGCGGTGCCCAGCATCTCAGGGGTGAACTGGTCGATGTGGGCAATAGGCTTGGTTCCGATTGTCTGAATAAAGGCAGAAAGATGTCAATCTGCTTACCTGTAGGGACCATCCATCACCAAGACAACAACACACAGGTCCACTACCTTGCAGATGAATTCGATGTCCTCCCTCTCAATCTCCTTGACGACCATAATTTTCATCTTGTTTAGGAAGTGCAGGGCCAGGTCACTCAGAGCATCCCTGGAAAAACAGGCCTTTATTACCAACAGCACTTCCTGCAAGTACAGCCAACACATACTAAACAGCCGTCCATTCGGAGCTGCAGTTAGACAATCTCAGCTGAAACGGAAGGAGAAATGAATTAATGACATTAGCTGCCCCGGTGGAGACAGTGAGGTACGTGACTCAGAGGAGCACTGGAGCGGACCTGAGGATGGATTTCTGAATGAGCAGCACGTTGCAGCCCGCCTTCTTAATCTGTTTGACCAGGTTGAGGATGTAGGCTCTCTCCTCGCGGAGCACCCGGTCCATCTGTGCGTAGTCCGACACAACAATCTGGTTGTCCATCTACCCGAGAGAGAGTAGAAATAAATGACATCAGCTCACATTTGGTAACAGAGAGCAAGTTGTTGACAGGCACACTTGGCTTTGCACAGGGGGTAAAAAAGGCATACCGAATCTCTCAAACAAAACTGGAGGGTGGTGTGTAACAAATTAAATTTTTTCTCAACAATATGATTCACTGCTGCTAAAACAGCATTCGAGGACCATTGCTAGTTTCCATGCAGTGCTTTATTCAAGAAAACACTTAAAGGGCCTACTGCGAACTTACATCTGTCTTGGGAGGTGACAGGCAGAACTGAATGAGTCCGATCTTGGCCTTCTCCACCCGCGTTATGCCCGTGTTCACCACCCTCTGGGTCAGAACCAGCCCATCCACCAGCTCACAATCATCTATGGTTCCCCTGGAGGGAGAAGAGTGAAGCTGCCATTTCATGCAGGCGGAGCAGAGCTTTCATTCAGAACTCTAACCCTAACCTGGACCCCTCTGAGGTGAAGACACTACATTAATGACTCCTGTTCCTGCGCAGATTCTACTCACCCGAGCTTCTTGATGATTTTGATGTCGTTCAGGTTGACGCTCGTGGCGGTGGCGGGGTCGATGACCCTCATGACGGCGTCGACGCTCATGGGGGCCAGCAGGCTGGAGTACTGTGACACCACCTTGGAGCTGAGGGACGTGGCAGCACTGTTGAGAAGGGTCTGTCTGTCGCTCAGCTCCACCGGCTGGCTCATGTCAGTCAGAATCTCGACCCCGCGGTCCACCGCCTTCTGGAAGGACTCGGAGATTATGGTGGGGTGGATGCCTGACACAAAATAAAAACAAATTAGGCCACATTTACATAAAAGTGGTGTAGAGGTAGGGAGTGAGGCTGGTAACCAAAAGGTTGCTGGTTCAATTCCTTACTGAGGTACTGTTACTGTACCCTTCGGCAAGGTACTTTAAGCCACAATTGCCTCAGTAAACATCCAGCAGTAGAGATGGATAAAACTGTAACCTATGTAAGTCACTCTGGATACAAGCATCTGCTAAATGACAATAATGTAAGGTAATGTAATATTAAAGAACTGAATAACTGTACACAACCTACATGAGTGACATAAGACACACCTGTGTATAAGGTAATAGAGCAGAGATACCTTTCTGGAGCAGTCTGGAGCAGGCATCAAGGAGCGCCCCAGCGATGATCACCACAGAGGTGGTGCCATCCCCAGCCTCTATGTCCTGAGCCTTGGACAGTTCCACCAGCTGTGGGAGGTGTGGGGGGAGAGGCCAAACACAAACCGTTTCAGTTATCCATTCAAAGGTAGACACTGCCACATGGTACATTTGTTTAACCCCCCCCCCCCCCACACACACACACACACACACACACACACCTAGGTAATGCATTAAGTAATCTGAAAACAGAAAATTCAAAAAATTTCCCAGAACGTTATCCTTCACTTAAAAACATCAACAATGCCAGCTTCTAGGCCAAATAAATCCCCCCCAGTGGAACCTACCATTTTAGCAGCAGGGTGCAAGACCTGCATCTGCTTGAGGATGGTGGCTCCATCATTGGTGATGGTCACGTCTCCCTTCCCATCCTGAATCTACAGTGGGTATTGAAACAATCAGCACCCTTCCAGACACTTTGCTAAAAATAACGTTAGATCTGAGAAAGAAATAATTTATTTTACCATTTTATCCATGCCCTTGGGGCCCAGGCTGGTTCTGACGGCATCAGCAACAGCTGTCAAACAAAGCAGACAGTTCCTCTGCAGGACAGCTCACATTGCACGGGCATAATTAAAACGCTCCACACTGACATTTTAAGGTGGTCAATCTCCAGTCAAACGGTTCTGGGAGCACGTAATAGAACGTGCATTACTGAATGGCATTTTTCAGTCACTCCAGTTGTATTGTGCAAGCAGCACATGTCACACACACAAATATACCAAATAAATTTGGTAAGGCGCATAAAAGTCAGTTATTGAGAATCTGAAGCTTTAACTATCACAATGCAATCTAATCGAACATGAAACATCAAGAACCATCGGTAATTGTATAGCTTGAATAAAACTTTTATTTCGGTGTTGTTGATCCAGACAAATCAAAGAGCAACCAAGACTGTTGGCATAAGTTGTGGTTTCTTTCGTAACATCCAGCAGACGCTAAAAATGACCACTACAGCTTCTGGAAAAATCATCTGCTTGTTTATGGCATCAGCTTGGCCGAGGCGCTACGCAGATCCGCAGATCGGTCTGGCCTTCGGACGAGCTGAGAGCAGACCCGGATGATCAGTCTGACTGACGCATTCAGAAGCAAACGAGTGCACCTGCTACAGATCGATGATATTAATTCTAAATAAACGTTGGGCAGAATGAGCATGAACAGAAACTCTTCAGAATAAAAAAACTGATGCCCCTAAACATTAGCTAGCGAGTTAACCAATCTTGCTGCCAACAACACACAAGAATCGGAATAGTCAGTACTTGCTGAAATGGCATCATGGAAGCTAGTTAGCTCATTTAAAACGGATAAGTGTACTAATTAACCAGCTAGACTAATCGGTTTAACCTGCCTTTGCAGCTGTCACCTGCAGAAGCTAATCGGCGAGAAAACAAATCAAAAACAACACCAGCATGTTATGAACTGGTCCACTGTAGCTGCTTAGTCTAGCCATCTCTGTAACTTAAACCAAAATATACCTTTCGCGGCGGAAATGTTGCTGAACCGAACCTGGGCCGGTTTATCCCGGTCCACATACGTGCCCCGACCTGTCCCAGGGGCACCCTTCGGAGCTGCGAAGGCTTCGGCCATTATGCTTTACTTCCAGACACAAGTCACCGAGGCAGTGGGCTAGCGTGATTTGCAAATCTATCGGAACGAAATCGTGCTTTCCCCCATCAGTGGCGTCGGAAAGTTTGAGGTGCAGTTTCCAGCCCACAGTACTGGCAAACGAGCTCGCTCTCCAGCACCATCAGCTGCGACAAAACGGGAGGGGCTCTTTATTCCTCGCGCCACATAAATATGACGAAAATTGCTGTCCTCCAAACTGCCAGAGGTAGTTGGCTCAATTTTGAAGAATAACGCTGAGGTGAAATAGCTCGTAAAGTTTTTCATGATGGAGACCTTCAGCCGTGTAGTAAGCCATTTTATTGTGCTCATTTACTGATCTATTCTATATCAAGCATGCGGGATATAGTTTATGCACACATTAAGGCGCACTGTGGTTATTTCAAGGGGGTGTGTTGGTTAGAAACGAGGATCTTTCAAAACACATTTTTCCCTCAGTAGGTTTACTGCACTTAAGAGACAGGTGATGAAATGATAGCGTTATCTAGCTAGGTAACATTGGATAGATACGTTACAGTGCTACCGAACTAACCGAAATATACGGTCGCACCGATGTTAAATTAGCTAAAGCTATAGCTACACATTAAAGAAAGTGTTAGTATGGTGTATGAGATGCGACTGAGACGTTCGCTACTTTTTTCCCACTCTCACAGTTAGCTAGCGTGTTAACCTTGCTGTAATTGTAGTGAAAGGCAACGATGTCCCGGAGAACATTATCCAGCCCAGTTTAATATTTTGGCCTGGTAGCTAGTCACATCAAGGTCTTAAAAACACCCTTACTTAAGGCAAACTGGCAGCTTTTTCCCCCCAAATCAACAAACTGATCAGATACTGGCAAATTTCACATCCGGGGCACTACAGTTAATACGACATACAGACCGTTTTTAGCAGTTTGGCTGTCTTTTTGCTACGTGCTTTATTTTAATTTTATTTTATTATAAAATTTTAATTTTAAATCCAGACACTTACTGACTCTGAACAAAATATTGTGAAAGTCGAACTGCCACAGTGGGGCGCTCTCGTCATTAAGTTGCAGTTCGCCGCTCTGTAACTGCCTTTGTGGGCTGTATTCAATTGTTCATCATTAAATTAATATGAAATCAGTGCAACTTAATATTCAACTAAATGAAATGGAACATGACAGCATGTTCCTCTGTCAGGCAAATATGTAAATCTTTGCTTTTTAGGGGTATGTGAGCAACTCCATCAAGTGTCAGTAAGGCATTAATACAGCATTTACAGACTGATGTCTGACACAAAGTTGAAATAGAAGTTGTGCAAAACGAAAGGAAATGGATTGACGCCTTTCAGCTCCACCGTGCGGTTTTGCCACCCGTTTGATGTGCGTTAGCACTGCAAAACCACCTCGTTTACTGGAGAGTTACTACTTTGTCGTAATGGGATGGACAGAAATAGAGATGCCAGTTTACTAAACATAACTATACTGTGTGTGGCAAAGTAATAATAGATGTCAAACAGCATAAAACCAACATGACAGCAACTGGTGCCGATCGGTTTTAATTTCCGTGCAGGTGTCTGCGTTTCAGAGCTTCATGTGTGATTGTGGGAGTTAATGTAATGGGAAAATGCAAGAAATACAATTTGCATTAATGCTATGTTTAAAACGTAGCATAATGTGTCCGGGGTCATCTCGCCGTAAGCATGAAGCAGTGGAATCGCAATGTATGTTTGTGTAAATAACCAATCCATTTTCTCCCCGTCATGTAACGAAAAAAAAAAAAACCTAAATTACAAATAGAAACATTAATGTTACCCTCTGACAACGTTGCGAGTAAAGAGTGACTCTGAAGAAGTTCTGGGTAAGTGGAGACTGTCGTGTTCCGGTGAAGAAGGTGTTTAAAGTGTAATAACAGACATGATACTGTAAATTAATTTTGAAAGTCATTATCTTTGAAAATGTAGGCCTATGATGATTTTGAACAACGGTTTTGCGTGGTATAACTACAGGCATGCTCTGGACTGAGCAGTGTAAAACCCCGGACAAAAAGCCCTCTTTCTGTAATACCAAAAAATATTGTCACCTCAGAGATGATTATGCTTCAAAATATTTAGGTCATAGTTCATCATAGTTTTACTGGATTGATCCCCCTCAGAGGAAGGGTTACTTCTCCACTAACCATTTAGAGTGTTTCCAAATAGCGAATGTAGCTCAAAATGGTGCTATGCTGTGGTTCCGGACAGAAGTAATGGATCTGCTACATTACACTAACCATTCTTAATGGCAGAAGCAGCGTATCTTTTTTCTATTTCTTTTGGAGGTGGAAATCCCCTTTCATACTCCCACACGTCACACTTCACACACCCTGCTCTTCGCGTTTCAGTGCAGCATCAGTTTCTTTTCTCTTTTAACGCGAACTGGTTAAAAAAACGTACCTGTGGTTGGGCTTGTAACGGTAACCACTTTCCATGCCTATAGAAGTGATTCAACTGTAAAATGGGTGAAAAATCATTTGTCGAGATGTGGGTGGAGTGCCTCAGTGTCAGTTTACAGTATACCTGTGTATCCAAGACAGCTGCCACTCATGGTTTTTAAGAAAAATCCAGGTTATTGAGAAAAGTACAATACAGGTATATTAGGGTTTTAACCAAATATTCAGATTCATAGCCTTGGGAACAATTATCTGGAATTCCACAGTGGTTAATAACAAGTATAACATGTACATAACTGACATAAAGGTCTTTGAATCCTTGGCAGGCAGCCTAAGAGAGAGATAGAGAGAGAGAGAAAGGTATTATAAAATGGTTCTAATATTACTGTTTTCTAGCAGTCTAACACAAGTGTGCGGATAATGTAGTTTAAATGAAAATCAGTACCCTGTGTGCCAGACGCTGTGAGATCTCAGACAGACACTGGCGTTGGCGTAATTGCCCCGTCATTAAGAGTGATTTACGTTCGCTCGCTGCGCTAGGTGAAGGCCGCCGCGTTGGCTCTTTGGCAGTTGCAGCGTGTTTGATATTAGCCTTGCATCTCTGCAGTGCTTTGTAGTGCAAAAGCCCTTCATTACAGCACTTCTGGTTCCATTATGTGCTTGTGCCGCTGGAGCTTCCCCAGCTGTTCTGCCTGCAGTTCAGTCTCTGTTAGGTGGTCTAGGTGATGTGACAGGCTCCCTTTTCTTAGAACCTGATTGAGTGATTTTTCCAGGCCTCCTGCTCGGTGCAATACATCTCGCTTATTCTCCTTTTATTTCAAAGAATTCCGATTTGTCATGAATTCAGCACACTGCATATTGAGCAGGTACACAAATTAAGGAATTACAGCAGGAACATTAGATAAAGTTAAACCCATTATGGATTAAACCTTCTTTGTGTACAAAGAGTATTTTTTACACATTCTTTTATCTCCTTTAGGCCTAAAATCAGTGGTGAACCTTACAGGGCTGAACCATAACTTTGAAATTCTTGTGGTTTCAGACACCTGACTGTGAGGTTACCTTATTATGAAGTATTGCAGTGATAACATGCTATATATATCTCACTCATTCTCCACCTTTTTTATATGATCTATAAAAAGAATTTCAGCAAACATGATACTGAAAGGTTAATTGCGCTTGTTGGCCCTTAAGTAACAATCTCACATTAAACAAATTGAGAAAATATGGCGTCATGTAGCCTTTTCCTCCCTCATTTCCCTTATCAGAAAGGCAATACAGTTGATTACCATCCCCTTTGACATGCCGACATTTAAACTGAGGAATCTTCCTGCTTCCTGTACAGTGGTCACACAGATGTGCTGCTGTGTTGTTGTTGCCCAGAACTAATGAGACTTTTTGATTTGTACCACAGAGAGTCACGGGCCAGTCTGTTATCATAGAAATACTACACAGAAAATTCAGTTAAATCAAAGTTCTGATGTAATTTACTGTAATGTGTTTTAAGATAGGATGGTCTAATTCACCAGGTACAAATCTGTATAGACTGCTGAGGGTCTGCTAAAATTAGCCAGCATGGATTCAAGGGACTAGCTGAGCATGAGGATAGTCCCACATACTAAATAAAACACATTAATTGAAAATGTAAAGACTGAAGAATCTGCCATTTTTTAATTTTATACATATATATTTATATTTAAAAATATCATATATATAATATTTTTATTATGATTCTTGATTTAGACATCATTGCTGAGGTATTACTGTATAGTGGAAGATATGCACAAATTCAGTGACAAAATGCCTACCATCACACCTTTAAATTTTGCACCATTATGGGGCAGCAGTGTAGCATAGTGGTTAAGGAGCAGAACTTGTAAGGGAAAGATTACCGGTTCTGTTTCCCCACAGGGGTACTGCTACTGTACCCTTGGGCAAGGTGCTTAACCCACAATTGCCCCAGTAAATATCCAGCTGTATAAATGGATAACATTGTAAAAACCTGTAATTGATGTAAGTCGCTCTGGATAAGAGCATCTGCTAAATGCCGGTAATGTATAATCATTGAAAGATTATTTTACTGCGCAGCATGGGGAAAAATAGACTCAGGTCCTACAGGGCTGTGTACCGTGTATGGCTGTGCAGCAGGTCTGAAGCTGCTGTTTGCTGTCGCATCCATGGTCATTTATTTTCAAATCAAATGTAGTTCTTTTCTGCAAATGCTGTATGGCAAATGTGGTTTTTCCTGCAGTAGAGGCATCAGACCTTCAAGCTGCCTTTCCCAGGGCAGTGCAGCTACACGCTCTTATTTTTAATGATTAATCTTCAAAGCAAAAAAAAACATGTCCTGGTGGACAGGTTCTTATACTTTCACTGGTAGACCTTGTTCAGAATTCTGTGAAATATGTACAAACAGGAAAACTGGAAGCCAAAAGCGTTTTCTCCTGAGGTCAGTGTTGCTGAACCATAATGCTGACAAGCATGTAAGAAAGTTA
Organism: Megalops cyprinoides; assembly: GCF_013368585.1. NCBI lineage: Eukaryota > Metazoa > Chordata > Actinopteri > Elopiformes > Megalopidae > Megalops > Megalops cyprinoides. The sequence goes on along the minus strand of NC_050597.1, from coordinate 2,247,345 downwards.
CAGACTTGGTCATGCATTTGTAAGGATTGCACAAACGTGGTGCGCTGTAGTGGAGCGAGCAGGGGGCAGAGGGTGCGGCTGCCCCGGGCCCACGGTTCTTCCAAAGGGGCCCACCTTGGTCCCAATCTGCCTGACTGAACATGCATTTTTGTTGTTTAGTTGAATATTTTGAATAAAGTTTGTGTGTCTTGCTTGCGCTGTCCAGTATCCTTGTGTAAGTGTAGAAACAGAAAAATTACGCCCTCTGTCCAAGTCCCAAAGTAGGAACTAGGCGATCACCGGCTGTCTTATTTCCCATCGCCGTCACCGCTGACGGAGCCGCGGTATTTAAAAACGGTCTCACGCAATGAGATGTGCTGAAATAGCACACCTCATTGTAATCCACATTTCTCTCTGTTCTGCCCTTCTGTCTCCGTAAGTTTCCCCTTGGATCTGTCTTGCATCTATGGAGATGCAATAGGCCGTATAAGGGCCCAGTACAGGTCCTCGCCCCCTCTACAATGAGCCATCGGCTCCACCCCTGGTGGTGTGGTATGGTGTGACATTATTTGGAAATCCTGTAGGGGGCAGCACTTGGATTTTTTTGTTTGTTGCTTTTTCCTTTTTTTTGTCATACAGAAACCACAAATGTACCAATCCCTTACATGCAGATTCTGGGAAAGGCGTAGCATATATTACCACAGTTTTTACTGTGAGGTAAGTGGGTGGAGTGCAAACTGATCCAAAAACTGAGTGCCTCTGAATCTGTTCTATTAATGCATGACCGCAAATTATGTTTTGGCGAAAACACTGTGGAGGGTGGAAAACAGCACCCAAGTTTTGCAAGTCACTTAGAATCACTCAGTGTGTCTCTAAGGGTTAGTTTGATGTTGCAAGATTAGAAATTGACCTGATTGAATTGTTTTAGGCGGCAGTGTAGCATAGTGGTTAAGGAGCAGGACTCGTAACCGAAAGGTTGCCGGTTCGATCCCCGCTGGGACACTGCTGCTGTACCCGTGGGCAAGGTATTTAACCTACAATTGCCTCAGTAAATATCCAGCTGTATAAATGGATAACATTGTAAAGAACTGTAACCTATGTACGTCGCTTTGGATAAAAAGCGTCTGCTAAATGAATAAATGTAAATGTTTTCTGTGTTAGGTAGATTATGAGAGCATGGCCTGGTTGACTGAGTGGATTATTTGCGGGGATGAAAGACCTCAAACGGGCAGCTCTGTACCTGTGCTGTGCCCTGGAGGACCCCTGACGCCCCCTTTTTTCCTGATAAGGTGGGATTTGGTTGTTTTTAAAAGCCTTGACTGATGTCTCAGGAATGTACGTGTTTTTTATCAGAACAGGAAACAAACCCATGCAGGTGAAATGAATCATCTTGTGTCATCTCTTTTTCTGTGTTTGTGTGGGTTTTTTCTCCAGTGTCCAAACACAGGCAGTGTTATTAAGGCATGTTACAGCAATGAGTTGGAAGCAGGTTCTCATAGTGGCACAGTGACCTCTGAGGCGCATGCAGGAGTCTGTGAGTGTCTGTACTGAGTCAGCAGTGAGCCCCGGCAGAAACGCGATCACGGCAGCTGTACAGTAAGGGAAAGGTCTGTCTAATTTTGGAATGGGACAGAGAGATGAGTGCTGAGTGTCGTGTGGAAGAGGTACAGTACAACATGGCAGGAGCTCCAGGAGTTCACATCCATATTTTTAGCTAAGAGTGACTGTATACCTGAGGATAGCAGGGTAGCAGTGGCATAGTGATAAGGACCACGGCCAACTCCATTTCAGTCTCTAGGTGGGCCACTGTTGCTGTACCTTACTTGGGTGAGGTACTTTACCAGAATCACCGCAATAAGTATGTTCAGCTGTTCAGACTGATAATGTGTAAATGTGGAAGCTATGCAAGTCGCTCTGGATAAGAGTCTGATCAGCAAGTGTTGTTTAATGTACAGTCCCTCAGGAGGTTGGCTCGTCTAACACCCCTGGAAGCAGGACAGTATTATAAGAAAGGGCTTGAACTTGTTATTCAGCTCTAGAGATGTAATGGAGGCCTGTTGTAACTTCTCCTAAATGTAATCACTCGCACAATGAAAAGGGTGCTGACGTCTGCTGCCCTTCCTTTGTTGATCCATCACTGCTCTGATCAGGGCACCAACATGACACATCTGTTAAATCCCTGCAATTTATTGTTTGGAGTCAGTACATGAAACCTATATTATCCTCCACCTGCCAGGGTTGCTGTTGTTAGTTACCATTTCCAAGCGCATCATCTGATAATTCTGACCAATGAAAACAATGCTTATTCACAATTCACTGTGGGACCATTGTCTGGCAACAATCAGAGTCTCAAAAATTATACAGCAAATTGTTTTCTCTGGAAGTTGCTGTGTAATTTGCATGTCCATCAGAGAATAATGTACCTGCAGTCAACATCACAGGAGGCCCACAATTGGAGCCTCATGATACTGCCTCTTTTTCATTGCCTGCCTGCCTCATTCTTTCCCTATCACAGCCTATAGGAAACTAGCTTGGCAGTGGTAATATGGTACTACATTGACTACAGTGTGTTCAAGGTCTTCACTTAGTATAAATGATCCAAAGGAAAATTGCAAAACATACCACTATGAATAATAAGAGCTCAAACTACATAAGCACAACACTGGAAGGACATGACCGGTCTGTATTACATAAACACTGAAAAACATCATCTGAAAAACACCACAGTTGTGTTTACTTTTCCTCGTGGGGGAAAAAGTACAAACCTGCACCCTGAATAGAAATCAATTTTGTTTTCCATCTTCCACAGAAGCACATTATGATAAACAGTCAGACTATTGACTGTTTCTGTAAACAGCCCTCTGCAGCACAGAGCAAAGCTCTGAGAAAGCCAGGGTAATCACGCTGGCCAATCACAGGACATGGAGACTTTTTCCGCTGGCCTTTCAGGAGATGACTATCTTAATGGCTTCCACACTTTTACTCTGTCTGTTCGCCCTTGTTTTTCTCCCAGTGTATATGTAGCCTGTCTTGACGGGAGCTGGGGCCTATGAATGCTTCATTTTCTTTTTTTTTTATTATTAGTATTTAGATTCGTGCTATTGAGTGTGCTTGAAAGAGCATTTTGTTTTATTAGTCAAAATGAAGTCTACAGGACTGCCAGGGACCTATCCCACCCACCTCCTCCCATCTCTCTCTCTTTCTCTTTCTGTCTTTCTACATTTCTACCGAAAGGCTCCGTTTTGTTCTTTCCCGAAGGCTTCTGTCAGGGTCAGTGTTTCGCCTGGATAATCTAAACATTAGTTTAAACATTAGCACATGAATAACTTTAAGGTTGGTATACAGGAGAATGATAATGAGAGGGCCCGCTGTGAATCAGGCCAAAGCTGCCCTTGAGCAGAAGCACAAGGTTGCAGCAGATTAAGTGATGAACTTGGTGCAGCAACCACATCAAGATCAAAGTCTTGTGCAAGTCGTATTTATGTTGGAGTGTCTCTGTCTCTGATGAAGAGGTTTTTGGCATTTCACAGTGTGTCCCCACCTCATGAATACTCTAACAAAGACGTGGGCAGACATGAGGTCTGGATTTGAATTGTTTTGCTCTCTCATTTACCACTTGCCCATTCATTCTGGCTCGAGATGTCTCAGAGGAATACACGTCAATCCAGCTGAGAGGCCAGTTGCATCTTGCATTTGAGTAGCATATGAGTGTTTACATAGCTACTGTATTCGATTGCATAAACCAGACTGGGGATATTTCTTATGTGCATTCTTCACTAATGCTTTGCTCTGACAGTTATAAAATATTTTTTGCAAGGTAATTTAAATTTATATGCAATCAGATATTGGAAAATATTGACAAACTTTATGTCAGTGCCATTGCGTCATGTTGTTATTGTCTCCATTTGAATTTCATCATGAAAATCATTTTATCAAGCCTGTAATCTGTTTACATTTGCATTTAGTAATTTGACAAGCGCTCTTACCCAGAGCATCTTACGGAGGCGCTTTCGATAGGATTTGGCAATTTGCTGCACAGATACTAAAACATTAGTGCCATCATCGAAATGTAGTATCAGAATGGGCTTAAATGCTTTCAAAGGGTGTACAACCTTTAACTATTCCCATACAACCTTTAACTATTCCCATACAACCTTAAACTATTCCCATACAAACCTTAAGAAAAGAGGAGGAAAAAGGACAGACTCCCGAGGGACTCCTGTAGTAAGGTAGTGGGGATTTGTGACAGAATCCCACCACGCTACCTTAGAGGAGCAGTTGGAAAGTGGGCAGTTGGGCAGTGCCAGAAATGCCCAGTTCAGCAGGAGTTGCAGGGAGGCAGCGGTTTGGCTGGTGGTAAGGAGCAGGGCTTCTAACCAAAAGGCTGGTGGTTTTGATTCCCCACTGAAGAACTGCTGCTGTACCCTTGGGCAAGGTACTTAACCCAGAATTGCCTCAGTAAATATCCAGCTGTGTAGATGGATAAAATTGTAACCTATGTAAGTCAGTCCGGATAAGTCTGCTAAATGACAAAAAGGTAATGTAATGAGTGTACCCACAGCCATCTAATACATGAAATAGATCAGATGAGTTAAAATCCAGTGACCCAGAAGGCAACGCTGAAACACAAGAGGAACCCGATGAATTGTCATGACAGTTAGCAACAGCATGGGTGACCACTATAAAGCAAAATGTTACCAATTCAGACTGAAAATGTTATGGTGAAGAATGTTTGTTGCGTTGCTATGTGACCAGGAGGTATACAGACACATTGATACGTGACTGGCAATGGAAGTGCTGCTTTGACTTGCCTTAAAAAGGCTACAAATAAACCACAAGAGGTAGCGTGTACTAACCGTCAAATAAGCCACAGAGATGTTCAGGAGCCATATGCTAATAGCTGTTGCTTGTGTACTTTTGCCTGTCTTCTCCTTTGTCTCTTTCACCAAACCATTCGCTAATCAATCCGTGAAAGTGCACTGGGTTTTGTTATACAGTAGCTTGTCGTAAGCAAGTAGCCCAGCTGGCTGAACAAGGAGTGACTCAGCACTGTACAGTTCATCTTGTCCTACAGTGTCTTTTATGGTAATGTTTACATTCCTTCGAGCTGCACCAGACGCCATGCGACTTGTGTTTTGGTTTTTTATTTGGACAGCCAGATACACTTTGTAGAGAAGCTGGCCGACACTCCTCCCGTAAATGGGCAAAAAAGAGCAAAGGTTAAAAGAAAACAATAATTTGTTTTAAAATACAATGAACCAAAACAAGGAAACCAGCCTACACCAACCAAAAGCAGGGACAAAAGTGAGCCTTCCTTCTTGCTCTCCAGCCACACCTGCATTTAATAAACCTTTAATTACTCAGGTGTGACTTGTTAGCCAATAGGCTGGTTCCCCAAACGAGTCAGACTCATGTGTACCAATTAACCAATGACTGATACAATTAACACTTGGGGAGAGGTGACGAAGGCTCTCCTTCATACACATGCTTAGCGGAGTGTGGAGCATGCCCTGAACCGCTGTCTCAGAACCCGTAAAGCTCTGACTGTGTCTTGCCCTGGAGAAGTTTCTGGGTTTATCAGAGACCCAGGCTAAAGCAGTACAGTACACAGTGCATTTTCGTGAAGACTGTGTCACAGAGCACTTTACTGTGAGAGAGGAAAAACAAATAAATAACAAGCAGGATCAGATTACAGCTGTGTCGGAGAATCAGAGCTAGAATTGCAGAGGAATGCTGCTGCCCAGCCGGTCCATAATCTCTCCGGCCACTCCTGCCTCCCAGTTATTCTCCGCCAGCTGCTGGCAAGGGCTCACATCTGCTTCAAAGCACTGCGGCCAGAGGCAAGGGGACAGGCCTCCCCGGGTCTACAGCTGATCATCAGATCCCGCGGCCAGGCCAGGTCATTCCTTTCTGCAAAACCAGGTCCTCTGGCCACTTCTCCCCTTAGTAGTCATATATCCTGATCGCATTTTACTGTATCTTGTGTATACACATGCACACGGTAGTGTTCAGAGTAACTGACCTATGTTGAAAGGCCTATTTCTTTTAAGCTTCTGAGCTGGACTCAGAAAGCCAGTGCCTGCTCTCTCCCAGCTGACCAACAGGTGATGAAATGAGCTTCGCATTAGATCCAGGATAATATGATCACTGGCTAACCTCTGTCACAGACTGAAGACCCATCTCTTTAGCCTCTACCTTGGCTCCCCTAGCAAAGCATTGCTTACCTTCCCTTAGTTTGTGTAGTCTTATTGCGGGGTATGTTATGTTTCTGTATAGCGCTTATCTATCACACTTGTGAATCTGTTGCAGCGTGTATGCGCCGGTTACCGCAGTGCTATGTGACGCAAGTTCAGATATGGTCAGTGGTGTCCTGCCTGTGCTGTGGCCCGTGCTCACTCTTTCTTTGAAAGTCGCTGTAGATAAGATTGTGTCAGCTGAATGACAGGATGTAAATGACAGTGAAATGAGAGGGAACTGACACGATGATCGGGCGATAAAGCACGGCTGAGAGAACAATGAGAGCTGAAGCCCAGGGGGACCTGGGTCACAGCCCTGACGAAACCAGCCGAGGATAACGAGGGGAAGCTCCCTCCAGCAGGGGAATAAGGAGGAAACTGCAGGTGGAACCAGAAGAAATGGCAGAGCCCATCCCCCTTAGGCTGGCTTTTGTCGCACATTGGTGTCTGTGAAAGCTGTTTTAGTTCAGCTGATTAGCAGATGTTTGAGCAGTCTGTGTAAAAAGGTAAGAGGGGCAGACGGTAGCATATTGATGGTTGATGTCATCCAGGGCCAGGATCCAGTGGAGTCCAGGGTGATGTCAGCAGCTAATTGCCTGTCTGAAATTGGCCTGCTATCTTATGGCATACATTTCTTTCACATATCTGTTTATATATGTTTAGCTTTTTTATTAATTTTTTTTTGGGGGGTGGGGGGGTGGGTGGAGTCAGTCTTCAAGATATCTTTTACTAAATCCAACAGTTCCTTTGCACATAGTATGTTGCATGTTAATTTTAGTCCCTACACACTTTGCATGGTTTTTTCCACTCATTTGAATGGAGAGGTGAAGGTGGCTCCACAACAAGCCATTTTGATTAGGACGACCTGTGGGGTATTGGAAGGATACTTGGGTCTCTATTACGGCTCTGCTGTGGACTCTGATACAGAGACATTACTCTATGAAGTCTCCGTATCAGATGTGTGTATATGCGCATTGTGTTCAGGTGTCAGAAGTTGCTGTCCACACATTGAGGTCCTTTGTGTTGTCCTGCAAGTAAAATGGGAAGTCAGAGGGTGCAGTAATGGTCTTCTCTTCCTTCCTCCTATTAATTTTTAGGAAGTTTTTCTGTGAAACGCGTGTCTGTGCTGTTGCTCTCCATGAGTAAAGGGAAATGGTCATGTGGTTTTGTGTCATGCAATATCCTTCTTTGTCACGGGAAACAGCCATCTCCTTTCTCAACCGCTGACATGCTTCTGCTGACATACAGTTCAGACCGAACAGGAAGGTCGTCATCTGACCAAAATACAGCGCAATCACAATTTACGATTTCGTTTCAGCTCTTAACACTGAAAGCTTGTAAGTCTTTTGGAGAGCAGGAAACAGCACATCTTGAAGGCCTTAGTTTCATTCAACTTTCATTTTTTCAGTGGCTAATGCTCGCCCTTTCTGAGTCAGGTCTTCACAGTGGGTTCCTGTGTGTGTGTGTGTGTGTGTTTGTCTGTCTGTCCGTCTGTGTATGTGTATATGTGTGTGTGTGTGTGTGTGTGTGTGTGTGTGTGTGTATGTGCCTGAGTATGTGTGTGTGTGTGTGTGTGTGTGTGTGTCTCTGTCTGTCACTGTCTGTCGGTGTGTGTGTCTGTCTCTGTCTGTCTGTGTGCGTGTGTGCGTGCGTGTGTGCATGTGTGCATGTGTGCATGTGTGCATGTGTGTGTGCGTGTGTGTGTGTGTGTGTGTGTGTGTGTGAAAGACAGGGGCAGACACAGGGATTGGGAGAGGGTCATGAACAGGCCTCTGCTGTAATGCATGTGTCTCTCCTCGTTTTGACTAATGAGCAGATTTCACAGCACAAAAGCGCACGCTTTCCTCACCTTGTGAGTGCAGGTCTTTTGAAAACCGAAACCTCCGCTATAGTGTTTCATGGAGCTCACAGCTCCGCGTATTTCTGGCCAGGACGGCTCTTTTAAGGCAGGGTATCGTTTCATTGGGCCGGTTTATACTGTGGAGGTACGAGTCTAAGGGCAAAGTGAGGGCAGAGTCATCCAGCTCCCGAACCCAAATGCCCCCAGGCTGCGCTGACATGCAGCAGCTTGCAGCAGTGTTTATATTTATGCAGATATAAAAAAATCAAAAACAAACCCAAAACTCTGAGGGGTTCCCACGCTAGCTGTTCCTGTTTGGAGTCTGCTGTGGTTCCCCAGGTCTTTGCCTGCCGTGGTCTGGTGTTCCCTCCTGGACTGGGACAGCCGTCACTCTTTCTCTCAGCGCACAGTGACCATAGAGGAAATCACCTGGTTCATGCTTAATCGATGGCCTCTGAGGGGCAGTGATGCACGGGGACATCTGTGGCGCTCTGTAGATACCCCACCCACTGATGCAGCTGACAGGCCACCTCTCCGCCCCCAGGTCTCCAGACCACAGTTGATAACAGCGAAACGAGCCACACTGCAGCGATGACTTCCTTCCATGGGCTGAAACAAAGAGCAGTCTGAGTTTTCAGCATCGCTGTGTAATCGAGTATGGGGAACTGCTCCAACAAGTGTTCCTATCGAGATGGTTAGCTTACACAAGACGTTTCACGAGCACTGCTTTATTAATGTCACATAAAGTTTAAACTGTTGCTGCAGGGAAAAGGCAGTGAACATTGATTAAGAGATGCATCTGAGCCGGAGCATTAGTTCCAGTTAACTGCTGATGACAGGCTGGAGCAGGGTTAGCTTGTTTGATATTTCAGGCAGCTGTTTGCCTGGGCCTTCTCAGCTTCTGGAAACAGTGCCTTAATAGCGTTAGCACCGATTAGATCAAAGAGCGTTGATTTAGCGATAGGAACGGCAGAAGTGCTCTTCTCAGAAAATGCATTTTCAACTGCCTCGCATTCCCTAATGAAAATTGTCTAGACAAAGTTAATGTTACATTGACCCAATAGATTTTACAAGGAGACAGAAGGAAACATTTACCACCATGACAACAAGCTTCTCTTATTTGTTGGTGGGGGCAGGGGGATAATTTGGATGTTTTCGTCTCCAGCTTACGTTGTTTTAATGAATATTTTTTTCCATAGCTTCAATTCAAAATCACATAAACAAAAATAAAACTTTAATAAAACTCAGTACCTCAAATGAACACCAAATTAGCCATGAGTGCTGTGTGTAAGTGCATTCCGTGTCTCCTGCATAGATACTTTTGGATATTCGTTAATGTAATTTAGCTGAGTATTAACGTAATCTGTAGGACTGTATGGTCTGTCTGGGTTGTGTAAATTGCCTATTTGACTCTGCATGGTAAATGATTTGTAGAGTTTGGAATGGTAATTTGTAAGGCGGTGTATGGCTGTGATCCTTGGAATTGTTCCTCTTGGCTGGCAGAGACCTGAGTCAAAGAGCCTTCACAGGTTCATGTCCCGCTTTGCTTCAGCTTTTATCTCTTGCTTTGGGGTAATGAGTGGGACGGGCCGCCGAGGTCTGTCTGAGAGTCACTCTCATGGTGCCGGTGAAGGAGGATCCTCCACCTGTGCTGGACTGCATCTGTCCCTCAAAGTGCTGCGTTTAAGGCCCTTTAAATGTTTATGCAAATGTGTGAATTTTCCAGGAGCTTCTGGTAACTTCCGATTAACATTTTATCCATCGCTGATCTAATTCCATCCACCTCGTTCACAACTGAATGATTGTTTGTCTGTGTAAAGACTGAGGCCAGCCATTGGCCAGCGAGCCCCTCCTGCCTGTTTGGAAGCGAGTTAAGCGCAGGTGTGTGCTTGGGGCAGCTGGGAGGAGTTGTTGAGCTGAGGAGTTGATGTGTTTGTGGTTTTGGGCTAGAATGGTGTTATGTTTGATTTTTAAAATAATCACGAAGTGTTTATACATGTTTCTCCTTCATGTCGTTTTGTTGTGCAATGGCTGGTGCTGTTAGAGGCTCTATCACCGGTCAATCAAAGCCTCTCCTGTCCTTATAACAGCACAGAAACACATAGCTCTTCACCTTCAACAACCAGGCAACACTCAGCACTTAATACTTAAAATAGTAAATTGCTTTTTATCATTACTTTAGAGAGTGACAGGTGTTACTGTTGCCGTCGGGTACATCTGCACTGTAAACTGAAAACAGCAGATGCCACAGTGGTGGAGTGAAAAGCACAAAAAAACATCAGGCAAACGCAGACAAGGGCAGTCTGGGAACTTCCGAAGTGTAGCTGCAATGAAAGGACACAAGGCGCTCTTTTAGCTGCGGGGACTGTACTGGAACAGAAGGGAGAATTGTCCTCAGCATTTCCAAAGAAGTCTGGTAAAGAATCAGTCTCATCATCATCAGACTATCATCATCAGTATTTATTTTTTTTCCAAACCTATCCCCGCCTACACATTTTAAAAGACGTTAGCGGTTACATTGTCGAAGAAGAGGAGGAAAGAAAGAAAGCATCACAAAAATACTAGAGCAGTAACTCATATATCTGGAAAATAATTCACTCGTAATCATTTTCCTGCTGATCCTTCATTCATAGAACCCAGATTGAGGTAAAGAGCACCATGCAGCAATAAGAAAACACTGGAAAGAGGAATAATGTATGAGCTTAGTATCTGCCATGAATCTGTTATGGTCATGTTTAGTAATGTTTAACACCATTGAGTTCCTTGAGACGACATAGCAACTTGGCACAACACAACACAGCCTTACAAGTAAATACTCAGGTAGCGATTGTAAGGGGACCCCTCGTTAGTAACAGGCGAGACAGGTGACTGTCGCTGAGATGCCTGAGGGGGAATTCAGTGCACTCCCTTACTAGGATGTTTTACCTACTCATCGCCTCAGGGGATTTAATGCTACTTGAGGCCTAGCCTGTCACCATGGAGACAGCTCGCCCTGGATGCAAAACAAACCCCGGGATGTAAAAGAGACCATGACAACCTGCAACTGCAGCACAAAAGGCTGTAATTCGTGGGAAGGTGACAGTGACCGCAGAGCTTTGTGTCAGGGTTGTGCCTCAAAGTGTTCTACCCACAATAGTAAAGATGGAAAAAAAAATGTTTTTAAAAGGAAGACAAAGTCACAGTCCCCGTTAGCCCCTGTAATTCATGTAATGATGGGCCTGCACAGTCAGGAAACCCGTGCTCTCCTGCCTGATCTGCATGTGACTAACTCTCTCTAGGACTGTGCTATTTGTGTGTTTTTATCTGGGCTTGCTGTGGTAATGGAGACAGATATTCCCTCAGTGCCGGCCAGCAAGCCCCAGTTGACTTTCAGTTCAATAGGATAAGGATTGATAAGGATTTTAAAAACAATAAAACATTTTGAATAAAGAAATCATTTGAAATATTTTGCACTCAGAATTGATGCAGGACACATTTTTAGTAAGTAGTAAAAAAAAGTAAAAAAAGTAAAAAAAAAAAGTAAAATCTAGACCCTGTTGGTGTTGTCTCCTTACTGTGCAGCAGATGTCTAATTCAGAGAGAAGATTCACACTGAAAGACGTTTTGAGGTCTGTAATACTGGAAGCTTTCCAGAATGTCTGCAGTACTGGTAAGGCTCAGCTCAGATGTGCTCTACTTTGTGTGTGCCTTTCACTCATGCGGTCAACAGTGGCAGCCCACGACACATGGAAAAACACACAGAATAGACAACATACTTTATAGATAGAACTTCCCACAGTGAATAAGTTTGTGGGTGGGGTGGTTGCGCTGTTTTAGTTTGATGGTAAGGGCACATATTCTAATATATAGACCACATAGTGAGTACTACACTGAAAAGTCTGTCCCTGCCATTGTTGAAGCTACAAGTGTTCTGATTTACAGACTCTTTGTGGATATTCTTGAAGGGGCTTGGTCTAAAAGTAACCCTAACCCTAACCCTAACCATAGGAATGCATACAGCACCTACACCTACTGCTGCCAACTGGAAGCCCCTAGACAGAAATTGGAAAGGCAAGCCGGAGCTGAATAATAAATGGAGTATGTGTGGTAGGTACCTGGGTTGCCAGGGAGACAAAAAGCAATTCTGATTCAGGAGCTTTAGGAATGTGGGTCTTTCATTGCTATCAAGGTTTTATCGTTATTATTATTAGCATTCAAAGTCAACTGTGTAGTTTCCCTGATAAAATGTAGGAAAGGTACACACAGGTGAGCTGTCCCCTCTGAGACCCGTGTGTGCTGCCCTCAGGCTGAGCTCTGCAGGCCTGGTCTCTCAGCAGGGCTGTCTTCAGCACCCGATGGATGTTGGAGCGAATGAGCAAAAAGCATTGTGACACTGTGAACGCTACATAATCATTTAAAATGCAGACTACAGGCCGTCCACATCCATCGAGGACTTCTCTTTCTGTGAACGCTACATAATCATTTAAAATGCAGACTACAGGCCGTCCACATCCATCGAGGACTTCTCTTTCCGGCAGTGATAGCGGCATCGGTCGGGTCTCTTCCTGTGGCTTTAATGTGCTGGTTGTGCCTTTTCTCGTCCCTCATCTTCTGTGTGTTATTTGCGGCTCTGTAGTGATCAGCGAGCAGAGTGTACTGGTAAGAATGCCCATTTAGGGAAGGACCCTCCTTCTCACTGTTTCTTCAATTAATGTGATGCAATTGATATGAGTGCTGTCCTGATGTTTTGGCTTGATGCATCTGCTTTAGGCCATCCCTTTTTCTATTTTTTTAGAATTACATAGAGGTTACTGACAATGTCAGAATGACAGTCTAGTGATCGTTGTATAAGGTTTTACCACCTGTTTGTGTGTGTGTGTGTGTGTGTGTGTGTGTGTGTGTGTGTGTGAGAGAGAGAGAGAGAGAGAGAGTCTATGTGTGTGTGTGTGTGTGTGTGTGTGAGATTCTGTGTGTGTGTGGTTGTGTGAGTCTGTGTGTGTGTGTGTGTGTGTGTGTGTGTGATTCTGTGTGTATGTGCACGCTTGTGCAAGCATGCATGTGCATGGGAGAGAGTCAGACAGGAAAGCTGAAAGAACAGCAGGTGGGAAGAGATAGGGACTGCCCCACAGTCTTCTCTGGAACCTTGCCCTCCCCCCACCCACCATGGCATTACACTCTTACTACATTCACAATGAGTCAGTTTCAGTTTCATTTCACATTTCCAAAAGATTCACTTATTTTAACCACACAATGAAAGGTTTTCGTTCCTGTCTGCTGTTTCCCCCTGTGAGGACCATCACTGTGGGTGTACCTGTCCCATCCTCCACTGTTAGTCACATGACATGATGACCGTTCCAAACAAAATTACCACCACGGGTGAGCGTTATGAGGAAGTCAGTATCCACTGCATTGTTTCAGAAGCAAAATTTTGCAACTTTCCAAAAGGAGGAAATAGGATAAGAAGGTGGATTTCTTTTCAATCTTCCCTTTGTGCGCATCTCCTCAATGACAATACACTTTGTTGAGTGGCTATTTCAGCATGCTGGATCTGCTTGCATTTGATGGTTTACAGCATGCTGACTGATGAGAGCCCTGAATGCATACAGAGCATGGCAAACACAGCAGGAGAGCTGTCCGGTGTTTCAAAGGCAGAGATGATGTCTGCTGGTTTTTAGGCTTCTCTAAAGTAAGTCACACACTATGTCACTGTCTACTGAGAGCATGGAGGCCAGTGTCCTTCAGATTCATCCGCGCAGCAGATCAATTTCATTAACTCTGTCATAAAACCATAAAACCGTCTCCTTCACCTTTCTCATTAGCTTCATCTGAGACAGGCTTGCAGGTCATAGCATCTCTCTGTTAGAGACAAAAAGAGACGGACATGTGGAGCCAGTCATGCTTACAGTCACTGGGGCTGCAGACATCGCTGCCCGGATCTGGCCTGTGTTTATCACAACACGAGCTGTGCTGTCGTCACTGCAGGAACAATAACCAGCAGATAACAATGAGCTGGAGTACAGGCCTAGAGGAACAAGCAAAGGAAGGGAGTGATGTGAGGAACAAGCCTGCCCCAGAGAGATACAAACCTTCCCCAGAGAGAGACAGGCCTGCCCCAGAGAGAGACAGGCCTGCCCCAGAGAGATACAGACCTGCCCCAGTGAGAGACAAACCTGCCCCAGAGAGATACAAACCTGCCCCAGAGAGATACAAGCCTGCCCCAGAGAGAGACAAACCTGCCCCAGAGAGAGACAAACCTGCCCCAGAGAGATACAAACCTGCCCCAGTGAGAGACAAACCTGCCCCAGAGAGATACAAACCTGCCCCAGAGAGATACAAACCTGCCCCAGAGAGAGGCAGGCCTGCCCCAGAGACAAACCAGCCTGCCTCAGAGAGAGACAAACCTGCCCCAGAGAGATACAGACCTGCCCCAGTGAGAGACAAACCTGCCCCAGAGAGATACAAACCTGCCCCAGAGAGATACAAGCCTGCCCCAGAGAGATACAAACCTGCCCCAGAGAGATACAAGCCTGCCCCAGAGAGAGACAAACCTGCCCCAGAGAGATACAAACCTGCCCCAGAGAGAGACAGGCCTGCCCCAGAGAGATACAAACCTGCCCCAGTGAGAGACAAACCTGCCCCAGAGAGAGACAAACCTGCCCCAGAGAGATACAAACCTGCCCCAGAGAGAGACAGGCCTGCCCCAGAGAGATACAAACCTGCCCCAGTGAGAGACAAACCTGCCCCAGAGAGATACAAACCTGCCCCAGAGAGATACAAGCCTGCCCCAGAGAGAGACAAACCTGCCCCAGAGAGAGGCAGGCCTGCCCCAGAGACAAACCAGCCTGCCTCAGAGAGATACAAACCTGCCCCAGTGAGAGACAAACCTGCCCCAGAGAGAGACAGGCCTGCCCCAGAGAGATACAAACCTGCCCCAGAGACAGACAAACCTGCCCCAGAGAGATACAAGCCTGCCCCAGAGAGGCAGTACAGAAAGAGACAAGTCTGCCACAGAGAAAGACACAAGCCCGCCTCACAGACACACGTTCCTCAGTCAGGTTTGCAGGCTGGAAACCGATTTTTAAAGAACAGTGATCAATAAGGGAGAAGAACAAACACATTGATCGCCTCACATGGTTGCTGTGGTTTTTGCTTTGTTTGTTTATTTGGTTTGTTCTCTCCTAATGGAGCAGTACATGAGTTATTGAGGAGTATGTCTCCCCCGTGTCTCAGTTTGGACTCGGATTACGGATGTCTGTCTTTATGCTCTTCCCTAAGGGTCACCTGATACAAAGAAAACACGCTGAGGGATCCTTCCGCACAAAGAGCCCTGCCGTCTGCTGCCGAGGCAAGGCTGCCTGTTATTTTCCCTCCACAAAAGCGTCTCAGACGTCTCTGAAAACTGGCTGCCATTGTTCAGGGAGTGCTATCACTAGGTGTTTTACTCACCCATGTAGGGAGTGTGTTTTATATGCCAGAGAACAAATTCCCCTCAATCTGTCTTGCAGCTGTGTGACACAGCTCTTCCCGGACACTCAATCAGTGTTAGTTAACTTTTTTTTTTTTCACAGTCATGTTTTGCCAGAGCTGCAGTACTCGTGTGTGGAGATGTGCCCTTTCAGCAACATTTGCTACTTGTCCTCTTTTTGTTACAGTGCTTTTTTACAATCAAAACTGTGAGAAAGTGCTGAAAAATGGTGTTTTATCCAGGTGGAATTTTAAAGAAGCAAAAAACACAGAGCTATGATTCCCTCAGCTCTGGAAAAGGCAGTGAAGAGACTGCAACTGAGAAAGAAAAAAGAAATATTTATGTAATTTGACAGCTCTCCTACAGAAACGGGGTTTCATTCGAAGTTCACCTGTTCCCAGGTGTGAGTGTGTGAAGGAAAAGGAGGAGAGCTTGTTGGGTGGAACTGCCTTCCCAAAACCGGCACTGAGCAGTTCGGGCCTGTCCTGAGAATGAGGCTGTTGCCGTGCTCCCAAGCTCAAATTTATCATCCAAACGTCAGGAGAGCAGGCAAGAAGGAATCTTACTGCCACAGGACAGGTGATTGCGGGGGGGGGGAACGGGAAAGTGTTGGGGCTGGATTAAAGGATAGATTTCAGGGGTTACTGTTTTTGATAGGGGTCAGGAGAAGGACAGCAAAAGAGGCAGGGTGGTGGCAACTTTGTTGACTTCACAAACAAGATCATTTGTCCATCGTTGTCATAACAACAGAGCACTATTCTCCTAAGCCACCCTGGTGTAATAGTGATATGAGGAAATCAGATTGGGGGGGGGGGGGGGGGGGGGGGGTTGCGCTCACAGTACTCATGACTCATTACACTATGTAATGAATCTGGTTTGCAGATTCAAAGATCAGTGACAGTTATGTAGATGCTGTTTTGTTTTTTTGATTTTAGCAGTCCTAATGGGACAGCCCTTTTCATACGTCTTTGTTCTCATCCATTACCTGGCTCCTCTCTGGCACTCTCACAGAGCTGGTTTTTGGGGAATACTCAATTGCCCCAAAAGCTGTATTAATGTGTGCAATCCTTGGCAGGATTGCTGCCATATCATGCTGTTTCTTCCTCAAATCTGAGAATTCGGCTTAGATTTGAACTTTTTCTTTCTCTTTCATTAAAATTTTAATTTCTTCATAGTTTTTTTGTGTGCCAGACATCCCTGTCAAATTCTAGGAATATTGAAAAAATAAGGAACCTAAAAAATCATATCCTCCACTTTGTTGCAGTACATTCAAAGATAACAGCCTCTTCAGGGAAAAATAACAATTATACTTGCCTTTTCACGGCAAAGATGGCCTCGGTTTGGAATTCTGTGGAGCTTCATATTCAGGCTGAGATTCAGGTTTCCACAGAGCTGGGATGGATTGAACAGGGGGGACACAGCACTCCCACCCAGGCCTCCACTTCCCCTCCTCCCCTGGGGCTGCTCGGTCTCATGGGAAAAGGGCAACCTGCCTCTTGGGAAACGCTGAGCCAAAATGAGTGAGGTGCGCAGCTATTTTTAAGCTCCCTTGGTGAGTGGAATGGTGGAGGGAGTATCATGATATCCTGGGCCACTCAGACCTGGTCATGCACGGCCACAGGGGCTGTGGTGTTTTCGTTTTGGTTAGTTTATGTGGAAAACCTTCCGAGACCAAAGTGCAGCCCTTCTGTTAAAGATTTCTGCAGGTATCTGTAGGCACATTCCTCAGTGTTTGAATCGCTGCATGGCCCATACTGACACCTTCCACACACACACACACACACACACACTCATATGCACATACACGCACAACGCACACACACTCATACGCACACAGACACACACACATACACACACATCACTCATACACGCACACACACACACCTCTCTCTCTCTCACACACACACACACATGCACACACACACACACTCATATGCACATACACACACACACACACATAAGCACACACCACGCACACACACTCAAATACACACATCACTCATACACGCACACACACACACCTCTCTCTCTCTCACACACACACACAGACACACACACATGCACACACATCACTCACACGCTGTCAGTCTGTTCACAGTTATTTCTCATGTTACTCAATTCCTCTGGGTGGGTGGAGATGGGAGGGGTCAAACAGGAAGGGTAGAAACTGGTTGGTGGGACAAGTCTGAAAAGCTTCATTGTGCTGGAAGTCTGAGAGTATATACCTGTGCTTTGAGTCCATGTATAAAAATCATTTTAAACATTCACGCTTACACTAGAGGCCCTGTGGGATTTTTTTTTTTTTTTTACGGAAATGATGACTGCATTTTTTGCAATATTAATTAGGAAAAACGGAAAACTTAACTCCACCACCATTTAAGTATAAGGAAAATGATGTGTCTATTAGGGCTGAATGAGTAAAGAGTCAACAATGCATTAAGCTATAGAAAAAACCTTACCCGGTGTCCTTGCCCGCTATGCTGTCTTTATTCTAGATTAATATGTGCATACAACCTGTATGTTCATTAAACATCAGCTGCTGTAATTGTGTTGGGTGTGGTCCATGATGTGTCTATGACTCAACGTTTCAATCTGTTGTTTGAAGCTGGTCTATTCAAATTCTGTATGTGCGACAGTTAGTCTCTCAGAGACATCCATCAAAGGCCATCTGTTAGCGGCAACACATAGAAGCCATCAGTCAGGAGGTTTAACTAACAATATGACGCAAAGCCAGCCCCCTCAAACAGCTTTGATACTGCAGAAAGACACAGAGCAAATTTAATCAATGACGTGATGTCATTGTCGTCATCTGTCTGTCAGCAGGCTTTGTGAGAACAATCAGCCAATCAGATGGAGGCCCACTTATCACAATCTGATCATCTGGGGTTCCACGCAGGACACAAACAAGATAATTCATTTGGTAGATTTTGTTTGTTTGTTTGTTTGTATCTTTGGATGCAACGACTTCTTGCTAATCTCATCTCTGGATCTTTTGTCCCATCATCACCTTGTGCTGATCAGAAAATCACCTGTATGGCGAGTTCAGGGTGGTGTGGGAGTCAGGGCACCTGGATGGGGTTGCCAGAACAGCGAGGGACACAGAAAATCACCTCTATGGGGAGTTCAGGACAGTGAGGGAGACAGCAGGCCTATCCCCAGCGGGAGGAAGCTCAGGGCTCGCAGACTCACACCGTCAGCACCTGCAGGGCAATGCGGAGAGGAGCTGCATGCTGCTATTATATAGATCAGACCTACACAAAATGGCACAACAGAGGATTTTAGCAACCCCACAGGCTCAATTTGCATTTGTAAAACAGAATATTTGCACATGAGTAGGACCTACACTGGGATAATATTGTACTAGCAAGCTGTCCATTGTTGCCACGATAGCCAATAGCCACATTGTGCATGTTTGTTCTCTGTCCTCACTTGTCGGGACAGCAGAGGACCAGGTGTACTCTTAAAAAGGCATCGATGTGGGCGTCACATCCCACAGAGCTGTCACCAAAAATGACCTCGCGTGACATTCTGATGCAACCCTTTACCAAAGCGGAAGCTTGTGACACACAGCCTGCTGTCAAGAAGGGCTTGAGTCTTTTTTGACCCTTTTTGGATGCTTGTGGCTAGCCTACATGTCATTATTAGCTAAAGAGGCAGTTTAACCACCCAGGCAGCAATCATCAGGTCAAAAAATACTTCTTCAGAACAGAAAACAATTTTTAAATCACCATTAATTCAGAGTAGCATGTCCCTTTGGAAAGGCACCAAAGCCTGCTTTAATGCATCATTAGTGAAGCACCACTGCATGGAACTGGAGTTGAGTGTGTGCTCACAGAACACACAGTGCTATACACTGCCCTGTTACCTGGCAACAGGTGTGGAGGCTCCTCCCCAGCGGCGTACTCTGTGGACAAGCGGTATGATGCGTGTGTTTGGTAATCAGCGTGTAGGACTGCCTGTTCAGCCAGCAGCCACTCACCTGCTGATCTCTGTTTTAAATCTCACTCCTTTCCAGTCTCTGATTTGACCTCTGTCCTCTCTCCTCTCAGCTGTGCTGCTGTAGCTCAGCTAAACCTGTTAGGTAAGAAAATTGGAGGGGGTTTGATGTAGCTGACCAAACATTGATAATTCATGTTTGTGAAGACAACTTATTTACTGTATCTTCATTGTACAGCAATCTATGCATCTTGCCTGGGATTTACAAGTACTTATTTTTTCCAGAAATCAAAATTATTTCAAGGTCTGTTTAGATAAATGTTTTAATACGAAGGTGGAATATATTTTTTAGTGACCCAGCCCAGGTGTTCCTCTGTAATGTGAACGCAGGGCTGTGTCAGAATCAGTTCCTTATGTCTGAGATTTCAGCAGAGTGAGATTTCATGCCCTCCATTCTCTCTGCAGCTCTGCATCTGTAGGTGTGTCTGTTAAATTGTTCCCCATTTCACATTATTTAACTGAATCGCTAACAGCACAGAACACTCAGTAACTGCCCCAGCTATCATCCGGCCATCACAGCTTAATCAACAAAGGAGTCCAGCAGAAATTCTTTGGTCTGTGTAAATGTTTAGCTCATACATCCTTTGGATCAGTGTTATCTTATTGTGTCAAGAGACAGCCCTGGTGACAGACCCTTGGGTGACCTGTGGATGAATGAATACCTTTATGGATTCAGGGACAGACAGTGTGTGGAGGGCTCATGTCTGCGTGTGCATGTTAACAGCTCCTCTAACCTTTCCCTGTCCTTGAACTCTGCTCCTCTGTCTTCCTGACCTCTCTCTGTGTGGCTATGCCGTGTCCAGGAAATCCTGTTGCCCAGTTCCAGCAGGTTTTCTAGGTATGTTGCAAAATGCACTTCTGTGTTTCACAGTTCTGCAGCTGCAACCTAAGCCTTCGTCTTCAGATGCTGCTGTTGATTGTATCTTGGTGCGGGTGTGGTAATAACGCATTGTGGTATACACTAAAAACTCTGTAACAGACGAGAAACTGATGGCAATCAGTTATTACTGATGTCTTTGAAGGCGGAGGGGTGGAAGGGGGGCATGTGTCAAATTTTGGAACAAAGAAATAGAAAAGGGAAGACAGATGTGACGCTCCTGGGTTATGTCCCACAGATGCAGTTTGATTGTCAATGAGAAACTTCTTTTATATTATCATATCCATTTTTTAAGCATTGATACCACTAAGTGTTTTTTTGATCACAAACTGGAACTGCATCTAAGCCTTTCTTTTATCTTGGGCACGGCACTAGGCGTGGCTTGTTTCCACAGCAGGCCGGGTGCTTTGTGTAAAGGCCTAAGACCTGGATTATGTGCCACAGAGGTGCCATGGCAACAATAAGCAAAAACCCTCTGCAAATAATGTCGCTGTTCACTCACAGCTCAAAAGGAGTCCTCCTGATGCACTCACAAATGCAAATACCTTCCGTGTAAAATGGAGTCGAGCGGGCGACTTGTGAGGGGCAGAATCCAACACTGTTCGGCACACCTTGGCGAGAGACCATCAGCTGCTTATCTTACCCCTGTGAGGATGACATCAGCTCTCTGGGTTCGGTTACACCGAGCACACACCACCTTAGGTGTAAGCCCCGCGCTCGGACTCCCCATCTGTTTCACCCTGCCCATTAACCCATTGTTTTCGTCACTGGCCTCATTTGTCTGCCCGGGATTAAGTTATCCAGGTAAAGAAACACGACACTCTCCGGTGCGCGTTGGGGGCGCGGTGAAAAGCTCCGGCCTGGCAGGGCGGGATGAGGGCTGGAGCTCTGCTCTGCTGAAGGTCGTTTTGCTGTTGCTGAATCCACAAAGTACAGCAAGCATTTCAAATTACTCTCAGTGTGAGGCAGTAGGGGTCAAAGTTTGTTTGATTTCAAATTTTCATTGATCTTATTAAAGGTTAAAAAAATATATTATGACACCAGAGGCATTTGATGGGGATATTAGAAGACCAAATCCACACAGGCTCATTCAATAAAAAAGTGGATGGGCATAATCAGGAACACAGACAACTCATCCAGTTTAATAGAAATAGAATTTGTGTGTATGTGTGTGCATGTGTGTGTGTATGTGTTTGCATGCCTGTGTGGGTAGGGTGAATGTTTGTGTGTGTGTGTGTACGTGTGTGCATGCCTGTGTGGGTAGGGTGAATGTTTGTGTGTGCACATGTGTGTGTATGTTTATGTGTGTATGCGCGATAGACAGAGAGAAGACGCTAGCTACTTCATCATAAACAGATTCCCCAGACACTGCTGTTGTGAGTAAGTAGAATTAAGATAACTACAGTAGCCTAATGTTCCTCTGTCACTGTCCTTCTGTATCCCACAGTGCTTTGCTCTCTCTCTCTGTGGAGACAGGCAGACACAGACAGAAATACAGATATATGCAAGCACAGATATAACTGCAAACACAAACTGACAAAAGTATATACTGGGGGTGTGACATATGGACACAGACAAATCTGAGCTGCAGTTAAAACAAACTCTCTCCCTTCTCTGTTTAATTTCTAAGCACGAAAAGCAAATGGGAAAAGTGGAGATCTCCCAGTATTCCTGTTTGGACTTTAGGGATGGAGAAACACCACTTCTGTAAAGTGAGAGATTTACCGGAGAACTAAAACGCCACCTCTGTGGTGTGAGAAAGCCACCTCACAAAGGTCTCCAGAAAGCACTCCTTTCCAGGGAATGCTTTCAAAGTAACCATTCCAAATGATGTCATTGCACACAGGAATTCCAAAACTGTGATGCTCTTTAGTGTATCCGGGCTTTTAAAAGCATGTCTGTCTAATATTGCTAACTAACATAATAGTTAAAATGGTCACATCAGCATATGCATACCTCCCTTTCTGCAGTCTCCTTGGTCTTTATTCATACTCTGAGGGGCAGTTACCTGTTCTTAATCCCCAAGAGAACACAGCTACCCAGAGTTTATTTAACTTTGCAACTGTATGTGGAGCTTCTTAACATTTATGGGAATGTCTGCACGGTGTTGGGTGAGATGTTCCTGCTGGCCCTTTGAGTCCTGGCAGGTCAGCACATTCACACTGCTATTCCTTCTGTTTCACCAAGTCCCAAGCACCAAGACGGTATTTGCGTCTGACTATTACTATTTATCACTGGTACATGATGCGCCATCCATGTTTACATGGCCGCAACATCAACACGGGCTAGCAGGTCGTGTGGACAGCATTGCTTGGACGTTTTTGAACAGATCTGTTGGTCTGAAGCAGTCCCCTTTTCACGTGGGAAACAGACCCAGGTTCCATTCATTCTTACTTGTTTGGCACTACAAGCATACTAGCAAGACGAATCCCTCAGGGGTAGCTAGTCATTATCTGTCTCAGCTTATGCCGAGTCCGGAAGTGGCGCGTCCTCCAGTCGCGTCTACATTACTGTCGCATTCGCTTGACGCTAAAGTTCATCTCTTCAGTTACATTGGTAGCTGTGTATTTGTAAGTTATAGTTTAAAGTCCCTGCCCATCCAAACCGTCTGCTGGGACGCAACACGATAGCATTCGCTTGACGCTAAAGTTCATCTCTTCAGTTACATTGGTAGCTGTGTATTTGTAAGTTATAGTTTAAAGTCCCTGCCCATCCAAACCGTCTGCTGGGACGCAACACGATATCAAGACATTTTGTTCCAAGACGGCTCAGCCGCGGTGTTTCACATCCTAAATACTCACGCAACTCCGCCCTTTTGCTTAACATACAGCCACGTCACGTGTCTTTCTTTGAGGAGGAGCGGTGTCTTTTCCTCTCCCATCGCAGAATGACCGAGGTGAAACCAGTGGATCTTGCCAGAATCTCGCTTTGGCTGCGTGGGATGTGGAATATTCCTCAGTAGTTACTAAGGTATCGTTAACTTTTACACAGATGCGGAGAAACGCAAACGGCTTCCGATGGCAAATGTTTGACAGCGAAGAGAGATGACTTAAATGAAACTTTTCTCTACTTTGTCGACAGCTTAGCATCTGAAGGAACACCGCAGTCCAACTTCCACGCCAGAGTGGAAAATAGGCTCTCCTTTCCAGTGAGCTTGCGGCGTAAGGATGAGGAGGAGTTAAGGTTGTTTCTTTAATCGGCAAGGTATTTTATGACCACGTTACTCCTTTTTATCCTGAAAATGTGTGATGAATTTGAATTATCAGGCAGTAGAAGGCATGTGGTGAGCACGTTAGCCAGTATGGTCTAGAAAACAAGCGGTACTAGCTAGTTGGCTAAGTAACCAAGTCAGGTTTTAGTACCAAGATTTCATTTTCACTGTAACCACCGAACTGGCTAACCATAATATGGCAATAAAGGTGTAGGTTAAGCAGTTACAGTTGTAGGAAAATTTCGAAAAGGTGTATTTTATTTTCCTCTCCTTACGAAAGGGTTTTACCCGTTAGCTGTCTGGTGATACTCCGATTTGAAACATCACTACTTATCTAAGGAAAATGTGTCCATGGTTTTAAAAGTTTAAGTTTGATAAGTTGTAACGATATTGATTAATAACATTAAATATTATTAAGTGTTAGGGCCAGTGCGCTAATTATAGTT
Organism: Megalops cyprinoides; assembly: GCF_013368585.1. Lineage (NCBI taxonomy): Eukaryota > Metazoa > Chordata > Actinopteri > Elopiformes > Megalopidae > Megalops > Megalops cyprinoides. The sequence goes on along the minus strand of NC_050597.1, from coordinate 2,223,316 downwards.
ACACATGAAAACCGGAGAGCGCTCGAAACCGTGCGCTTTCAGCAAAACACGCACACCTGCCGAAACGAAAGCGTGACGCGTCATTCGACGGATAGAGAAACCTACATTGTTTCTCGCTTTTGGGGTTTTTGCGTTTAATTTAACCTTAAATGCAGCAGAGGTGTGTGAATATTTACCATTTGCCATTTATCGTTGTAGTTAGTCGGTTTGATCTCCGCCGCTTTAGAGCGAACTGGTGAAGACTGACCGCCTTTATCTACCAAACTCTTGGTGCCGAAGTCGTTGTCCCTCTTAAGCCTCCTTCGATTTGTTGTTCGAAACATATTTAATAACAATGAAATTCGAGTGTTTAATAACACTGAAACTCGAGCTATAGTATAGCGTTACTGTAGGTAGCTTACAATAGTCAAGTAGATCGAGTTTTTCAATAGGCCTAGCTACATATTGTAATTTTGTTTTGGTGTTGACACATTTGAATACAAATGTAAACATATATGTGTGTGATGTGCCTTAGCTAAAACTTTGAATAACCTATCACTTAAAAAGAGTTCGGTTTACCAGTGATATGTCACTCGTTATTCGATACCTATATGCTTGTTCCGGCGGCTCCTACGGTATACACTAGCTATGTGTCTGTTGCATTGGTCGCCCTGTAGTTCGCACTGCTGGCTCGTAAGTCAGATTTAGAAAATGTTAGAACTTTTGTCACGGTAGATTATGACGAGAAACGGTAGTTTGGCTGGGTGGTGGATTTCTCCCATCTCACATCGCTGAGAAAATGAGCTTCCTCCATCCAGCTGGACCAGCTCACTCACCGTCAATCACCGTAATATCCAGGAACGGGCCATGTATCTGGGTTGTATCTGGGAATCAGGTCTTGATATGTCACAGACCCTTTAGCATGAACGGGGAGAGCTTTCCACATGTTTAAAGAGAGCGTGGGTAAAGCTTCTCATGTGATGTGCATTAGGATTGCAAATTGACTTATATTGTGTATATATTTACTGAATCGACTTGCTACCCATACCCCAGTTATTAGTATTAGTATTGACAATATCATTATAGCTAACTTAAGGCATCCCACTCTGAAATTTACTGTACTGTTAAAGTAGTTCTCTGTGTATATGAAAATATAAAAACAAACCTCAGAGGCCACAACTGTAAGGGCCAAATGAATTAATGTAAATGTAATGTAAATGGTGTGCCAGGGGGGAGTTCGGCAGGAGCGGCAGTGTTATGAGATTCTCCCCTCTGTGGGAGAGAGGGGGAGGCTGAGCAGGTGGGCGGGGGCAGAAACAGCCGTGGCACGGATGTGGTGGTGAGGAGGTTGCAGCGTTGAGTGTGTGTTCAAGATTAGATTAGAGTTTGGTTATCTTAATTGGCAAATGGGTGGCAAGCACCAAGCAACATCCGCTACCGGCACACAAGCTAAGGTCACGTCACCTAAAAATTGCGTATGTGATGCAAACAACAAAACTGAAACACAGCGTTACTGTAGACATAATTCTGCTCAATTACAGGCACATTGTTAATCACAAAAGAGCATATTTAGCCTGATTGAGTAGGAAAGCCAGCTTTCACTGTCCCCTAGTCTGATGCACACTGAAATGTTTCAGTGTTTACAGTAGTTTATGGTATCAGTGTGCACATTTATTGACCGTCCTAAGCTGAATGCAGTGATAAGGTTGTCTGAGAGGTAAGGAACGTCATGACAATGATATTTCAACCATCCCGAAATGAAAACTCGTAGAATAATTGCTTCAGCTAGATGGTGTTTATCCTGGGCGCATCCCAGTAAAAACTCTCTATCCTCTCACTGTATCCCACACCCCCACTGCGGTGTTTTTAGGTTGTAAAACTGTCACAGATGAGCCAGTGAAGCTAATTTTAGACCTTATACTTCTGATGCTGTGTTGTGTGTTCTCTTGGTTCAGCCTTTTCGTCGGTGTGAGCAAGGTGGTATTGAGAATTTGGGTGTGAATCAGTGAAGCTCGGATCACGGTGCAGTGATGCAGAAGGCCTTGGGAAATAGTGTTGGGCTTTTGGTCAGTGCTGGCCTGTGGGAGTCATGCGCTCGGGTGCAGTCACTGAGGAGGAAATGACAGCATGCACCATGAGTTGCATTTCTCAGCCTCCACGCTGGGAAAATGCGAGTAGGAAGAGTTAGGGGTTATTACAGTGTCCCCGGAGATACTCTGTATGAGAGACACTCACTAATAACACCACCCAGCAATTCATAATTACGTTTCATGTCTGTTGTAAACAAGGAAAGCATATTGTCATATTTCAGGATATGCTGCGCTGAATTGGAACTCTGAATCTTGCCTGTTGATACTGGGTTTTGTTGTCAGCAGTTTCTTTCTTGGGTTTCTCAGACTGCAGTGCTGACAGGTCTGATCTTCCCTGAGAGAGAGCGTTGTCCCTGAACTCCAGAAAATGTTTGGATTGAGTAGGCTACATTTTAGCCCTTTTGGACTCAGAGTTTAGAATCAGAATAGAGTAGAATCGGAAGAATAGATAGGAAAGAGTAGAATCAGTAGTGCTAACCCTGTTAGAATCTGATTCTAAACTCCGATAATCTAAGCAAAAGTGTTTACTCTTCAGGTTTTGTGAAGAGCATGATTCAATCTAAGAATAAGATATTAAGCAAATGAATTAAAATAAGTGTAAAAATTGCAAGGAAGGAACAGGGCTTAGCTTATAACCTGAAGGCTGCTAGTTCGATTCCCCCTTGGGCTACTGCTGTTGTACCCTTGAGTAAGGTACTTAACCAGAATTGGCTCAGTAATTATCCGGCTGTATAAATGGATGGCATGTAAAAATTGTAAGCTCTGGCTAAGAGTGTCTGCTAAGCAAATGTAAAGCAGTTCACACAGTGTCACAGGTCACAGGTCTGCCATTGCTGAAGTGAAAAAAGAAACTTTTTATAAATTTATTTACAATCCAAAGTAACTCTTCCATAAATTCATAGTTTAGGCATATGGCCGGACAGCTTAGCAGCTGGAAGGAAGCGTAACTTCTAAGGAACTCTGAATAGCCCACTGAGGTGCTTCTCTTGAGGACATTTTGCCAAAAAAACACTCAAACCTAATGTTTTTTAATGAATGCTTTCCGAAGCGTCCTGCCCACATTCTGCAGGCCATTTTTAGCTCCCATGTTTGGGAGATAAGTTAGTGAGGAATGACTTCTGTCTCTAACTGAGAAATTGTTTACAATGCCAGTAATTCTTCAGATGCTCTCTCTTTAGTACAATTCAGCTGGGAAGCATAAATGGATTATTTTGTCATACAGCACAGTCCTTGGCTCCAGGACTGTGCCTTAAAACAAAATTTGGGTGGGCAGGCTATTTTATGTTGGCTTACACTGTGTATCCGGTTTGGAGTGGTGATGAATGGATATTGAGGAAACCCAGCCAGTGACAGTCCCTGGAGGAGCCAATGCCACCACTGCTGTAGCTCAGTCATTTTCTCAGAATTAACTCTCCTCCTCTCCTCCTGACAGCATTTGCACTGCGTTTCCTGTGACACTGCAATTGTTTAATTCAAGAAGACAATTGGAAAGAACTGAAGATGTTTTGTAAGAATAACTAATAGCCTACTCTAGTTGGCTGGAACATACCAGCTAAATGACATTTAAATAAATTTGGGTTGAAAATCCTTATTTGCTTTTAGTCGTTGGAATTGTTTTTACATGCAAAGTTCTGGTGTGTGAGTAAAAATGCACTGGGAAACCAGTCCCTTGCCATTCAGTAAGCCTTCCACTTAAGCTGTAAAATAAAGAATGGCATGGTAAATTTCAGAGTTTTGAAGTCATCCTTTAACTTTTATTTTCTTAAACAAGCCATTAGCATGTAACTGGGTGTCACCTGTAAACCAGCATCACTATTTTTGAAATGCTTTTTTCGCAACACTGGAACATTTTTATAGTGATTATGTTCTTATAATGTACATGTAATGCATAACTTGTTAAAATTTGGAGTTAAGTAAGGAATGTCTGCAATTCACCAGTACTTGTGAAATGGTGAAGAGCTGGATTTTAAATATATTTTCCCCGGGTATGCATTTCCTATGAACATTTCCACCTCTATTTTGTGTTCACGGTTGCTATGAAACAGAGTTGGGTCTCTGCTGTACAGAGAACAGTCCTTGTCATTATGGAATGTCTCACCTCTATAAATGGGACAGGGTCCACTCTCACTGTGCTGCTGTAGGTTGTCTGTGTCAGTTGGGTAGAATGGCGAAGATTAGAGTGGAGGCAGTGCCTATTGGCACTTACAGGTTATCAGCTGTGTGCATTCAGCTTTTTTTTAGCTGCGTTTTGAGGTGGGTGGAGATGCCCTGTGTGGGACAGTGTGTGTGCCTCCCACTGAACTGTAGATCATCAGGAGTGGTATGGGACAGACGGTTTATGCACTTTATGCTGATGTATGTAAATTTTGGCCATTTCTGAGTACTCGGTTTGCTTAACCACGTGTGCTACGGTTAACAACAGTTTAGCCCCGTGGGGCCAAGCTTGGCAGTCCAGTCCTGCAAAGGACAGTTGAGGCATACTTGCGTGTTTCTTTTGCTTCCCCATCCCGGGCGGTAGCGCGTTCGTTTTTCCGCGTTCGTGACTAACTCCGGAGCGGATTAAGACCTGGACCCCTCTGAACACCGGCCTGTCATGGCGGAGGTGGCTGAGGTTTTCACTGCATTCCGCAGTGAGCAGGTGACTGCTGATTCTCTGCCTGACTATGTGGCTCATCACAGCTCTGTCTGTATGACCTGCATTGCTCACCTGCGCCTCATTCAACAGCATTTTCAGGTTTCCTGATTTAATTATTCTGCAAAATGCTTGAGAGCATTTCTTTAATATGGGGGAATGCACGTGCTGTCCTTTCGTATGTGCAGGCAGTGTGATCAATAAAGACATTCGCCCAAAGGCCATGACTCCACCAGCCTGCAGCCATTTTGCAAAAAGAAGCACAGGTTAGAGGTGTGCAGTCATTTTCATAGGCAGTTTGCTTCCTCTTAAATAATAAAGAAGTCATTCTTTCAAACCATATATGCCGTTTTGGCTGTTAATATTCAGGCCCCTATGATTCTTTTTTTTTCTTACCGCAGTGTATTTTCCACACGTTTGCAGCCCTTCGGCTGTCAGTAAGTTCAGGTAATGCACGGTTTCATTCCAGACAGGTTTCCGCACGTCAGAATGCCTGAGCCGTGGCCACACCCTGGCATTCGGGGAGGGGTGAGCTCGCAGTGCAGAAGGTTTCGCACGCTGCACGAAGTTTTCGTGTGGCTTTGTGACCTCAGCATGACGAAATGTGCAGGCTGGGATCCATTATTTCTAGCTTGGTAATGCACCATAGAGTCTTTCCGTCTACGGTCACTCATGTTTGTATCAGGCTCATGAAATCGGTACTGGAAGTGACGATCTTTCTCGTCGCCTTGGCTGTAGGCTGACAGGCAAGCTCTTGCATGCTGTGCTAACACTAACACAGAAGAGGTGTCTTCAGAGGAATCAGCTGTACTTAATGCTGACATTTTACAGCTGTGTAGTTTTTTTCTCTCCTCTTTTTTTTTTTTGTTCTCGTATGTTCCCCTCACCTCTGTGTGAGTCAAGCGTGCTCAGAGGCCGGCTCCTGGCCGAGCAGACGCGGGGTGTGTGTGTTTGCACGTGCGTGTGTGTTTGTGCTGGAGATGCTGTTGGCTTTGTCCGCCTGCCTTCTCCCATTGGGCAGGTGTGACACGTGGCTGAATGGAGCGGTGAAGGACGCTGCTCTGCTCTCTTCTGTGAGACGCTCAGAAGGGCCGCAGCCCTGAGAGAGATGACGTCATCTGTGCTGATAACGCCGCCGCCTTGGCCACATGGGGGCGGGACAGGGGCATTCCTCTCCTGCTTTTTTAATGTTACTGCATCCTTAATAGGTCATATTTTGCTTTTCCTCCCCGTAATTCAGCAGAAAGGTGTCGCCGGAGAGAAGGCTGATTGCTCCATCTTCGCAGTGAGCCTTCCGGTTTGCTGTGGGCTGTCGGCTCATTTTATATGCGTCAGGGGAGATGCGGTCATATGCACAGGGTGGTGTTTACGGTTGTTCGGCCTGGCTTTGATTCAGCAGCAGACGCACTTGTCACGCCATGATAGGATGTTGTCAGCACGCTGGACCTCTCAGACAGTCACTTGTTGGCACAGGTCCTGTGGCTTCATGGACGGCTGGCTCTCTGTCTGTGTACAGGTGTAGCCGGGTCAGGTCGTTCTGGTTGTGACCTGGCTGCTCCTGCTTCCGACGCAGTGATCCACTCCATTTCTCTCCTCTCTCTCTCTCTCTCTTCCGTTCTCTCTGACTCACTCTCTGGCCCTCCTCGTCACGCTCTGGCAGCACCGTGCTCTCTCCCTCCACGCTGCCTCTGTGTCTGTCGCTCCTGCCCTCTCTCCCTGGCAGCACGACAGCCACTGTACCACAAGGTGACGGTCACATTACCAGCTGCGTGTGATTGTGATCGCCACGTGGAGTGTGTGTGTCCTTCTCTCTCTCTGCACCTCCCGCTCTCTCTCTCTCTCTCTCTGTGTGCTTTCCGCTCTCTCTGTCTGCCTCCTGCTCTCTCCCTCTCTCTCTCTCTCTCTCTCCCTCTCTCTCTCTCTCTCTCTCTCTGTGTGCTTTCCGCTCTCTCTGTCTGCCTCCTGCTCTCCCGCTCTCTCTCTCTCTCTCTCTGTGTGCTTTCCGCTCTCTCTGTCTGCCTCCTGCTCTCTCTCTCTCTCTCTCTCTCCCCCCCCCCCCCCCCGCTCTGGTTACCGCGGCATGCGCCACACGGTGTTGGCTTCATTGCCACCATGGTTCTGCTTCTCGAGGAACGGCCCTGTTCAGGGCTGAGCCGGGGGCACTGTGACAGATGGACAGGAAGTCGTTGGCACCAGGTGTTCCTTTTTATGACTCAAAGATCACAGTGCATTTCATTCTCATAAAACGTTCCAAACGATGGTGTGGGTGCACTGCAGACTAATGCTAATGTGAATGCTGTCTCCTGTTTAAGAGCATGCACAGGAAATTCAGTCAAAGGCTGAGAGAGCAAAGCCTCGTCTGGAGAAGGGAGGGGCTGAAGTTGGTATGTGCATCCTGTGGTGACCCTGTCCACAGATGGTGTTCTTCTAGCGAGGCTTTAATTCAGTGAGGGGTTGGAGGTCGTCGTACCTATTGACAGCACCTCTTTGGATGAGACCACCTTGTTGGAGACACCTGCCTGTGTTTTAGGCAGTCTCTTCTCTGGAGTTGCAGCTTGTGCCACTTTTGATGTTTGCTTTGTTTAATTATTGTTTGAAGTTGATGGTGCTTTTACACAGTGGTTTGGGTGTGGTGTCTACGGTACCACCTTTCTTGTTGAGTGGGCTGATTGTGCTGAGTTGAGTTAAATTCTACACCTGACTGAACCCAAAAACCACAGGAGATGAATTTCCCAGGTTGACAAACTGATAGCCTCAACAGTGATGTGAAATCTGATGAATAAGAATTTTGTTTTCTGCCCACTGTAAGCTAGCTAAGAGAATGTTAACCTGCCACCTGCAATGAAGGAATGGAACGCTTTCTTTCTTTAATACTTCATGTGCCTTTTAAAGCACACTCGAGGTCTATGGTTTCTTTAGCAACGAGCACATTCTGTGTGCATTTTTTGCGTCGCTTTACCATTCCAGAACACAGAATTTAGAATACAGCCTTTGGTCAGGTGCTCAGTGGTAATTACAACATTGAGCTTGCTCGTTATGTTTCGACATGGTTCTCCACAGGACGTGGTGAGGGTGTCGGAGACTCTGGCCTGACAGGAAGGTGAGAGAGAGACAGAGTTATGCTTATGTTAGGGCCCAGTGGTTTGCCCTGTGTCCGGTGGGTTAATTATTCACTGTAGGAGAGCGCTGTGTCCAGGCTGCAGCCTGTCTCTGTGGAATGTTCACCTTCAGCGGTGTGACTCAGGAGTTCGGAGCCAGCAGCGTCCCGCTCAGCGAGGGCCTGCTTGTGTACACTCACCTCCTGTGTTTGACCGTTCAGATAGTCTTCTGTGAAAGTGCACAAAGGGGAGTCAAGCAAACCCTCCTGCCAGCGCCGGGCTCATTTCCACAGGCTGATACGGCACGTGGAGCTGCCCGTGTGTGTGTGCTCACATTCAGGGTAGTTATTGACAAAATACTGAATGCTGAGTGCTTCCTGAAACTTTGGCTTTACAAAAACAAAAACTCACTTCTGCTTTTGTTTTTTTTATATTGCTGTTACCAAGGCATCGCCCTCAATAATACCCAGTGAAAAGTCACACAGCAAATGTTATTGATCTGTTGCGGAAGTGCAGGTTGGCGCTATATCACACGCTGAGAGGGAGAAAGACAGGGTCAGGGATGACTCCTACTTTTTGCTGGTGGTTGGAAAAGCACAAGGCAGGATGTCTGATCTCAGTGTGTTTTTTTTTTTTTTTTTTTTTTTTTTTTTTGCTTCAGGATTGCTTTTTATGTTAAACTGTTGCAGTTGTAGCTTTTACAGCCGTTTCCCACGGGGAGAGGGCGTGACATCACTCCCACAGCTGATTGACATGCTGCTATACCGGTCGCCTTCATTTCCACGAAAACGAGAGGAAACTCTGTGGGACTGGAAAATTATTTGTGAAAGTGCGTTTTATTCTCCCAGTGTCTGGTTCAGTAGGATTACTGCGTGAGACATCATCGTGGGAGTCACCTCAGGTTTGTGTTGCTGAGCTGGTTACTGGCTTTGCGCGCGTGAAATGGCGGTATGTTCAGCGGGAATTGTGAGCGCTCTGCATTTGCGTTAGCCTCGGGAGCTGGAGTCCAGCTGCTTCGATGGCCGGCGGCTTCAGGGGCTCTGTGGATTGCAGTGGCAAGCGCCTCGGGCCTCTCCTGTTTGTCCCGGTCAGGGCGTCGCCTCTCAGCTCAACAGAGCCCGTCTGGGTCTGTTGCGGGGTGTTTTTTCCGAGGTACCCCAGAGGTCAGTCCAAGGCCAGCGTCCTCTCCGTCCCTCTCTCAGCGTACTTGTTTTAAGGTTAGCTGTGATGGCAGCTGGCGGAGGGGGGGTGGGGTGTTTGTGTGTAATTAAGGCTCTGTTGTGAACAGTGTGTTCTGTGGATCTGCTGTTTGCCCAGCCCCGGCCAGAGCCCTTTCTAAATGGCCTGCTGACGTGTGGCTGTTTTGTCTCCAGGTTGCTGCTTCTCTTCGGTGCGATGCACGCTCTGCCCAGGTGCAGCTGCTGACGATGGGGTAAGGTCCAAGTGAGCGCAGCGGGACAGATAGAGACTACAGCACCTGCAGCAAGCGCCACGACATTCTCTGTACACAGGTAAAGAGCAGGGTGAGGTGGGCATGGTGTCCTTATTATCCGATTTTACAGGTTTCCCTTCATTAACTAATGCTGGGCTTTTATTTCTGCCTTTTCTGTCCAGTACTGTGCATGCTGTGTAGATTCAATGATTTATAAATCGTGTGGATGGCTCTTCATGCTCTCTGTGCCTGCTGTATGAGCCAATCAGCATGCTATAAAGATCAGTGAATTTTCACAGTCTCTGTACAGTATCAATAAATAAGACAACCTTTTCAGCACAAATGACTGGATCATTTCTGCTCTACCTTCAGTCATCAGCTCAGTATTTTCCAATTAAAGGCAGATCCCAGACAAATCCCTTGTTAACAGCGAGCGGGGTCAGAGCCATGCCGTGGGTTGATGTAGCAGAGTTGCTAGGAGGCAGAGGGAATTTGGAGGGAGGGGAATGAAGAGAAGGGTAGAAGTAAACCAGAAAGAGGAACAGGAAGTGTCCCGACAGTCAGGTAAACAGCGCTTATGACTTTGCATCTGAGTCAGTGTATAACATTTCCGTTTGACAAATTAGAAATTCAAAGAACAGATTACCGAGCTGAAGCATACATGAAAACTCAGCTGTACTCACAGAAAGGAAATTATATATTCATCCCGTGGAAACTGCTAGCGGTGTATCTGCTTAGTTTAGTAGAGTGACACAGAGTGTCATTATGCGTGATCTGTATTGCACCGTGCCACATATTGAACAGGGGTTTGTTGTCATGAGGTAGGGCTGATGTACAGCCTTTAACAGGGTTTAACAGCCTTTTGCCATATTAACATGAGGTAATCATCTACTCTGTTATTCATGCTGTCTCTGCTGAGGGTACTTATTAGCTGAAAGATGAGTAGAGTTTGATTTTCTGAAAGGTAGCTGGTTTGCAGTAGACTGTCTTGTAATGGACACTAATTGGAGTCAGGAGGACTTTAAAATTGAGGACCCATGACGTCTGCCTGCCTGGAACTGCAAAAAATCTCAGAACAATAAAGAATCGTTCCAGGAAAATGAGCTCGCTCACGAGTGTTAGGATCAATTAAAATTTAAAGCCAGTTAGTGGAAATGTTGTGTACATTCCATTTCTGAGGAACAGTGTCATCTTGTGGTCAGAAAAAGCCTCACTGATGAGGACTATTAACGTGTGGTTTCGAGCTACACGCTGTTTATTTCCCTGAAATGCATGTTGAGCTTAGAATACTTTAACCAACTCCGTTTGGTAAACGTGAGACATGGATCTTCACTGTCAGTGCCTTCCTGTTCTCCTCTAGGACTCAGAAGCTCTGATCTGTCATTTAATACAGGTGTGAGGAGTGCATTAGAAGAAGAACAGGAAGTGTAATGATAAAGCAGCTTGATGGCTGATGTTGAGTCTTTGATAGAAAACGAAGCGAAACTTGTGTTGAATGTAAGTCAGCTTGACAGGAGAAAAGCGTCTGTCCTCAGCGGTCCTGATTGAGTTTGTTCCTCTGCTCCCAACCCCACTCAGGTAGAGAGAGGTGCAGAGATGGCCCAGGCACGCAGGAAGGTGAAGCTGCTGGGGGTGATGATGATGGTGAACTTCTTCATCTACATTGTGGTGGAGGTGGCCCGCAGCAGCAGCCAGGGCAAGGGCGGCCAGGACAAGGTGCACATACCCACCGAGAAGTTCTGGAAGAAGCTGGCGGTCAGCGAAGCCTACTGGAACCGTGAACAGCAGAGGTTGGATTTCATCCACAACCCCATCTTGAGCTCTGAGAATGGCTCTGCCTCCGGCCTGCCGGACTGGCTCAACCACACGGCCGACCGGAACTCCTGCGATCCGGACCTGAGCGTCACCACACAGGTGAAGGACTACAACTCCCTCCCAGCGCGATTCAAGGACTTCCTGCTGTACATGAGGTGCAGGTCCTACCCCATGGTGGTGGACCAGCCCCACGTGTGCCGGGACCCGCCCTTCCTGCTGCTGGCCGTCAAGTCGCTGGCGCCCCACTTTGACCGGCGGCAGGCCATCCGCGAGTCGTGGGGGCGTGCTGGCAAGCTGGCCAATCGCACTGTGGCCACCGTCTTCCTGCTGGGAAACGCCACAGCGATGGACCACTTCCCTGACCTGTCGGGGATGCTGCGGCATGAGAACCGGCTGCACCGTGACCTGCTGCAGTGGGACTACAGGGACACCTTCTTCAACCTGACCGCCAAGGAGGTGCTGTTCCTGGACTGGCTGCACCACCGCTGCCCCGGTGCCAGCTTCGTCTTCAAGGGCGACGACGACGTCTTCGTCAACACCCACCGCATCCTGGACTTCCTGGCCGGCCTGCCCCCCGCCAAGGCCAAGGACCTGTTCGTGGGGGACGTGATCACTAATGCCGGCCCGCACCGGGACAAGAGGCTCAAGTACTTCATCCCGGAGAGCCTGTACGTGGGGCCGTACCCGCCGTACGCGGGGGGAGGGGGCTTCCTGTACTCGGGCGACCTGGCCCTGCGTCTGCGGAACATCTCCGCCCGGGTGCCCCTGTACCCCATCGACGACGTCTACACGGGCATGTGCCTCAGGAAGCTGGGCCTGGCGCCCGAGAAGCACAAGGGCTTCAGGACCTTCGACATCGAGGAGAAGTACAGGAGCAACGCCTGCGCCTACAAGAGCCTGATGCTGGTGCACAGCCGGACTCCGCAGGAGATGATCAAAATCTGGGCGTGGCTCAGTGACCCCGATCTCAGCTGCCAGTGAGGGAGGGCAGCTGGGCACAGCTTCTTCAGGGGTTTGCTATCAGAGGAGCAGTGAAGATGTCGGCAGCTGAATTAATTTTCGTTGTTGGTAGATGTTGCTGTTATCATACTACTCATTCCCCTGTGTTTCTCACAGGCCGAGAGCCTGGTAATCTTAATACTGCTGTACTGTCCGGCAAGGAGATTGAAAGAGAGTGGTGTCTGTGATTCATTTAAAGCATCAAAGGCATTCTTACCACTCTCTCGTTTGTACTTGATTTTAAAGCAGACTGTAAGAATGTAGAGTTGCACAGCTGACTGTTCTGTCTGAGGGCATGATGGGATGTATAATGGGGGTTTATGGGTGTATGAGGGAGAGCGCTATACAGCAGACCAGCCTTGGCTGGTCATGACACCTGCAGGTGCAGGCCGGTCTGTTCCAGGTTACTCCAACCCTCTCCCTTTAGCCACCAGTACACCCGGTAACACAGCAGCTTGGCTCACAGGTGAATGACTCCTGTCCAGAGTCTGTTGGTGGCATTTAAAAGAAATGCTGAGGACCTTGAAGGGCTGGATTTGTGTGGGTTCATGTCACAGTGCAGAATGTTACTTTTATACCAAACAGAGAAGCTTCTCCATAACTAGAAAGACATCTTCCAGCAGTGATGGTGAGGTCTTGAGCTTTAGTCAGTGTGTTTTATGTTATTTTTTTTATCAATTTGCGCCCACATTAAGAACAGGGGATAGGTAGGGAAGATGGTGGGAAAGCAATACTGCTGTACTGTTATTTCAAATTGAAAGTTTATTAATATTCAGAATGCTTTTTGTACTACCCCAATAAGTAGGAGCTATGGAAATTTTCTGAACATTGCTGCTGCTGAATTGCCTGCAGGTTTTGGAAAAAGGTCAAAATCTACAAGAGCTCAACATGCTGGATTGCAGTACATTAAAAAAACTTCAGTATTAAAATAGGCTACATTTACATTCTGTGGCTCCACTGCGGTGCAAGCTGTGTTGCCTTCAGGATTGCCATGGAGTGAGCCGAGTTACTTCACTGCTTTGGCTGGCATCCAGGGCAGTCTTATTGGAAAAATCTTGGTTGCATTTTTCTTTCATTTTTGAAACTTGATGTGTGTTTTTGTTGTTTTTCTTGTATGTAAAATTGCAAAGGTATACATCCATGTAGTTCTGAAAACAGGTCAGGGAGATTGCTGGTAAGCTTTTTTTTGAGTGATTGTTTTGTGAATATCAGGATGATTTTTAATTGCCAAGGATGTTTATTTGTATATCTGGTATCCTTCACAAAGAGCTGGCTGTGTGTTTCGTCTGTCTCTTTTATTGTGCTCTTACTCCATCCAAGCTTTTGCTCTGTAGATGTTCACATCTGTCAGTCTCTGTCAGCGTCTGGCCCAGGTGCTTTTCTTTCATGGTGTGAGTGAGGATTCCACCCTTTTCCCCGCTATGACTCTCCTGACAGCCTCAGGTGACAGGATGAAAACACCAGGTCAAAGGTCAAGAGCCTTCTGCGGGCAGGCAGGTGGAGCTGGTTGCTGGTCCAAGCTTAACACCTGGGGACGCCTGCTGGACAGGTGCAGAATTACACCTGAATAAATTTTCTGTGTTCACTTAGGTGAGGATGGGACACGATTGCTTTGTACACTGGAGCTGTTTGTCAGTGTCCAGCGCTCTGAATATTACACTGCAGAATCGGACTGTTTTTCTCTGGGTTGGGCTGAGCGGGTGTTTTGCATTTCTCATCGGGACATGTGGTGTTCTGATGTCTGAGGGCTATGCTGTACATGTCAAGACCAAAATAATGTCATGCCTGTGCACTGTAATGGTAGCATCAGGGCAAATGTTTACATGTGTGAAGAAAAACTTGTAAAATACAGGAAAAAATATATTAATATTACAGTTGTTAAAGAAAAAGGAAATATGGTCTATGCAGTTAATGTGTTATGTATGCAGTCATATAATTCCATCAGATGTGTGTATAGCTTGATGTTTAAAATTTTAATGAAGTCTGTTCTGAAGAGTCCCTAAAATTCAGAAATTTGATTTTAACCACAAAAGAAATAAGTCCTGTTAAAAGTTTGACCTGACCGTATTTGAGAAAAATCAGGCTGTAAAATGTTTAATGGAATGAAAATGGCAGTATTTGCTCACAGGTGCTTTGGCCACAGTTTATATGTGTAAAAATAATGACTGTAATTTTGGGCACCAGGCGTTAATAGCTGTATATGATTGCACCATTGGGTTCTCGTAGGGCACTCTAAAATAATGGGTCTCTGTGCTCACGTAGGTGTGTTGAAACATAATCCTTTGTGGCTTTCTGTCCATAGTCCATTCTCTATGCCTGCAAATGAAGTAAACCAATGAGTTGTTCAGTTTGCCTTTCTTCCACTTACTGTGGGGTGGATACTGATACTGATACAAAAGAGAGACACATTGGTATTGAAAGTGACTGTCCGTGTGATTGGAGTGGATGCAGACGGTCTGAAGGCTTTGGCAATTCCAGGGGTCAAAGTGCACGGATGATGGCCTTAGAATGACTGGTGTGTCTGAGTGTGGTGTTTAATGAGTGTGTTAGAGAGCAGGAGAACGCCAGCGAGCCAGCAGTAACTGTAATGATCATTTTAATCTGTGCCTTTTCCTCAGAGAATTGTGACGTTGCGATGAGAGACTCACACACACTCTCCTCCTCTCCCTGTTGGTAGCATTGTGTTTTTAACGTTTGATTGTACCATTAAAACAAAACACTCTTCAGGTTGTTGAACAACATACCATAGTTTCCTCACCTTAGAGGGAGTGACATGAGAGAAAAGCTTTAAAAATGACACCATGTCATTTTTCTCTGCCTCTGTGTCCAAAGATGAAGTTTTGATTTAATTTTCACCATTTCTGATTTGGACAGTAAAGAGTTAGTCTTGGTTCCTCCTCAGATATGGCCTGGTCCTAATGGGCCTTTTTGGTACTCGTTGTCGGATATTTGAATGACCTGACTGCACTGCCGTTATAGTTACTACCCAGAAGTGCCTGTTATTTCTTCTTTGCTCTGTGTTTGTAAGGCTAGTGATGTACAATATTTGTTCTATTTAAGAATTTTTGTAAGTTTGGTACTCTTGTGTTTTTGTGATTTTGATTGTATATGCCTTAATAAAGTATGTTTTACTGATTTTGTAATTCTGTTGTCGAAGTTGTCACTTTGTACGGGATACTTAAACGGTTGAATTTCGTTGTTGTGGGAGGTGCATCTATTTGACTTACGGTAAATTTGAAGGTCTCCGTATCTCTTTGGGTTGCCTTCCGAGAATACTGTAGCACATCTGCAAATGAATTTCAAAAATTCTGCTTTCTAAAATGATTTCTCCTTGTTTTTGTTTTGACGATATAAGCATAGATACATAGCACGGGCAGTGTGCTGATAATCCACTGCAGTGTGGGAACTGGTGATGAAACGACACCTGACCGGTATAGAAGGATTTTATTGCCCTTCATGCGTATGCAATGAGCTGATGCATGTGCGGTTTGACCCCAAAACCGCATTAGCTCCAATCCCTTATAGGTTGCGAACGAAAATTTCTGGAAAAAAATCTTCAATTAGCTACTGCTGAATTATGACGTTTTGCTGTGCTGCTGTCTGGCAGAACAGACCCTGCAAATTCAAATGTAGTTTTTTTTTTGTTGTTATTATCGCATACCAGCAGCATCTCATCCGTGTCATATGGAAATGGATACATCTGCACTGCACATTTCGTATCATATTTACACAAATGATTTAAATTCTAGCCCATCCGTGTATTGCCCCCGATAAACCCAACTCTTATCTCTTATTTTGCAAGAGAGATGCGTGTTTTCTGTTGCTGCTAGCCATCTAGTTAAACTTTAGAAGAAAGGATTGACGGACTGAAAACTCACGTCATAACTCACAAGCGGAGAAATAAATTTAAAAGTTACCATTTGGTTAAACTGCTAGCGACGCAATATGAGTACTTTACCTGCCTGTACTCAACCTAAAAACCCCTTTGTTTTCATTTGTATGCCACGCCGCTGGCTCGCAAAACCGTGAAAGGGCGAGACACGTCCTTGTAGGCTATGTAATTGAATTTTGGTTTGCCAAAGTGAAAGGGGTTGAATACTTTTGCAAACAGCATATTCCATTTTTCATTTTCTTAAAAAATATTTTGTGGTGTAAATCTCAGGTTACTTGCTAGAAATTCATTAAAAGTATTATTGTTGTAAATTAAAATATCATATATAGAAAAATATTAATGTATTAATTGTTATCCAGCGAAATGAGTGATTTAGCAGGGGGGCTGAACACTTTTGCAAGGCACTGTCTGCATGTCACGTTCTCATTAGGGGCTGAGCCCCCCTAAAGGTCTGATCCTACAATCGCCCCTTGATAACACGCGATTCCCTTATAATTAAGTTCATTTTGCATTAAGTGACTGTGGGGGGGGGGGGGGGGGGGGGGACTATTTTAAATTCGCTTTTCTTTCGAGAAAATGAAGCACAACAAAAATTAGTTTTTCAAGCAAGCCACGCGAGAGAGTGGGGAACTCCCAACTGATAAATGAAGAAAGTACATTTGTGCTATTATAGTTTATAAAACAATTATTCTCCGCTAACTTGCTACAATAGCGGTGAATAATTGCGATCGCTTTATTTAACGAAATTCCCATAAAAATCGTCTTTTTTTACGAAATACAAGACTTACCGTGATTGCTGTCCCCCATTGGGTGTATTGTACTATTGTCCCCACCAGGGGGCGGTCGTGGCGTGTTACTGGGAGGGTGACTGCAACAACGACAGTCCCAGCAGCCGCGAATGTAGAAACTGAAATTTCAGAGACCGCCACCTTCACCCGCAGGTTGAAGGACGGTTTGGGCCACCCTAAACAGAACTGGCCCTCCTAGTTTCGAGCCTCTTAACTCCCCCAGTGTGCACAGCTGGTCCCTGTGAACAGCTGGCCAGTTAGACCTCTTTTCTGAATATTTGAATTACCATCAGCTGTATTTCTCTCTCTCCCTGGTTCATTTGCCGAGTTAAATTTGGCATTCAGTTTTCAAATTATAAACCTATTGTCTGTTAGCAAATTTGAATTTGTAAAAATGGCTAAAAAAGAAAAGCAGTTCATACTAATAACTGTATTCGGCCCCCTCCTCTTCTCCCTTTACAAGCAATCTCTCAGCTGTGTCATCACCTCCCATGGTTTCTCATATCATTTCAATGCCGACGACATGCCGCTCCTCCTGTTGTTTCCACCGTCTGACACACAGGTTTCTGCATCTCAGCTTGCCTGAAAGACATTTCACAGTGGATGGCGGACACCTCCTTAAGCTGAACCTGGCTAAAACTAAGATGCTTTTCTTTCCATCCAACTTCTCCCTCAGCCTAGACTCTACACGCCTTACAACCAATAGCACTGTCAATAGTCTTGGTGTAATGCTTTGATAGCCAACTGTCCTGCTCCTCTCAGGTGACAGCGGTGAGGCGGGCTTGCAGATTCTTCCTCTGCAACATCTGAAGGATCTGCCCTTATCTCACTACGTATTCAGCACAGCTCCTAGTCCAGACCCTGGTCCTCTCACGCCTGGACTACTGCAACTCCCTTTTTGCTTGCCTTCTTGCATGTGCAATCAAACATCTACAACTAATCAAAAATGCAGCTGCACAACTTGTCTACAATCTCTCTACACGTAGTCAAGTTACTCCCTCCCCATGTCACTTCACTGTTCGCATCAAGTTCAAAACCTTGCTGCTGGCATACAGGACAGTCAATGGGACACCCACCTCATACCCGCAACCCCTCTTCAAACTCTGTGTTCCCGCAAGATTGCTGCACTCTGCATCCACAGGGCAACTGACTGTCCCGATTGACAGTTGTATCTCTGTTTTAAAATTGAGGCCGGTCACAGTTATAGTTGTTCTCGAATGATGTTTTTCTCCACCAGGGGGCACTTTGCACTCACTTTGTACACTTTGTTTTTATTATTTGGGGAATAAAAACAAAATTGAAACCTCTGATAAGGAACGCTTTTTTTTCATCTGGCTTTCTGTATATATCTGGAGTACTCGTATGTGCAAGGGCGCGTTGGTTTTTCAGTAAGCGTTTCAGCAGAATGAGGAGGCCATGTGCTCTCTGCACATGTGCTGAAGAGAGCTGGTCCCTTGGAGCAAAACTCCGCTCTGGACCCCGCAATCACGTTTGTGCGAACTGTTTGTCCTTTTTATCCAGAGGGGAAGAGACATCTGTAACCTCTCCCAGCTCAACAATAAAGCTCACGGAGAGTCAGAAATGATTTCCATGTGTCATCGTCCCATCTCTTGTCCCACAGATTCCTGACTTTCAGGGACCAATTCCACAAACCAATCACCGTTGCGAATCACGGCTGCAAATATGATCCATTGCAGTAAGCATTACTGTTAACTTTTTAAATTTCTGAACAAACATTCTGAGAAAATGTCAAATGAAAATGTGCTTTTACTCTGTCGGGGATGAATGTGAATAATCTAGGCATTTCCCCTTGTAATATCTTGTAGAAATGGGCCATTTCTTCCTGTAATTGAGTGTGACGCATATCAGTCTTGTCTTGTCTCCTCCATTGTCGTAGTTGTTGGGGGCTGGGAGGGGCTGGCAGCCACCTGACATCTCGTACTCCCGGACTTTGGCTGTGGTCGATGATCAGTGAACTCGTGGCAGGCTGCACACCCACCTTGACTGCAGAGCCGAGGTCACTGTCATAGCCCAGGACCTGTTTGCTTAACTGGGTCCAAACTCCACAGCAACTGCATCTCATCTAACTCCAGCAAGCCCTGTGCTTCTGCTGAGCCATCAGCAGGGGGCAGCACACACAGGTTCAGTCTGCCTCCAGCGCGCAGACCCCCTCTGCCCCCCGGAGATCTGAGCTGCAGGCCCTTCATCGTGACTCAGGTGCAGGGGGGTCTGACCTGGGAGACCCCCCCCCTGCGTGCTTCCCCCCTTAACCCTGTCTGTGTGCTCTCTCCCTACCAGAAAGCAGCTGCGGGGTGTCTGCTCTGGGGGGGCCGAGAGGACTGCAATTAGCAGCGTCCCCGAGCAGTTCAGCGCCACTGACCTGGTTACGCACTCGTGTTTCTGCCCAGGCCGCTGTCTCTCAGAGGAATCTGGGTATTTCCAGGTTTACAGGAATAGGCTCAGTGTGGTCCACTTTGCCCCCAGCAGTCGGTGAGCATTAGATGATGTAGCTGCTCTGTTGACCAGTGGAGTCTGAGCTGCAGTGGGTGAGTGAGCGTGCAGCTCTGTCACTCTCCTCAGCTCTGTGTCTGTGTGTGTGCGTGTGTGTGTGTGTAATAATTTCACATGTTTAACACAGTGTTGGTTTAGAGTAAATCATGTATTTTGGGTAGGGCCTTGTTCCACCCGTTTTCCCACATGGCCCTGCATCTGTCCCTCGGAGTTTTCCCTTGAGAAACGAGTGTGAAAGGAATGCTGTGGCACTGTTGTTAGGATCTGATTTCATGCCTTCTCATGGCGGCGTTTGCACAAGTAGATGTCTTTCTTCAGCAAAAATGTATTTTGACATGAGATTTTATAAATATTTAACACATGCCCCAAATATGAACCTGCACACACATGAGTAATTCCACCTGAAGGAGACATTTTTTTTACTGCTGTGTTATAAAATGTGTACTCCATATAGATCCCCCAGATGAGCATGACATTTTTATTCTCATTTATACACTCTACACAAAGCTGTCAGACGGTGTTTTAGTACAGTTCAAACCCAGCCACCAGGGAATAACTCCTACAATACTGCAACACGGGCTCTGCGGGAAACATCAGCAAAGACCTGATCTGAAATTCTGTTAGGAAGCTTGCTGTATAGTACGTGTGCATATTTCAAAGTATGGAACCATTTTCGGGGTGGAGAAATCTTCATTTCTTTTCTCTAATGCATGAGCAGTGGAAGGAGGCTTGATTTCTGACATGTACAAAAACAATCCAGAAAACTGGTATAGCTCACTGAGAGCTTTTCTAAAATATTACATCAATATTTTAATAAGATCAAAAAGCTATTTCATAAGCTATAAGCTCTACCTTCTTTTTCCCAATACAGACACATAGGTTACCTGAGTGTGAGCTATTTTCAGCAGGAGCGCATGTTACCAGCAATGATGGTCTCTTTTTTATAATGTTCCCCAAATGATCAGTTCCAAGTATCAAATATTCTTAAATTACATATGGCTCCTGTATCCCTGTAACTTTTTTTAAAGAGTGAGTCACAGTAATGTAATTTTCAGAGAAGAAGGAACAAAGTATTCTCATCTATTTCTAAGGGTGATATAGCCTGCAGATTGATTTTAAATTAACTTGTGTGATTATTATTTCATTAAAAAAAATGAAGAGTTTCTAGGTGAGCAACAGCTCACTGAATTTGTGGAAAAGTTACTTTTTCACTTTTACATTTACTTGCGCATAAATATCCTCCGTCTGAAATATACGGCACACTGCTGCTTAAGGGAAATTGCTGGTGTCAGAATGAATCATGGCTTTGCAGTGCAGCATCCTACTGCTCACCCACTGCTTCCTGGTTTGCCCTAATTTTAGGTAAACACCGTGGAGACGATGTGGTTTGTTTGTGTTTCGTATCCTGGAGGGCCTTGTTAATTGCGGAGGTGCTGTTTGTCTCCTGCAGCCCTGACCTGTGCTCCGACACACTCTGCCTTCCCCGGTCCCCGAGGGACAGGGGCAGCGAGGAGCGGTTGCCATGGATACTGATTCCCCAGGTCTCAGACGCCCCTGGCTGGGTTTGCGTCAGCATGGCGACGCACGGGTTGCACTTTCAGGAACCCACCTGGGCTGCAGGTCAGCCATATCCCAGGTGAGCCACAGGTGTTTCCTCAACAAACGGACCTAGGACATCAGCCAACCTCAAAAGCTGTATGATAGTAGACCAACCCAGGGCCCTGATGAGTCTTTTGATTGTAGGTCTTTTTATCCTGTGTCAAATGTCATAAACAGGAGATATTTATTCCCAACACAAGCGAAACATACGCTTGCCTATGTTGCATTCATTCATTCACTGATCTGGGGTCAGCAGTGCTGGAGCAGTACGGCAGGCTCAGCCCTTACGCTGATCTGGGGTCAGCGGTGCTGGAGCAGTACGGCAGGCTCAGGGTGGCGGACAGACACAGACCAGCCTGCCAGCCTTGGGCTGCTCTTACCTGTCTCTGATTCAGCACTGAGTGGAGGAGGAGGAGAGATGAGAGAGAGAGATAAAGAGAGGGGGATGAGAGAGGGAGAGAGAGAGAGAGAGACAGAGAGAGAGAGAGACAGAGAGAGAGAGAGGCAGACAGAGAGAGAGCCAGACAGAGAGAGAGACAGAGAGAGAGAGACAGAGAGAGAGAGAGAGACAGAGAGAGAGACAGAGAGAGAGAGAGAGACAGAGAGAGAGAGAGACAGAGAGAGAGAGACAGAGAGAGAGAGAGAGACAGAGAGAGAGAGAGAGACAGAGAGAGAGACAGAGAGACAGAGAGAGAGAGAGACAGAGAGAGAGAGAGAGACAGAGAGAGAGACAGAGAGAGAGAGACAGAGAGAGAGAGAGACAGAGAGAGAGACAGAGAGAGAGAGACAGAGAGAGAGAGAGACAGAGAGAGAGAGAGAGACAGAGAGAGAGACAGAGAGACAGAGAGAGAGACAGAGAGACAGAGAGAGAGAGAGACAGAGAGAGAGAGACAGAGAGAGAGAGAGACAGAGAGAGAGACAGAGAGAGAGAGAGACAGAGAGAGAGAGAGACAGAGAGAGAGACAGAGAGAGAGAGAGACAGAGAGAGAGGGGTTGGGTTAACGCATTGCAGTCTCAGTAATACACAGAGACAAGGCCCAGGGCTCTCTTCCTCTGTGTTTTTATGGATGAGAAATGTAGCATTTTTATTTGAAAATAAAGCTTTTTTTTCTGTTGAAACTGGAGTCTCATATTCCACTGGGCCACGTCTGCCAGAGTCCCAGCTCCACACTGCACATCTGGGGGAAAGAGACTGTTCCACTGCCTCCTATTTTCCTGTCTCTCGGTAATAACACTTCAACTGCTGGATGGTGCTAAGGGGGGGGGCGGGGGGGGTCTGTAGAAAACATATTTGACATTCCAGTTCCCTGCGCTATCCTCCTCGGCTGAACTCCGAAGTTTCAGGGATGTGAGGTTCACCTGGTCCAGCGACTCTTATTACAGAATCATTGGATGGGATGAATTTTCCAGCATCGTGATTGGATGACATTTTCCAACATCATTTTTCATAACTTAACTTCATGGTGAAGGGCTGGAATTTTGTTTGGCCGTGTGCTAATTCAGAGTGAGTTTACACAGGGAAAGAAGCCTAATTCAGAGTGAGTTAACACAGGGAAAGAAGCTCTCAGTCTTTCCACATGTGCTTCCTTACCCTGCGTGACAGAGCTGCTGGACACAGGGAATCATGGAGATCCTCCCATGCCTTTTACTAAACTAAAGCTTAACTAAAGACTGGTTTGAATTCGTCTGGGGCTTCTGATCCATGCTTTTTCAGGGCAAATGTATGAAAAATATTTAGTGGAATTTTTTCGGTTTACCTTATGGTACCCTTCACACCTTGCACCTCTGTGCATTGGCACATCGGTGTCTGCGGCCCGGATGACAGAGATTCCTTCCTGCTGCAATTTCTCTCTGAGCAGCACTGAGAGAGAGAGAGCGCTGGGGAGCAGGCAGGGTCAGTACGGGTGTGCGGGCGGTGGCCATAAATTAGCCCGCCCGCTAGCGTATCACCTCCGCACTGTCCTCCGCAGTGCGGCCTGGCGAGGGGGAGGCGTGAGTCTCGCAGCCGCCGGGAGGGGCGGGACAGGCGAAGGACAGCGCAGCGTGCTGAGTGATCTCTTCCACCGCCCAGCCCAGGCGTATGGCACAGAGGTGCCAGGGGAAGTGGGGGGGGTGTACAGGAAGCTCGGCCACATGTGGGCACAGTGGGAGGAAATGATCTCATAAGGAAAGCTGGAGTCAGATGTGCAGGATATTAGTTTTTGATCCCGGTGTCTGACCCGCGGTGGAGGGGGGCTGGACTGGGGAAGACCAGGTCACAGGCTCCAAGGCAAGGATGGACACAGCGTCTGGCAGTCAGAGGCCACTGCCAGCCTTAGAGACAAAGACAGTTCCTGCATGGCACATTTAGTACTGATTTCAATGAATGTGATTCCACCAAATCGTACTGTGAGAGTATGTGTTTGATTGTATTGTTTCTAATTTGCGAATGTCAGCTCCCTTTCAGAGAATGGATCACTTGCCCTGATACTTGTTTTGTGTGTATGTAAATCAAACCTCAAATATGCCATATCTAAGGCTTCACACCACAAATTATGTTCAGTAATGTCGCCTCTAAATTGTCACATTGTGCATAGTTCTCCTCCGGATTTGTCAGATTAGTGTAATTTCTTTAGAAACACTTGAATACCGTGTCAAAACATCTCCTGGTGAAACAAACTCCTTCCACTTGTTTTCCTCCTCTGACTGACAGCACGATTAATCAGCTCGGGTCTGCAAATCCATAAGCTCGTTATGGGGAGGTGAATCATTCCTCTGACATCAGCCAGCTGCCAGGCAACTTTGAAGAGGAGAGTGGGATGAAAAAAAAATTTAAGAAGTCTCCTCTCGATGCTCGTGCGTTGGTCCGGTTTCAGGGAAAACGGCAGCCTCCGGACAGGAAATTGTGTCTGTGCGTCACTCTGGCGGCAAAGAGAGAACTCGGAAAACCCTACAAACAGAGCGAGTAACCTCTGTCTCCAGGACAGACTCTTCACTGATATAATACTAGCGCTGTCTGTGATGAGAGAGGGAGATAAGGCAGGGGGGGGGACGGAGGGAACACCACAGGTTGGTTTGCATATCTAAAATCTGTTCCCTCTCAGACACATCTGGCTCCGCGTTTGGTGTGTAGGTACGATAACCCGGCGTATCGTCCCCTGTGTCCTGAGAATCGGCACGGGATAAAGTCATGCTGATTCTGTGGTGCGTGTTAAAGCCTGCATCCACACTGTGGCCATATGTAAGTCATGCTAATTCTGTGGTGCATGTTAAAGCCTGCATCCACACTGTGGCCATATGTGGGCCGTGGCTCTTCCTCTCTGCTGTTCGCTCCGTGTAGCGCCCGGCCTGCAGAGATCCCGTCTCAGCGACGCAGCGGGGTCCTCACGCATGGAGCGGAGAGCTGTGGGCGTGGCGAGCAGCCGAAACCCACGCAGGGGGACCCTCTGTGTCACCCCCGTTACAGGCGACACAAACCCACAGGGCTGGGATGTGTTTCTCACTCTGTTTTAAACATCAGCCTTGTCTTTGTCCTGCTCCCTCTCGGACAGGGATCCACCTCCCAGAGCAGAGGGTGCTCAGCACATTCCTCCCCCTGCTCAGCTGCAGGTTTATTCAGAGCTAATTATTCACCGAGACCCCTGCTGCGTTCAGGCCCACGTCCCAGAGCACACGTCCCAGAAGCTGACATCATCCCTCGATAAGGACACAGCATTCTTGCTGCGTCAGCCCCCGCAGGTGACAGGTGGCAGGTGACAGGTGAGCTCAGCTCTGACATGACAGAGGATCCACACCCACAGCATGGGTGGTCTTCACACCACACTCTGCTGATGTGTTTCTTGCAGCGTCTTGACTGAGGAATTGCTCTCTGGAAGTCCATTTCAAACAGGCAGAGACCTTTTCAACAGCACTTTTATTCTGGTGCAATTCTTGGCCTGCCTGTTTGGCATCAAAGCCAGGTGTGTGCCAGAATTTTGGCACCTGATCTAACTCTACATCTCCTCGCTGCCAGTATCCAGTACACTCCAATTACAATGAAGGAGAAAACACATCAAGGAGAAATATCCCTCTTTCCTATGCAGAGGAGAAGAAAGTAACACATGGCCCCATCCAGCCAGCTGCTTAATCCATTCTGAAAAACTGCAGAAACACGAGGAAGGTAAAGGTTCTGTCTCCGCCTTTCAGCATGAAACAATGGCACCCATCCCTCAAACTTAAGGCAGTTAATATCTCTTATTATGAAAAGCTAAAGCAAACAGAAGATTTTAGGTTCTAAAGAGTTTGTGTATTTAAAAAAAAAAAAGTTTACATGAACTGTTCTTAAACCATGTGATAAATTGACCAAATATCTGTCCGTCTTCAGTTTTTAAATAAAGTTTGTTCATAGATATATCTGATTATATAGGTGAGCAATTCCTCTCTTTTTCTCATTCTTTCTTATCTGTGTTTCTCATCAAACACAGCACTAAAATTGTTTGATTGAAAAGTCAAACATCTATAAAGTAAGGTCCCTCACAGAGACCTAAGCAGCAGCGGTACTCTGTACAGCCCTCACACTGGTACGTCTTTCCCTGGCAAAGCCCACAGGGCTGGAGAGATTAACATTGAGAACTTCTAAACACTCCATCCCATCAGACTCCTCACGGCTTAGGCAAAGTGATCTTTATGGGGTGACACAGAGGTGGCTGGCACTCTGTGTGCCCTGCCGTGTCCATAAAAACAGTCCGGAGGCCGTGGAAGGTTCATACTCCCCTTTACAAAGAAATCAGTGTGTTTACACAGAGTTTCCAGGAAAAAGGCCCTGCTCCAAGCTGCTGGATGGCAAGCAATGTCTAATAACAGGTCAGATGTGTTTAGCGTTATTTGATGTTTCTTGCTGATAAAAGAAAATGCAATCAATAGCGCTAAGGATGTTGTCACTGAAGCTTGAAAGCTGTTTCCATCCAGTGGGGAAACTTTACTGACTGCAAGTCAGCGGTTTTCAGGACGGCCTGATCACAAGGGGTAGAAGTATTGTGTTCTGAAATCCACTCATAAGAGTCACCAATCAAAAACTTTTTCATTAATATAATGTATATCTGCTTTCTTTGTTGTAGAAAATAAAAAACACTTTTTTTATTATTTATCTTTATATTTCAGTGTATTTTCCTCTTCTTGACAGTTGTAGCTGTAGTCTGTAGAAGTTTGCTAAATTTCCTGCAATGAGACGCAACACGGCATCCAGCACTGTATAATGCAGGCTAATCCATTATCTGGAGCTGGCCATGAGGAAATTATTAACTAATTGGATGTTGACTGACAACCACATGAATTATTGCGGAACATATCCTTTCACAGAAACCAGTAATTGAGTGAAATCTCTCTGATTTCCGGATCCGGCAATGTAAACAAATTAGGTTTCTATTTTGATACAAGGAGCTTGGTGTTAATGTCAATGTGGGATACAAGACACGCGATGAGTGAGGAGATTAGGGGAGGTAAGCTGGAGTGTGGCTTCCAGCCAAATCATTAGGTATGGATTATTAAAGTCCATGCAAGGCTGTGTGGATGTGCAGCTAATGGATGTCACACAGACCAAATGCTTTGTGGAAGGAAATTGGTAGAAATGACAACAATAGTTTGTGCTTACAGGTATAACTTGCCAGCAGCCACATATCTGAGACCAGTTACATTTAACCCCAGCTGGTCCATATTGTCCTTTTACCCCATAACGTGCTTGTATGGATGTGCTTCCGTGTGAGTGTGCAATGTTCGGCTCCTCTGGTAATGCCTGCAGCAGGCAGGAGTTTTGGTCATTAAAAGGGGGTCATGAGGAATTCACAGCATTTGTGGAAACAAATCAGGAGTCCATGTTTCCTTTTTTGACTGAGAACAAGCAGAAACTGACTGTGATCAAGAGCACAATCTCATATAACAACTCAGGTGATTACTGATTAATGTTGCAATGCAATCTGCTAACCATAAATAGGTTACAGGAATGGTTCTTCTAATTATATAGAGAAGCAGTGGGTGAATGCGTACAGGAACTCTGTGACCATGCTGTGCTAGACTGAGTCCCACTTTAATTAGGAAGTACAATGTTCTCGGGGACAATGTGGAATCAGAGGTTACCTGAAAACCATACACACCCCAAGTAAAGTAGAGCTCAGGTAACTCTCAGGTAACAGCTTCCATCAAAGCTACGGTCATGTTGAATCCTCTTATATTCCATTTGAGTGTCATTTGCTGCATGAAGATGATTCATGTTAAAGTAAAATCATTACAGAAAGATGGCTGGTATGGTTAAACCCTGTTATGACTGACAGCGTGCAGCAGGGGGCAGCAGGGGGCAGCAGGGAGCTGTGGAGTGGGCCGTGATGTTGGCAGGACTCATTGATTGTAAAGCCAATGGTGAGTGTCTTAACAAACAGCATGCTGGGGAAGGGTATTGATGGGACTGATGTGGAATAGATTAAACAGTCTGGGTATCCGATTCCTCGCCAGTGCTCTTGCATCGTTCAGGGAGAGGAGACAGCTCCAGGCTTAATCACTGACGTGCCAATTATTCACTGTCACAAGACGTTTATGCCGCCTCCTCTCGGCACATTCCTCACCAGGGAACAGAGGCACCATGGGTAGTTTGTCTTCTCCCTGATGGCGGGGGAGGTCTGGGTCTCCTCCACCCTGGAGGTGATGGAGTGTTGATCGTACCTGAGCTCTGTCAGCAAAGCAGGCCTCTATTTTTTATTGTGGGTTTATGTGCCAGCGGCGTGTTTCAGAGAATGTTATGTATTTTCAGTGTGACCACAAAATATGTCTTTGGAGAGAGGTGGGCAGGCCTGTCCAGCTTAAGAGAAGCCTTTATTATATATCATTATTAGGAACCATCGTGTATTATGTAAGATGTTTTCTGTGAATGTCTTGACAATCTGATAGGATCAAATATTTTAGCATGAATGTTCAACTGAGATTAACTATATGCAGCTGGGTTATTCCACGCTAATACATCCAAAAAAGAGAGGATTTAGTAGCTCAGCTGTCCTGCATGTGGCAGAAACTTTTAAGGAGTAAAATCTATTTTCACTTTGGCTTTGACTGGTCACAGCTCAAAGAAGTGCATTCTGGGAAATTCATTTATTACATTTTAAGATAAAGACAAAAAAATATTCACAAACATTTTTAGCAGAGTTTGAGGTAGGGGATTTTTTAAGCTGGTATGGAACAGGCTAGCTTGGATTTCAAACTTCCTGGAGGTGATTGTGGGTATGTGATTTTCTCTTTGTTCTGAGACCACAGGTTCCTCTTCAGAATCTGTTTTATAATGGTTTTTAGAATGTAACTGCAAGACTAATGAATGTCATACTAATGTTGTTTAAAAACTGTTTCCTCGAGCTAGGAATATGCAAAGACACTGGAAAAATGCTCTCCCTCCAGAAACTCATTCCAGCAGGAGCACCACAGATAGGAATCACTGCAATAATAAAAAGGTCAGACCACCTGGAGCCCTGATGCCGTTGTGACCAGAGCAGTCTTACTGGAGATCAGAGTAAACTGAGACCTGTGGGCCGGGCAACAACACAGCCCGGCTACAGACAAGAGACACGATTGGCTGGTCCAGCCGTGGAGCAGTTGAGCTCTTCTGTTGACCCCGGGATTCGATCCCGGTGCCTGTGGTGGACTCACGTTCCCACCACGCCCCGCTGCTCTGAGCTCTTTGGCAGGTCAGCGCTGTTTCAGCTTCCTGTAAGCCATTGCCTCTTCATGCCCTTCACACTGAAGACGTAACTGAATGTGATTCATCTTTAACTTTCCGCAGGTTTGTCTTGAATGTGGAAACAGGGAGACGAATCTGGCACAAAATCTCTCCGTGTGTTTTAAAAGAAACCCTAAATGGTGTGGAGAAGTGAGTAAAGAGGTCTGGGCTCTTCTGCCTCAATAATAATAGTACATTACATTTATATATGGCCTTAGAGCCTTTCAATGTTCTTAAAGCTCTTTATAATAAAGCGGGTGGGGGATACGCACCACTAAAGTGTAGCACTCACCTTGGCTCCACTTGTAAACACTCTGACGTGCCAATTAAATAGCTTCATGACTAATGATTGCACTTCAGGATGTATGATCCAACCTGGCTTCAAACTATGATTCCCTGGGGGAGAGGGACTTTATCTGAACTGAGTCTCAGGGTCAGTAGCTGTGCCTGCAGACTGCCGGGATAGAAAGGGAGCCATGAACCAGCATCCTTCCCTGATCTTTCACAACACCTCCAGGACCGCTGGTGTTATTTCATCTGCAAGCAATGAGCAGGCTGACGTTACCACACTAATGCCTCACGGATTACGCTGGGCCTCCTTTGCCTCTCTCCAATATCTCTCTCTCTTTTTTTCCTCTGTTCCCTCTTCCTTTGAATCAGCGCAGAATAGAAGCCAAGATAAACAAAACATCCCACATTTTGCCTCTGCTCTGCTTACACTGGGATGAGAAATGTTCCTGATCAACTCAGTGCCACCATAATTGTGTTTTTTCTTCTCTAGTTTCTCCACAAGATGTTCTTTGTACAGTGATATGCGTCATGGGCATAGAAAATTGGACAAAACCCTCACCGTGGCTCAGCAAGTCTGGAGTTATTTCTATAAATGTGACATATCTGAAGATTATTCTCAGGGTGGCTTTGACCAGGGAAGTGAAGGGTCTTATGAAAAGTCTTATGATAGTTATGATAGTTGAGAAAGATATTCCTCGTGTTTACATATATTTTGATAGTCAGATTTTAACTGTTCTGGAAAAACGCCAACACAGAGAGGTAAAAGCAACCTTCCATCTGAATCTGAAACATCATCTATTTCATTCCTTGACCAAATATGTGTACAATTTCAGATGTCTCTATTTTGATTTTTTTCATTATGAGATTTTTTTAAGTGGTGTCCTGGAGTTCCCCACATCTTCTCAACGAAACACATGATGACATTAGATGTCACCAGATAGTCATTTAATGTAAAATTGCTGGATTTCGCTACACGGATTCACTGAAAGGGAAATGGTCTACTAACCGGAGCTTTCCGCTTTAACTGAGAACATCAATGTATGATGTGATATATAGATGCATACAAACAAATACGAGGCAGATTGCAGAGTTTGTTCTTTGCAATCAGTGGGCGACCCGCAGCTTTGATTTCAGCCCTGCGTGTTCGCCGTGACACAGACCCCGGAGGCTGACGATGCTTTATTTATGCCCTCACAATTGGTACGCGCGAAATGACTGCGGCACGGTGATAAATCTCATCAAAATCTCCACAAGATGCAGGGGCACGGATCGCTGCTTAAACGGCGCTGTCGGGAGGTGCAGTAATTGCCAATCGTCATTCAGAAAAGCTTATTTCCCGTTTAATCGCCGGCATCCGAGAAGGACGCGATTTGGGAAATACGATCCGAATCCGCCACAGGCGCGGCTCCCCGTCACAGGGCTCGGCGCTGTGAACGACAAGGCCGGGGTGACAAACGAGAACTTAAAATTTTCGATTTGGTGGCCGAGTCTCTCTCCCGGAGGAATCCAACGCGTGGGCAGGCAGCTTAAATGAATGGGCTTTTTCAGGCGAAGAATTTCACCTCCTCAATAAAGACACAAAGTCTTTGTCTTTGAAAGCTGTTGCAGCAGATTTTTCTCGGCTTTTTTCATATTAAAATGCTCAAATGTGCAAAGGACAAAAAGCCCACCTTCATTTATTATCTCTATGTGTACTTCGTGAGTTTTGCTTAGCAGATGGCAATCTCTCTCTCTTTGAAGATAATGCACTGCCCATAATTTGTGCACCAAGGCATCAATTTTTTTTGTAGATGTTAATCAGACACACATTAAAATTGCATTGGAAATAGGGCATAGGAGTGTTGTCTAACCTCCTCCCTCCTCACTTCCATCTTTCTGTGAAAGGAAACTTGCCACGTATTTGCTGGGAATCCAACACAGAGCCACAAGGAGCACTGAAGGAGAGAGCATGATTCTACCCATCATATCAGCTCTTCTTCCTGGGTTTCAGCTCAGCTGATGTTAATTAAAGCTGTGCAAATAAACACAGTTCTCTTCTGTGTCCTGCTCTCACAGACCGACAGCACATCCTCGGGGTCACACATCCGCCCTCAGATCTCTGCCAAAAAAACACCGGCTCAAGGGTTTTGGCATTTAGGACTGTGGTGTTGGACATGGCCATACTTCATGAGTCCCTCCTGGACTGTTGAAGTTACACCGAATAGCTGAGGTATTAGGGTTTTTGGGTTGAAGGAGTTTTAAATAAGGCCGAAACGGATGAGGAATGAAGGCAGACCAGATGACTGCAGCGTGGTTTGAAAACAGATTCTGTTCACAGATGTGACTCCCCCCCGACACACGATGTCAGAGGGGGCTGTGATTGAACTCTGTGGATTCTCTCTGGCCCTGTGCTCAGAGCAGCAGGTGTTCCTGAACTCATAAACCCAGAACAAAGGGTCCATGCTAAAGTTCTTTAATTTGACCCCCTTGCACCATCTGCACCAGGACCAGAACTTTCCATCAAGAGGTTAAACATGACTGGGTGCTGAGTTTACATATTGTTGAGGTGAATAGCTTGTTCATGGTACAACTCAGGATAGTGTGAACATGGTCTAAGGTTTTCCACTTTCTCCTTATCTCCTCAGATCTAGCTCCTGCAAAACGGCGATGGGCTGTATGCATAATCTGTCATGGCTATTACTGAAGGACTCTCCAAGATCCCATCCTTGAAAAAAGACATGCTTCTCGTAGTCAAAATGTGCCAGGACCCAGTCCTCAGAGTCCATCCCCTCTGCACACAGACCTGCTGCAGAATAACGCATACGGTAATTATGTCTTTATTTATAAGGCAGTGAAAGTTATGTGGGACTCAAGCGCAGGTCTATCGTCAGTAACTGCTTCCCTCTCTACCTACTTCCCAATTCACAGCAAAATCCCACAGATTTGAAAATGCGCAAATAAAAGACTGGCGGTCATTAGTAAAGTCAGCGAGATTATTTGAGCGGATTTGGGATTTACTGAAATGTGCTCACTTTGAAATATCTGTGCTGTTGCAGACGGAGATGGAGGCAGAGTGGAGAAGCTGCCAGTCAATGTCAGGGAGATTTACACCCTGATTCTGATGCAATTGAGGAGAAAAAGGCCTAGCTTCTACCTTGTTTAATTCAGTCCTGATGGTTAGGATGCTGGAAATAGCCACTGTTCATCTGGCTATGTTTAGATTTATTACTGGCAATATTCTTCAGTCAATATTTATTTGCTCACCAGCTGTACCTTTACAAATTATGACGTTAGATATGCTTATTTTTTCAGTGTACATAATACAGCTTTACTATTTTAGACATCTTCACATAGCATTGCTAACTGTATCTTATTACCTTACTAAGCTTTTTGGTTTCTGATGTAGTGATGTTACTAATTTGTCCTTCTCACATTAGAACAATCTCTATCCATGAGTGAAAACCAGTTGGGATGATTGTGTATTTCTGCAAGGACTTGTAGTTAGGTGGTTGGGTGTAACTAATATAAATCAAAAAAACAAGTGTGTTATTATGATGATCCGTGCAAACCATGGCTAATATCTGGCACCTGAACTTGGTTCCTGATGTAGCCTTCCATGATTCTTCATCAGACTGAATTAATTCCTATGTCAGTTCGCTTTTTCTTTTAGACTTGGGATGGAAAGCACTCACACAGAAGTCATTCCAGCTTTCTTTTGCCAGTGGGAAGCCGTCTTTAAAGTGGCCCTCTTTTGAATTCCACATGTGTGAGCAGACTCCCAACCAATTGTTTCCTTGCTGGAGATATCTCTCTTCATCTCCCAATGTGGAACTCATTATGTGTGGACATCCTAGGTGTGCTTCCACTTACAGGCTCACAAGAGGGGCACCAAGAATAACAAGGCAGTGATAATGGCACCACTGAAACTTAATCCTCTGTTGAAAATTGACTTTTATTTTCTTTGAAATAACTACTATGGCTTTGTGCCTACATGGACAGAGTTAAATTTCTTCTGAAAAGAACAAAAAAACATGAAAATCTACCCTCTCATCCAGAGAACAAAAGCCATTTTTGAGTGATCGAGATGAATCACTCACATTCATGCGAGAGCAGAAATTGCTCACAATGAAAAGCCAGTGATAGTCTATTAAACCACATTCACGCCTCTGTGAGGTTCTGTGCCGCCGATTCAGCGAGCATCTGCTCTGCTGTCACTTATTAAACTGTGATGCCATTAATTAGATCTGACGCTTTTGCATACATCGTTGTTTTCTTACGCGCTAGAGAACAGATTTGTAGTTGCAAATCCTAATGGAGGAAATAACAATCCATGAAAATGATCAGGGTATTCTGTTCGTACTTCAGTCCTTCACAGACTGCTGTACTCAAACAGATAATTATTTTAAATGTGTACTGATGTGCTCCCTGCGCCTCTGTATTGCTCTGTGCCTTGTTGTAGCTCGTGCCTGTAAATTAGAGGTCCTTCCACTTGAACTCAATACTGCGGTGATGGGGGATAATGGCTGTATTGGCGAGAGGTGAGGACGCTTGCAGGAGGAGGTCAGATTGGCTGGAGCTTCCGAGCCCGTTTACCTGCCTCTCGTTTGCTGCGCGCCATGGCCTCCTGTCCCCCGAGAGGGCGATCTTGTGCGTTCTTTGTTGTGCATTCCCCTTTTGTCTCTAAGACAGCTCATTGCTGAGTGCACCTGATTAGTTTTACGCCCCCATTGTAAATACAAAAATGAAAGCCAGCAATGAGATATTCAGCAGTGCATGCTCCCTATAGGAGAAAGAGTGCAAGATATCATGGCCCGTATATACTCAGCCTGAAAATACCGCAAATGATAATGCAGTCTCGAATGGGATGTAGAGACTTGGATCAATACAAACTTTATCAAGCTGGCTGCTAGTTGAACAGACTGTGCATGGTACTTTCTATTGTGTGTGTCACAGAGGGGACATTTCTCATGGAAAGCCCCTTATCTAGCCTTTGAGCAATTAACTTGGAAGAGCTTCCATATCTGCAGCAGCCCCAGGATGGTAGATGCCCCGGTGTTGTAATCGCATGTGCACTTCCTGAAACGCCTTTGAGAGAGATATTCCACGCAAACCTGGCCAGATCTAAAAGCAGCATGAGTCAGTGTGGCATCACTTACTGTAAAGATTCTTATCTCAAAGACTGATTTCATTCTCATGTTACCGGGCGGAGTCAAACAGGAAGCACACAGCTGGAGAGAGGACAACATGATACAGGAGGGACAGATGAAGATTATTGGAAATATATAAAATATACAAATACACACCATAAAATATACAAATACACACATGGTGGTGAATGTTATTTCTTACACAGAGAGGTTTTGTACATTGAAGGTCCTCGATGACCAGCTTTGTAGCCTGGCTTAAGAGAATCCCTAAAAATGTAAAATATCCTTCTGCACTTTCATGCAGCCATGACTTAAAGAGTGTGGCTTTGCCTTCAATCTGCCCCTTAGCAGATGAACAAATGTTTGGATGCTCCTTATTTTTCTACACACTGTTTTAGCAACCACAACCTGGAACCAATTTAAGCAAATTACATTTTATGGGTTAGATTTTTTTTAGTCATCTTAAGTGCCAACATCAAGCAGAGTTCTCAGTGCTTAAGGGTCAGCTTAGATCTTGTGATGCTCAGATCTGTCATTAGCTCCGTGTTGCAGGCGTAGAGTGATGCCTGATAGGCTACTCAAGGCTCCTGAATCCCACTGGTAACACCCACAGAGACTTCCCCTCAGTCATAACAGAGATGTGCATAGAACGCCACATCTTCCCTCCTTATTTTTTTCCCTCATGGCCTCATACCAAAAAGGTTCACAGCCATACAGACATGTCAATATTTTGAATGAGATATCTGCCAGATCAAAGCATTCCTTGATGGTGGAGAGACTCTCGCTGCAATCTTCCCCCTGAATTCTTAAACAGCAGACATCAAGGGTTTAAAATCCATATCGATGTCCAGCATATTTACTCATTATTTATGGGAAATCAATACTCCTGATGTAATAGTTACACAAATATAAATGTTTTTAATCGCATGCAACGTTTTGAAATATAGGGTATTTTGCAAATGATGTTTATTATAGGTTATATAACCTGTTTGAACAGTTATCCGGTAGGCAGTATTTTTCTTTTAATTTCAAAGTGCACAGAAACGGCATACGTAGCACGACATTCCTTGTTTTAAACAAGTCTGTTACATATTCTAAGCAGTACCCAGGGGAATGCGCTGAATAACTCTCTTTTAAAGGGCAAAGTAGGGTGTAGGATGAGATCAAAAAATATCTGGGTGGGTTGGCTAAGACTCCATCCCTTTGTTTCCAGACTTTGCAAACAGAACACAGGAGACAGCCAGGAGAACTTGCTGACTGATTCACCGTGCGCTAAGTGTCTCATTAAACAGCAAGCCTGTGGGCGCAGACATTGATTCTGTGGGCGGAGGGGAGGGGAGGGGGGTTAATGCGCGTGATTTCTGTGGAGAAACCGCAGCACCATGAGGTAAACTCTTTAATTTCTGTGGCACCGTGAGGAAATGGGAGCTGTCCTCATTCAAGCCGCTGCCCAGAGGAACACGGCAGCTCACAGTGTTTCGATGGGCTAAGGGCAAGGGACATGCTAACCTGATGCATATATTTAAAAAGTGCGAGAGAGAGAGAGAGAGAGAGAGAGAGAGAGAGAGAGAGAGAGAGAGAGAGAGAGAATATAATAATAGAGAGTTTAATAATAATAATAATAATAATAAGTGTAAGTAGAAAATTAGCACCAGTTCAATGCATTATCCCAACATGCACTAGATATCCTAACAATTCTCTGTGCGGTGCAAAAACGCGGCCATCGAAAAATATGCAGTACGGCAGTCACATGACCTTATTGGACTATTTACAGTGCATACAGACCCCACGAGGCTCATCGTATGTGCAGATCTACTTCTCCTAATGATTAATGAATCGGCGTGGTATAATATCCTCACTGCCACGCACGTTAATTAGGCTGTCTGTGCGACCTCAAATATATTACAAATACACACACTATGACCGGAATTCTAAAACCACAACAGCAACAAACAGATTGGTATGACGATACTATAAAATTGCTCACAGTTACCAAGAAGTTTTTAAGCCAGTATTAAGCCGTTAAGGCGCAGTTTGATCGCACATTTATAACGGGAAAAGGAGTCTACCTTTTTGCCTATATATTCTAACGTATTTGTCGATTTTCCAGAACAGAAACGATACATAATGTGGTCTCCACTTCAAATATAATTTCGGCAAACCTCAAAAAATGCCACACGTTGTCAATACATTAAAGTGTGCAAGGGATGAGCATGATGAGCGAGGGCCGCCGGGTGCCTCAGAATCCGCACAGCCGTACACCGGGAGGGAGGGGTCGAGGTGCTGGACTCTAACCTCGTACTCGGACGCCGCAGGTCTCAATGCAGAATCGAGCACTTAAATCGAGCTCAGTCTCGAATCGAGCTCTGATTCGAATCGAACAGTTTTGAGCTCAGTCATGAATCATTTGCGTGGACTTGACTCGAGCCGTGGAGGACAGACTATGGTTCTGCAATAGCTGACTCATAAGATACACTGCTTAGCGCGCTACCACGTACCAAACGCTAGCAAAGATATCTTAACTGGTTCAACCCTTAACCGAAGAGGGCATAAGGTAGCCAATGTGCAAAGGTCAGTTACAACTGTATGTCTAGTTATCTCAACGCAAAGCGATCGTGTTGGTTTTTCCTTGTAAAATAACGCTCGAATATAGAAAGGTGTACTGGTGGGCATGTCAGTCATATTTTCGCTTCATTTGTAGGCTACTTTTAAATGAACCTCGGCGGCATCATGCAGCTTCAACTGCGGACCCATTTGGCCGTATCTCGACGAAACAGACACCCCCACGCTCACGGCAACAGATTTGACTGGCATGTCGCAGCACCACGGGGAGGCAAATACTATACAAACAAATCTGTTCTACAAAAGCGAAATTCATAAATGGAAGTAATAGACCGTATAAACGAGAGCCCTGCAGCGTAACCTAGCGTGCTGGCATTCATGGGCGGGTGAAACTGCTCAGACAGATATATTAGCTGACCAATAAAATGGTCACCCCGCAAGAAAGCGCAAAGAAGCCAATGAAATTTATAGTAAATAGTAACTTATTATTACGCACGTCTTTAGGGAAGCCCTTAGAATGAAAAAATTGTAAATATTTACGAGAGGCCTTGCTAAAGGAGCCAATCGCAAATGCCCGGGGGCGTTTCCCTGGAGCGCGATTGCTAAGTTTGAGTGAATGGCGAGGGGAGAATGATGGAGGTTTGATTGCTGGGTTTGGTAGTGCGGGGTTGCTGGAATTCACTTTTGCATTGGGCTTTTTCTTTTCCACGACTCGTTTGCGAGGGAATTTTCGTTTCCTCTCCTAATTCCACAGAGTTAGCTAAGGGAACGCAAAGGGGCAGTTTTGGGAAAGCGACCCCGAGCGCCTGGGCTCATTTAAATGGCTGATAGTGGAGAAGTGTCTCACAATTAATTAGCTGGCTAGCTTGCTTGCTAGCTGGCTGGCTGGAAATGCAGTTGGGTAACTAGCGAGTGAGCTGGCTGCTGAGCCAGATAGCGAGGCATTAGCATGCATATTTGAAGAGGTGAGTGCGCAGATGTTTTCTTTTGCGGTGTTTTGTATGGGTGACGCGTTGTCATTCAGTCGTGCGCAAAACATAAGCCAAGCATGATGGCTAGCTGTGCTAAGTACATAGCTAGCCAGCATACTAAAGTTTTCATGGTACTGTGGCTAACTGGCTAACTTAACACGGTACATGCCCGCTAGCCAACGCAAGGAGTGATGTTAATGGGCTATATTTTGGTTTCTGGCTGCTGATTGTCCAGATAAGGTTTATATCGATGACCTAACTGAACTAGTTAGCTATACAATGCAGTGGATCGATTGCTTAATGAAAAATGCAATACCTTCCACAAAACAGTCTTGGCTGCTGTTGACCAGCTTAGCTAGTTAATTACAAAATACAAGTCTAAGTGAGAAGAAGATAGGACTAGTGCAAAGCGATGGTGTATCACTGATTGAGATTGACAGGTAGCGAGTTAACCGACACAATGCACACTTTTCTTAAAGTGAACTAACTGTTAGCAAGGTAGCCAACTTCGCTGAAGGCAATGGTAATTGCAGTGAGAAATACGGTTAGCTTGGCTGATTGAGGTACTTGCATTAGTTAGCTCCCTTGCTTGCTGTTGTTAAAGCGTGTTTACCATCTAGCTGACTTGCTACTCTCGGATATATAAACAGAAAAGCTTACTTACTAACAAACTTTAACCCCCTACGTTGCGTATCGAGCGAGATTTAAAGCGCCACTTTGCTATCCAAAGAGACAGAGACAGCTGGAACGAAATTTGGTTGTACTGTTTTGCCTGGTTGGCGACTGAGCCAAAGAGGAAGGGATGATTTGCTGTGAGTTACCCAGCTAATTATTTGTAACGCTAGCTAATCAACTAGAATGCTAAGCTCTGTATAGAAAGGTGGTTGGCTAACTATGAAGCCAACGTTACCATGTGATGTTGTGTATTTGGTTTGATCGAATCGATAGCTACCAAAGGTGGCTACCTGGTGAGAGACGCCACGGGGAACGAGCGATTGTTTTGGGGTGTGAATTCCTTCATTCTGCGATCATCGGCATTGCTGTGTAACTCTCTGTTTTCGTCTTTCAATAGGTTGTCAAGCCCCGGGTGGCTACATGATCATCAGATCAATGCCTAGCTACAAGGAATAAGATTTGGGGGAACTCGTTTTTTTCTTTTTTTCCCCCCAGTTTTTCCACAACCATGCATGATCCTGTCAGACTCGACTGCCAGCGAGGGGAAGATCTCATGCTACCCCCTATGCGTTTATCCTGATGTTTTGAGAAGACATGCCACCTCACCAGAAGAAGAGGAATCGCCGCAACACTACAGTAGCTTTTTTTCTTTTAAAATGTTGACGACGTGTGTGTGCGCATTGATATATTTATTGTAGGACACTTTTAAACATTCGCCACCAAGGGAAACGAAACGCGGCAAAACAAACAAGGAGAAGCCAGGGGGAAATAGCGAAGAATATGGCTTCGGTGTGGAAAAGATTGCAGCGTGTGGGGAAACATGCTTCCAAATTCCAGTTCGTGGCATCGTATCAGGAACTCATGGTGGAATGCACAAAGAAATGGTAAGTGGCATGTGTGCTCCGAGTTGTATCAGTGCATTATATCTGGCAACATACAGTTATACAATATTGCACATTCATAGGCTGCTTCGCAGGAATGCTGAGCTGGCCTCTTCCGCCCTCGCGAGGTGGCGGTGATTTATGAAGTCCTCGCGGCGGTGCGGGCATGTCGGCGCGCAGGGAGGGGCGCGTGCTGTGCAGCCCCGCTCCGCTGCTGCATGATTTGTTCTGCATCTCAGCTGTAGCACGAATTTACATCTGTTCCGTGCTCGTTAATCAGACCACTTAGTGATGTTTTATTATGTACGGATGGCAGTAACTACCCAGTATGTTGTAAAAGATGACCAGTTGAACTGTTTTTCGTAAAGTACAAGTGTAATTAATGAACTATGGTCGCAATTATTGTCATTACTGTTATTGCTCATATATTATGTAGAGCTCAGGATATCGCTGTAAGTTGTTTTTCTAGAAAAAGCTGTGCATAAATCAAGTAATCTTTTACAACGACAGAAACAGTGGAAGATCACTTTATGAGTTTAATCAAGGCAGTTGTGTCATTCATTTGAGGTTTGATCAATGATGGCTGTGTTTTTAGTCTTTACTGGATTTGAAGACTTAATTAGTGGAGAACAGGTAACAGATCTATCTGTGCAAGGGGAAACACAACCCTCCTGTGAGATTCGGGTACCTTTAAAAGCCTCCCGCTGTCATTGGCTGGTGTAGCATGGCCGTGGGCATGTGATAGGTCCCAGGCCCTGAGTCCAACTAACCCTGGCCAAGGACAGCTCCCTCAGTCAGCAAAGCCATGGCTGCTGCTGCTTTCTGTCAGTGCAGCAGTCAAGACGAGCACACCTGGAGGCATGTGTCCACCTCAGAAGAATCCTCTATCCCCTCTGGTCTGCAAGACATGGTTTTGGTCCAGTCATGAAGTGGGTGACACAGTTCAGGGGGAAAGCTCACAGGGTTGCAGCTGCCTGATGGTCCTTGGCTGTTTCCACCATTTCAGTGAAATCTTTAGAAATAAGTCTGTCAGTATTTGTCAAGAAACCCAAGCAGTGAGAAAGTGGAAGCTGGACATTGTTGGAGGGAATTTTGTTGAAGGGAGAGGTGAGTCAGTCGCAACAATGCTCTGGTCTCCCAACTGGAGATCACTGTGAGGTGTGCTTCAATACAATGTCTGCAGGCGTTGGACTTCGTTGTCCATTCTGTTATAGCTGTGGTGGAAGGCTTCCATCCACAAGAGGTGGAAACGGGCCAGAGCCTTCACATGGATCTCATATTTTGAATCGCTGGTTGATTTAATGGAGGGAAACCACAGGCATTTGTATCTGGAGAGGGAAGAAGATACGAGCTGCTCATGATGATCTCATGCCTGAAGGATTATCAGCAGCCTGGCACGTGGAGTTACAGGGCGGAACATGACGTGAAGCCTGCTGTTGTATGGGGGAATGATTATCTGATCGGACTCGAAGAGGAGGTTGGCACAGGTGTGGCGTCACTGCTCATTTTGTCTTTCCTGACCCCGACCCCCACATAATTCCACCATGGAATAGCAAAAGAATCCATCGCAGTATGTTTTCACTGGCTACTTTATGGTGTAGGTTACACGCTTAGTGGCAGCTTTGGAGCTGTACAAAATGGCTGTTTGAGATTTTTAAATTTCCTCAGGTGTACTTGACTCTGGGTTTATTTTAGCAGCGACAGAGGGCAGCTGGCCCTGCATACCATCTGTTAATACAGTGGGACAGAGCCTGAGAATTTCAGATTTCAAATGCTACGCCTCCCCTGTAGTACACTACAGACACCATGTATGTGATGTACAAAGTGTTTTGCCTTTGTTGATTGCTCCTGCCACATTCTAGTTAATTCTCGTGAAGCTGGCAGCAGTACAGTCATATCTCAGTAGCAGCAGAGTGCAGTGTAGCCTGACAGGAAGCTGGTTTGAAATATGTTTAAATCTTTTTATCTGGAACTTAATGCTAGGATATAATGGGAGAAAACCTGAAGTTTAAATGAGTGACATTTCCACCAACCACACGAGCACGCTACCGCTGCACGGCGTTGAGCTGGTGTCCCCTGAGCAGAACGCTGTGGCTGCTTAAATCAGCTCCTTCACCTGTGAGCAGCTCCTTCATCGTTCAGGAACGCTGTGCAGTCTCACATGGTCAGGGAAACGTCATTCATTACAGTGTGACTGTGAAATAATCGACAAGTTGACAAGTGCATTTTGAGTAGTTCTCCCCATGTTTTGTAAGGTCTCTTGCAGGAACATAATAATAACAACAAACAGCAAAGACCTTTTTGCCTTGCTTTATTAACGGGAGGCATTTTCAGACAAAATCAGTCTGTGTTCATTTCTGTACCTCAGTCCGTGGCTGCCTCTGCACAGCCTGGTTTTGCCACATTCAATACCGTTTCAGAAAGTCCAAGGTAGACCAGTGCACACCTAGCGAGAAGGCTGCAGGACTCCCCGGCGCTGTGAGGAATAGCGGAGTTTAGGTGGGTTAAACACCGTGGAGTCGTTAAACAGGCTAATGGGAGCGCTCCAGCAGAGGGGCGTGTCGATGGGCCTGCGGAGAACAGGGGATACGCGCGTCTCACTTCTGCGGCCCAGATTAACGGCTTCTGCTCCCACCGAAGCCGCTAGCTCAGGAGGCGTTCCAGAACTCTGTTGCCGGGATACCCGACACACATTCCCGCAAGTGTTTTAGTGCTGTCGTGGGGAAACGGTGCGAAAGCCAAGCCGGCCAGGCTGGGAATGGAGGGGCCCAAAGAGCCTTTTAAAGGTGTGGACCCTCACACCTGCTCTCTATATTCCTATGGTATTGTGCCAAGACTTAATTAAAGATAGGCCTCAATTACGCCTGGAGGTGTTTACTTAATTTCTCTGGTGCGGTACCTTTCATGGTTATCGTCTAGTGGTGTTTCTCTAGCATTAGTCCCTTGGTTGTTTTCAAGTTGTGTCATAGTGCACAGATGCATACTTTGAAGACTAGCAGCACATGATTTTCCTCAGATGTTGAGCAGTGGTCACCTGGTGGACAACTATAACTCTTCCCTGAGTTAGCCTGAGGGCAGCTGAAGTCATATTGATCGTTGTCATCAACCGCCTCTTAATGTTGGGTACTGTAACTCATGCTCAAATTCAAATGCTCTCTGTTGAGGAATATTTGAAGTGTTGAAGCTAACTTTAACTTTTAACTGCACAGTGTTTTGCATATACTGTTTCTCCTGAGAGATCATATCCTTTTGAAATTTTAAGTTTTAGGTTCTTCGTGTAATGAGGTGCTTCTGCAGTGCTG
Source organism: Megalops cyprinoides (assembly GCF_013368585.1). Classification (NCBI taxonomy): domain Eukaryota; kingdom Metazoa; phylum Chordata; class Actinopteri; order Elopiformes; family Megalopidae; genus Megalops; species Megalops cyprinoides. Next base: position 2,180,962 of record NC_050597.1, on the reverse strand, counting down.
CGCTGTGTGTACACAGCGCTGAAGCAATCATCAAGCAGAATCGGAAGATGATAAGAGCCGTCTCGCCGTGGCGAATGAATAAATCTCTCACATGTCAAGGGCTGTGGCATGAGAGACTCGTCTGGCAGAGTCTGGGAAAACGGCTCGGAGATGCTGAGGACGCAGAAGAGGCCTGATGTTATGGAAAGTCTGCGTAGCACTTTCCTGTTTAAACGCCACAATAATGCAGGCAGGCAAATGAGTTCTGTTAGTGCAGACGCGCCGTAAACTGCTTGGATGTGTGTTTGCGTGAGGAATGCTGTTTTCAAAGTGTGTAAACACAGGTTTCCTTCAGTTCCTTCCAGTAGACAGGACTGGGAAAAGTAAGAGCACCTCTTAAGAAGAAACAGATCAGTGTGACAGTCTGCAGTGTGTTTCTGTCAAAAGTAGAATTCCTAAAGTGCATATTTATCACCATTAATATATTTATGACGCATTTTGATCCTGGACAGTCTGGACGGATATGCAGTGGAAATAATGGCATATGACTAATTTCTACCCTATCGGGCGGTAATTTTCCTGTAAGCTGTTCTCAAACACAGCCAGAAGCCGGAGAGATTTGCTGCCTTCCTCCGCTAACCACGGCTGCCCTGAGAACATCTCGCCTGTCAATCATCCTGCAGTTTGTTGGAGGAATGACTGAAAGGGCAGGGTTATTAGAGGCGGCGGCTGTAGAGTAAGTGATGGAGTTGTGATGTCTGACTGCAGTGCAAAGCCACAGCACACTGCCACTCAGGCTGCAGGGTCTGCAGGAGCTGCAGGAGCTGCCAGGCTGCAGAACCAGGAGACTTTATGTGTGTCTTGCATCATGTTTGATGAGCGTAATTGACTCTGCAGTGTGGTAGAGAGAGGCATCCAGCTGCTTCTCTGCATGGCTGAAGGCATCTGGCTGCGACGTCACAGCCCTGCTCGTCTCTGATTGGTCGAGGCATGTTTTGTTGCTCCACAGAGGAGTGTGGGGTGAAGATTGTGTGGAGCATGTGCGTCTCTGCTGCGGTCACTGTTTATTTTGTAACCTCGTGTCCTGAATTGGCACCTGTTCTTCCCTTAACTGAAACAAAACCCACAGTCTTTTTCTTGTAAAATCTTTTCAAATGCAGCTTCCACTAATCACTTAGAAAATTAAAAAAAGACATGGTGACATTAGTGTTCACGGTAGAGAGGGAGAGAGCGAAGTATCAGAAGAAGAATCTGGAACACTGGAGTGAGCCCTCCTTCAGTAGCTGACTGCAGTCCCATGGAAGGAGTGGGAACTCCTGAAGAGTCCTCCACCCTGTGAACATGCAGGGTGGGATAGTGGGAGGGAACAGGGCCTGTAATCCAAAGGGTTGATCCCCGGGTGAGACATTGCTGTTGTACATGGGGGAAATGCACTTACACAGAATTACCACTATAAATATCCAGCTGTTATAGCTAAGAGGTGAGAATTGTGAACTACGGGAGATGTGTTTGATCAGCGGATGTAATGTCGCCTAACTGAGCTGGGATAGCAATATCGGGCTGCTGAGTGGGAGAAAGCCAGTGAATCTGAATGGGGAAGTGCCTCTGTTTCTGATGTCAGTCCCGGTGGAGTAGGCTCCCGTGTCATAGAGAATCTTTACACCTGTCGTTCGTCCTGTCTGTTTCACTCTCGCTCTGCGAGTCAGGGCCCAGGTAGACGTCCGCTCCACAGTAAGTGGCCTGTCACTCTGTCACTCTGAGCTGCGGCGGGGGAAATCGGGGCGTCTGGGCCGACGTGTAGCAGCTGCTGAAACAGGTAGCGTGCTGAGTGCAGTAGCTGTGTGTGTACCGGCAGTGTGGAGCAGCAGTGAGGCACAGCGTAGGGGACGGGAACTGTTACGCAGAGGTTGCCGGTTCCCAGGCGGGGCACTGCTGTACCCTTGAGCAGGGTAGCAGCTGTAAGTATCTTGCTGTGTCAATTGTGATATTTCTCCCAAGGAAAATAATGCAGTGTATGGCAATGCTGTGTTCTAGGACAGGATGTCAGTTATTTGTGCCTGCAGTAGTTGTGTTAGAGGTGGTATGAGTGTTTTTGTGCCTCTGAGCGAGGCTTTCTGTCCTTTCGCATGCTTCGTCTTCTGAGCGCTCGTGCAGCCTGGTCTGCCTGAGGAGGCCTGACTCAGCAGGAAGCAGTCTGTGAAGGTGCAGTACATCCTGTCTAGGTCTGAATGCAGGCGCTGAATGACTGCTTTATTGGACAAGGGGTGTGTGTGTGTGTGTGTGTGTGTGTGTGTGTGTGTGTGTGTGGGGACTACAGGGGAACTGCGCTTGGTCAATCTTATCTTAAAGGGCAGTTTTAAGGCACAGAGCTGGCATCCCAGTCAGGGAGGAACAGCTTGCTGAATGGGTTTTTGTTTGTTAGTGAATGTTATTGTTTTGTTTTTTTGGAGGGGGGAGGTGATGTGAACTCTGCGGTCCCGGATCCTGCCGCTGTCTTCAGCGTGTCCCCCTTTTTGCTCCTTGCAGCAGTGACTGTCCTGCGGATCGCCTGGCAGACGCTGGGCTGCAGCTCTCGGTGCTCTGATGTGCTGAGCATTGAGGGAGAAACATGCCTAAGTGGTGTGTAATGTAATTTGCCTTTCTCACACCCGTTCTCCCGGGCAACAGAGCCACATTCACAGCCGCAAGTGTCCTGCGCTCTGGGCGCACCATGCTGTGCACAGACAATCACTTACCCTCATTTGACTGGTAATACTCTTTCCCCTTTAACTCCTTTGCTAATATGCAGTGAAGCGTTCTTTAGAGAGGTGCTCTCAGGGTCTGGTGTGTGACCCCAGGTGAGCTGTGGGGTGTACCTGTGTACCTGGATGCCCTGCTGGAGGTGTCACCTCGGCCTGTTAGCAGTGACAGCACTGGGCCTGGCTGTTCCCTCTCCCTCCCTCCCGGGGCTGGCTGTTTCCTCTCCCTCCCTCCCGGGGCTGGCTGTTCCCTGTCCCTCCCTCCCGGGGCTGGCTGTTCCCTGTCCCTCCCTCCCGGGGCTGGCTGTTCCCTGTCCCTCCCTCCCGGGGCTGGCTGTTCCCTGTCCCTCCCTCCCGGGGCTGGCTGTTCCCTCTCCCTCCCTCCAGGGGCTGGCTGTTCCCTCTCCCTCCCTCCCGGGGCTGGGATTGCTTCCCTGCAGGAGGCCTGGCAGGGTAATCAGCAGAGCTCTGTGTGGAGCCACCGGTTTTTCCTCCCCTTTTTTTACAGCGTTTGGTGATTTCAGTTTAACTGGCTGCAGTGTGGGGCTCATTGCAGCTGCTCCATTCTGCAGTATGGCTGCTCTCACTGCCTCACAGCAAATGGTGCAAATGGATTACTCATACACACGCACACACACGCACACACGCGCACACACACAAATTCATACATGGATATATACACGCAATACACACACAAACACAAACACTCACACTTACTCATGTACACACACTGTTACACTTACTCACACGCACACATTCATAAGCCTACATGCGCACACACACAGATCCACACTCACTTATGCATATATACACAATGCACACACTAGCACTGGGAAAACAGATTTCCTCCATTACGATTGGAAACCTGGGCTCATTTGCATCAGTGGTATGGCAGTTTGCAGTGTGGATCAGTGAATGGGAATGCCAGCACTGTCCTGCGTGCAGGGGGAGAGCGGCTGGCCCGGCGGTGGCCTGATGTCACAGCCAATGAGCCGATGCGGCGAGATTAGGAAGCGATCCTCTCACCTCCTCCACCGTCTCTGGCTGGGGGGGGGGGCTGAGTGGTGGAGCGCTGCAGGATGTTTGGAGAGGGCACCCTCTATAGTAGTACAGTAGAGTAGCTGTGATACAGATATCTGCCCTCACCTTCCCCTCTCCCTCTCCCTCTCCCTCTCCCTCTCCCTCTCTCTCTCTCTGTCTCTCTCTCTCTTTCTCTCCCTCATGGCTGATCTGTGATGTGCTAAATTGGAGGCCAGCTCAGAGAGCTGGGTTTTAACAGAGGTCATATGTGGTGGTGTCTTCTCCATATGCAGCACAGGGAGCTGTTCAGTGGTATCGCATGTGTTTTTTGGCCAGCCTTGTCATATTTCGGCAAGCTTTCTAACTTTCACCCGTTCCGTGCACCTTCTGAGATTTCAGTTGATTTCCCGATTGGTTTATTTAGTCTGAAATGCACACCGGAGCAGGTGGTCTGCCTGGTGGGTTGAAATGATGTGGTTTCAGGTTGTATGAAGAAAACGAATCCTTCCAACTAAAATACAGAGTGTGTTTCCCCACGCTGCGGTGTCTGGCTGTGTGGAGCTGTCGGTCTGGGTGGCTCAGGTCTCTGTGCCCTCGTGGCTCTTTGCGTAGCGTACCTCAGACTCTCCCGTTTCAGAGAACAGGACTGGAGTGCTGTTATCGTGGTTAATGTCACTGATGAAGTGGGCCCTTTGAAAGCACGGTGAGGTAGACGCTCTCGCATGGTTTTGCTCCCAAGTCTGCCACTGGGTCTGCAGGCTCCAGACAGACCCAGCCTAAGGAAAGCTGTCTTAGAGGGAAGTTAAAAAACTCATTAAGCATCACAAACTCATTATGCATTACAGCTGATACACAGCTAATGGGTTTTAGAGCGCCTGCTGTCTTTGATGTTTCTGAGGATGCAGGTCTGTGCTGAGTCTCTGAGGCCTGGCCGTCTTCCATGTGACTCTGTGACTGATGCCTGTTTATACCACTTAATGACTGAGAAGTGAACATAATGACATATCTCTAACATTTCTTGTACTGTGCCGTGGTGACCTGGAGCTAGGCCTTTATTAAAGTTATCAATAAAAACATTCCTTGCCTGCAGCAATATGATAGGGTGGTTTAATCTTTACAAACAAATGGAAAGGTAAAGATTAATCCTGATAAAATCACCTTCAGCAGCTGTGTGTGTGTGTGTGTGTGTGTGTGTGTTTTAACCTTAACATTAATCGGGTTATGTCCGTAACGGTGTTGTGTTCACTTCGGTACTGTGTAAAGAAAATCTCATTGGCTGTAGTAAGAAGGCCAGGGAGCTTAGCACTTTTGTGTGAAACTTACATTCACATGAGATGTAACACTCAATGACTAATGCGCTAATGAGACTGTTACAGCTGCCGGTGGCTGTATTTTCCCCTGCAAGCACTTACCTCTCCGCACTTACAGGCAGCGCTGCAGAGATTGCGTTTGTTACCGGGATGTCATAGATGGGGGTTATTTTCTGTTACATCAGCATGATTTCTGTCATAACCCCGAGGGCTGGCTGGAAATTATTATTATAGATGCTTCTCTCATTCAGGGAACTACTCAGGCTGAATATCAGATTGGTTTCTTAAGCAGTCTGGGACATGGTTGATTTGGTTATATTTAAGGCATTTGCCTTGCCCGCCCAGTTCTGGGAGACATAATTTTTCTATTTGTGCGTGATGCACAATCTTGATGCTGTTTCGAAATTGGTTGCTAAGCTGAAGATTTTTTTGTGAATCATGAAGATGAAATGTCTTGTATTAAAATGTCATAAATGCAGTGGAGTCTCAACATCTGAATTGCAAAGAGACATTTATTGACTTCAGAAATGACGTGAAGCTAATGATGGTTTATGAAGCGCTGGAAAGATCAGGCCAGGCTGTATTGGCTGGGCTGCCTGTACTAAGAGGAGCACAGCGATTTCCACCCTCTGTCCTCCACAGGCAGCAAGTCCCCTGTACAGCCATGTGTTACACCCAAAGACCTTTTCACATTAACCCAAAAAAAACCCTCACAGTTCTGCAGTGCAGACTGTGGGATTGCCCATTTACATTTTGTTGTTATCATTTGTTGAATTATGGTATCATGCATTTCATGCAGACACACGCGTGCACGCACACACACACACACACACACACGCACACACACACACACACACACACACACACACACACACACACACACACACACACATACACATACACATACACATACACATACACATACACACACACGCTTTCTGCCTCTGGTAGGAGGGGGCTTGGCTTGGGTGAGATATATTCTAACCTGTTATTTTCCTTGGTAGCTGTGCCCTTCAAGAGTTCCAGCCATTTTAACAAGCTCTCCAAGGTCATTCCTCATATCATATGGCCTTTTTAGTTTTACACAGCTCTGCTGCAGCCCCCATGCCTGCTACATTTCTATTCTAAAGGTGGAACCAGGCTTATCCTTGAAGTTAAGCCTCATTTTTCTTTTTTGTTGTTTGAGCAGAACAACTATCAGTTCAGCTCCACGACCTGGGGCAGGCTCTCTGGTCTGAACTGCAGCATTAGGTTTCAGAATGACTCTGCTTTCATGTCATTCCTTACCTTACATTTTATTTGCCATGCAAATGACTCATGCTACATCATCTCAGGAGCAAAGAACATTCCCATTGACTTCTCAGTTTCTGCTTGCAGAGTGTCAACAACATTCTCTCAGACAGCATTTCTTCATTCAGGGATCTGAGAGGAGAATACATGCTCCAGTCCTGACCCCCTGCGGAGTCTGTGTTTCTCATAATCTCAACATGAGCCATAAAACCATGTTTAGATGGCTGTCCTGAGTACATTAATCCCTCTAATTTTGGATTTGAGATGTTAATGTGTCGTAAGATTTCAGTTGAATTGGACAGGCATCAGATCAGCATTGTTACTCTCTGTCCCCAGTTGCAGGCATGAACACTGAAATAGCCTCTCCAATTAAAATTTAAACTGGATTCTGGGATTTGCATGAGATTTAACCATAGAATTTGTCATGAAGTCGTGTGTGATTAGCTCCTTTTGTTGCTTAATGGAAAAATGAAGGTTCTTCCATATGGATTCCAGAAGCAGGAGAGAAGAGAAGCAACGCGTGTATTTATTAAATGGCATTTGATTTCCGCTTCAGGCAGCAAACTTCAGGGCCAGAGAGCCCTCCTGCCCCAGCTGTGGCTTTTGGCTCCTGGGGCCTGGGCCAGTGACTCCAGGCCGAGATGGGTGTGTGGGGGGGTGAGTGTCCCACATTAGTGGGAAGCATGGGGGGTTGGGGGGGGGGGGTTCCTGCATCTGTAAACAGCAGAGGGTGTGGTGCTGAACATTGGCAGCCTAAATCCAAATCTCTGGGTTAATTTTGGCTGTTGCTTCCTAGTGTATCTTCCTGCAGAGGCATTGTGACCGGACGGGGCGTGACGGCTTGGTTCTGGTTCAGGATGGGCTGCTTGGTTCCAGTTCACCTCGGTTCAGTAGCAGGGCTTTGATGCTCTGGTCCTGGTGCACGTCTGCAGAGGTTCAGAGCAAATGCGGTCTCCAGTCTGCATATCCTCCTGCAGACTGAACCAATCCCTAACTGAACTGAAAGACCCCAGTCTGGGTATCCTCCTGCAGACTGAACCAATCCCTAACTGAACTGAAAGACCCCAGTCTGGGTATCCTCCTGCAGACTGAACCAATCCCTAACTGAACTGAAAGACCTGCAAAATCAAACTCTGAAACTGTATATGTCCGTTAAATATGTTTTAACTGAATAGGTACAAATCTGATTGCATTTTTGATGCATGTTTGGGTTTGCAGCTCCTTGACAAGTGAATATCGTCACTGGCATCTTCAAACATGGTCTTGCCAGTAAATGCACACGCAGATGAAAATTAAAAAATTGATAGCCCTATTTGTTATAACGCATCCAGTGACAGATTTTAGTTACAGTCAGTACTCCTCAACAGTGTCGCACGGAAGCTGCATGCTGAAGACGCACTCCTCGACAGTGACGTGCTGAAGCTACGCTCCTCGGCTCTCAGGGCTCAGAGCAGTGAGGAGGTGAGACAGTGGAGACCATGGAGCCCTCGCATGAGTGACTGCTGTCTGAATACACTGAGCACTTCATTCAGAAATGGATCTCTCATATATATTTATCTATATATACATCTATATATGTATATAGGAAGAGAGAAGGACCCCTGCAGATCAGACTAGGCAGGCTGCTGAGGACCCGTAGAGACACACCGGGGAGGGGGTCCTTTCTGCTCTCTGCTGGATGAGATGGCAGAGTCTACCTGGATCACCATGTTCATGTTCATGAGAAAACGGCGTGTGTTCAGTGTGTGTTCTTACTGCCTGCAGGACTGGCAGAGATCTGGAATCGTCTGTCTTTTTAAGTAAAGCACACTGACAGACGCAGTCGGAGAGATGCTCCCGTGATGCTTTGCGTGCCGCACGGTGTGTCTGGTTCCAGCACCCTGCAGCTGTGGGTGTGCTGGGGAGAGCTCCCTCCGCTGCTGGCAGGGAGTCTGGCTGCAGGAGCTGCTCGGCTCCTGCTGATAGGATCTGCTCTCCCGGGCCGCCGTGCCTGACCTCCTCCTGAACCCTTATCTCCTCTCTCTGTTTGTTTGGCGGCTTGTTGCCGTTATTTTTTCAGGTGAGATTTTTGCTTGATCAGCAGAGGAGACGGAGCAGTTCTGAGTGGCACGGTGTTCGGTGCCTCGGGGTGCTCAGCAAGCGGCTCCATCACTAATGTCTCTCTCTCTCTCTTTTTTCTCCCTCTCTCTCTCTCCCCCTCTCCCTCTTTCTCTCTCTCTCCCTCTCTCCCCCCTCTCCCCCCTCTCCCTCCCTCTCTCCCTCTCTCTCCCTCTCTCTCCCTCTTTCCCCCCTCTCCCTCCCTCCCTCCCTCCCTCTCTCTCTCTCTCTCTCTCTCTCTCTCTCTCTCTCTCTCTCTCTCCCCCCTCTCCCTCTCTCTCTCTCTCTCTCTCCCCCCTCTCCCTCTCCCTCTCTCTCTCCCTCTCTCTCCCTCTTTCCCCCCTCTCCCTCCTTCCCTCCCTCCCCCCCCCTCTCCCTCTCTCTTCCTCTCCCTCTCCCTCTTTCCCTCTCTCTCCCTCTCTCTCTCATTCATTCCTTCATTCCCGTGTTTTGCTAACACACGTGCAGCCTCGCGTTTGCCAGTGTGCAGTGCTGGCTTCAGCTTGTGTGCTAGCTGTGGTTGGTCCTGTGCAACAGGTGGTGATGAGGAGGGTGGCGTGTGTGCACTGTGGGGGGAGGACATGTGGGAGAACAAAGGGGATACCCCGAACACGGGGGGGCGGCGGGGGGGATACAGCTGCAGGGGCAAAGGTCATTCAGAGAGCAGCTCTAACGCACAGCGGCTGGAACAGCTCCGTCTGTAGTAAAGATTTCATTCTGTGTTCTGGTGCTGCTCTGTTACTGCGGAGGGAATAAATCTCATCCCGTGTATTTTGGGACGGCTTGTAAATGCCGCACCTGTTTGCGGTTTGTAGCCGACTGCTCCATCTGCTCCCAGGATTCCTCTAATGTGATGGGGGGGCACGGTGGTACTCTGCAGTCATTCAGGCAGGGGCTGCTGATGCCGCACTCTCCACCTCTGCTCGAGGCTGCCTCTCTGACTCCCTGCACAGGGCAGCCCAGTCTCTGAGACCCGGGAACCAGAGATGCTGTCACCATAGCGCTGGACCAGTGATAACTGATCCTGGAATAAAATGATGCAAAATGAAGCAAATTACTGAGATATTGAATCTGCAGTGTGAAAATCTGTTTTGTCTGTGTAAACCCAGGTGTTTAGGAAAGATCTGCCAGCTTGCGTTCAGCTGGATGAACATGACTGTACTCTATCCAGCTGGAAAAGGAGACTTAGCACTTAAAGCCCTAAGACATGGGGAGCTCTGACTGTAAAAATACATGTAAGTTTCTCAAGGTCAGATGAAAAAACCTACAAAAATAACTACAGGAATGACCTTGAAGAATAATGACAGCTGTTGTGGGGATCACTGTGTGTGTTGGATTTTGCTTCCTTTTTTTACCCCAGGCTGTGTGCTTCAAATGATAATATGCATTTAGGGAGTCAGCGTTTTGTGTAATGATACAACAGTCATGACAAAGCTCATGCAGGCTTAATGAGCAGACCTGATCACCAAGCCTGGTGAACAGAGCGAAGGTCTGTCATGTGACTGCTAGGATGGATGGATGGTTATTGTTATGGTCTGTGCTGTCAGTGTGACTGTGCCTTTATGGGAGCTGAGCTGTGTTTTCACCTGATACTGCAGCTCCTCCCAATTGGGTCAGTATTTCCATCCAGTTCATCAGTATACAAACAAGCACTACTGCTTTGTTATGGCCCCTGATGGAGCAGGAGGCGCTGAGGCTGAGACAGTGGTGTAGCGATAAGGAGCAGGGCTCATAACCAGAAGGTTATTGGTTTGATTCCCTGCTGTTGTACACATGTGCAAGGTTGCCTTAGTAAATGTCCAGCTGTATAAGTGGATAAAATTATAACCCATTTTATGGAAGTTGCTTCAGATAAGTGTCTGCTAAATGATAATAATGTGATGGAATGTAATGTGGTACATGTTGCTGGCTAGCTACCTCACGTCCTCACTTGCTGCTGCGGCAAACCTTCCACAGAAGCGGAAGATGACAGTGCAGATCAGCGCATGTTCAGCTCTCAGCACTGACAGGCTTACAGAATTTAACTTGCCAGAAAAATGTTTGATCTCTCAAAGTGTGGGCTGTACCCCTTTGGAAGATTTTATGTGTTTCAGGGCAGTGTGTGTGTCAAAGAGGACTCGCACTTTGTGCAATCAGAGAAGACTGTTGGTCGAGATAAATGTAAGATTTAAAAAAAAAAAAGCAGTATTTGGAGACGCTGGTGGTCTTTGACACAGACAGCTGTTTGTGGTGCATTGCTGTGGCACTCCAGCAGAGAGCAGGGTAAAGGAGGCATGTTTGATTCATCGGAGCTCTGGACAGATTTCAGAAAGGCACGCATTGGGGGCTTGGTGGGGAGGATTTTGGGGGAGGGGGGGGGTATTGGGAGGTTGGGGGTCATGAGAGAGAATGGGAGGGAGAAAAGGGGGGCATAGTGTATCTGAAAGCTGTCCCACTCCTCATGTGGCGCAGATCCTCTGGGAAGGGCATATTTTGAATTTTTGACATAGTATCCAGAGTGGAGAAAGCCCTGCAGGAAGAAAAGAGTCTTGATTTGTTACAAGTCCTGAGGGAGGGGGACAGTGGGCAGCACTGTGTGGAGTCTGTGATGGGGTCAGTCTCTCTCAGAGAGACCCTGTGCCTCACTGGGTGTTTCTCACCCCTCAATTGCAGATGTGTTCAGAAACCCCATTTGATTGAGCAGGCGCTGTTCCGTTTGATTATACCTGTACGTTTTCACAGTGACATTTTCATTTGAACGCATCTGATCTCACACCATGCTTTCCCAGTGCAGACACACTGACCAGGGCTCTGTTTATCTGGAAGGACAAATATTCCGTCCATCTTGATTGAGAGGTTCAGGTGGCCTGAAAAAAGCCTGTGGGTCCTTGGCCATCCTCAGGTTGCAGCGTTGACACCAGCTCGCTGAGAGGTTGTGGGAATGATGCTGCTGAGTCCTCCCTCATGTGAAATCGGTTGCCGGATGTGCTACCGCAAAGCATGCTGGGAGGAAGTTGTAAAACCGTTTATACAGGAAATACGAATGTGCTACAGAAAAGAACACAGTGTTTCAAACGGTTGTTCCCACAGAGATTTCTGTGCAGCGGTTACCGTTGTAAGTGTTGAGGGAGATGTGTACGAGGGAGATGTTTGTCTGCTGTACATTCTTTTTTTTGTTTATGAGGTGGTGGGATGCCCTAGTCCCCTTACTGGTTTTGTTTATGAGGTGGTGGGATACCCTAGTCGCCTTATTGGTTGGCCCTTTACCCATTTCCAGCTGAGTGGAGGTTTTGTTTGAACTCTGATCGCAGTCACAAACACACACGTCTTTCACTCGGGCAGGTCCAACCATGAGGCGAAAGTGCACCTCTTCAGGAAATATTCGGAGCAGCTGGCTAGCAGAACTGCATGTTATTCTAATGATAAATAATGTTTATTTATCTGAACCCATTTCAGCACATAAACCTTGGAGCAGGGCAGCAAGGACAGCTTCAGCACCTGGTCTGCAAGGACTCACCTGTGTGCAGAGGTGGTGTGACTGTTAGTGAGTCTCATTAACGGAGCAGCTAAATAATCGCACAGATTAAAGAGAATTTCTCCTGGCCATCAGTGGCAGCCTGCTTACCACTCCACACTGTTGGAAAAGACTTAAAAATGGTCTTTGAAGATTCTGACGGAGCTGAACAGCTACTCTGGCCCAGCATGCCGCATTTACAGAAAAGCACAAGAGGCTGCTCGCTGATTGCATTACTTGATTGTGAGCAAGTGACACATTTCCATCCACCTCAGATGACTGGCACCTACATGCACTGCCTTTTGGGAATATTTTAGCTCATGTGCAGAGTTGTTATTGGCAAGTGTGCATTGTATTTAATTGAAAGGGCTTTTCCTGATGCTGATTATTGTAAAGTGTTGCTGCAGACGCAGTGTTCTGGCAGGAGCGGAGGGATTGTCAGCTGTGTTTCCCTGCAGACGCGGCATTGAGCCATGGTGTGTTAATACCCCCCCCCCCCCCCCCCCCCCCCCCCCCAGCGCTCTGCAGTGTGAGAGTGTGCGCGTTGTGAAGGTGGGAACATTCTCCACCATTAGTAAATCGCATACTTGGAATACACAGATCTGCTCTCAGTTTAGGATTGAATCTTTTACTGAGTCACATGCTGTGTCTATGCTGGTCTGCTCTCGGTTTAGGATTGAATCTTTTACTGAATCACATGCTGTGTCTATGCTGGTCTGCTCTCAGTTTAGGATTGAACCTTTTACTGAATCACACACTGTGTCTATGCTGATCTGCTCTCAGTTTTGGATTGAATCTTTTACTGAATCACATGCTGTGTCTATGCTGGTCTGCTCTCAGTTTAGGATTGAATCTTTTACTGAATCACACACTGTGTCTATGCTGATCTGCCCTTAGTTTAGCATGTGTGCATGCAGGGTTCATACGTCAGCCCCCTGGAGTGACTCGAACTTCTCCAAAGGAGTCCTCTCTCTGCTCCTGCCCCCATGCCTGAAGCGTCCACCCAGAGCTCACTGCACTGAGAGCTGGCAGTGAGATTACAGCCACTGCAGGCTGGCTGAGCCTCTTAGCAGCTAATCTGATCTCCCTTGCAAGGCAGAGGAGGTAGAGTGCGCTGGCCGTGGCCCGACGCACAGGTAGCGCTACCTGGGCACACCTGATACCCCTGCAGCCTGCTCCAGGAGGCCAGCTTTATCATTTATTCAAACCACGGAGGCCTTCAGGCCTGGGACTCAGTGACCGCAGGAGAAACCTGCATAGGTTTGTGACCTGAATGAGCGTTTCACTGTCCTCGTTTGATTGGGGGCGTGTCATGATTGGGCTGTTAGAGTATGTGGACATTAAACGCCTTCCTGGCTGTCATCTCTACTTGCATTTGTATGAAAGTGCTTATCGTGAGATGCAGTGGATTGTGGTGTTTATGTTGTGTAGTTGCTGAATTATTGTGGATATGATCACAGTTTTTGTGGAATGCAGGACCAGTCTTGGTTGGCTCCATACAGTACCGGCCCTCCTGTGTTAGAGACTGAGTGTCACAGCCCTAAAGTGAGAAGCAGTACATCTGGCTAGGCCCCCGTTTCTAAGCAACACTGTACAGACCAATCTGAAACTAGCAGGGTTGAGGCTGATGACCAGTGTTGAAGGCTGTAGGTATAAAAGAAAGATGATATAAAAACAAAGAGAAGGGAGTGGTCACTGGTGTAGGACACATTGGTTGTTGATCAGTAGAGGAGTGGTGAAATCTGTGAAATGGCGCATTTCCACTGGCACTAATTTAAATTCTCTCCTCTGTCAGGCAACCGGACAAGCTGGTGGTGGTGTGGACACGCAGGAGTCGGCGGAAATCCTCCAAGGTCGGAGCACGTTTATTCATACCTGTGTGTGTGTGTGTGTGTGTGTGTGTGTGTGTGTGTGTGTGTGTTTGTGGTGAGTTGTGTGGAGCAGGTCCATGCTGTTTACTCCAGAAGGAGCTGGGGACTCAGTGACTGGGTGAATTAAGATTAACTGAACTGAAGAGAACTGAAGCCTGGCTTTGCAAACAATTTCAGCAGACCAGTTGTCTGTGTCATTAGCTGCTAATTGGCTTGACCTTTTTAATGTTTAACACATTGGCAATGTGGCTCCTGGCTCCTCTCTCTTTAGGAGAAAATATCGTCTGGCATTTCGTTTAGCCCGATTGTGTGGTTCTGCAGTAAATAGCAAACAGTGTGCCCCTCTGTTCCGGGAGGTGAAAACTGCTTACCTTTGCAAGGGACAGTGTGTGGGCTTGTGTTTGCAGCTAAAATTGTGTTATCCTATGTGTGGATTGTAAAACTGAACTGTTTTCATTTTTAAGAACTCTTCTCTCTTTTTCTTTTTTTTTCCGCAGTCTCACAGTTGGCAGCCTGGGATTAAAAACCCTTACAGAGGGGTGGTGGTGTGGCCTGTTCCAGAAAACATCGAAATCACCGTCACCCTGTTCAAGGTACCTGCGAGCACCTGAGGCCCCCAATGGTCAGGCCACCTCCAGCCACTGTCTGTGATCTAAACCTCTCATGATAACTAAAATAAAGAATCGATCGCAGTGACTCAGACCGCAGTCAGGTCAGAACCGAATGACACAGGACAGCCGTAAGGATTGAGAGCACTGATATCTCAGTCATTAGCTGACACCTGCCAGCTGATTTCGGTCATTAGGAGCTGAGACGGCCCGTTGTCCCCACGGCTCTCTGAGCAGTTCGCATGAGCGTATCGCAACCTCTCTCTGCTTGAATTCTTTGAGGACCGCCCAAGCACACAATTTAGAAAAGGAGGAGGAAGGAAAAGCCTTACGGAAGTGGTGTCTGTGCACCAAAGCAGTGTCTCGGCTCAGCTTGCAGTGGGAGAGCTCAGTGCTGGACACTGTGGCAGTAGAAGTGTGGTGGCTAGAAACTGGCAGCAGTAGTGCCTGGCTGTACACCTTATGAGGCAGGAGTGTCTTCCGCCATGGCGCTCTCCATTACATTACATTACATTACATTACATGCATTTAGCAGATGCTCTTCTCCAGAGCAACTTCCATCACAATAGAACATAAATGTATCAATTCATTCAATTTAAGCGAGTAACAGTGTCAGACCAGGCTAACAACATTCCCAGACCAGTGAATGTGAGCAAAACGCTATTCAAGCCCTACCCCAAGCTGTGTTCTCTCTGGTCTGTGGAAGCGTATTTGAAGTGTCAGCTAGCCACTTGCAGAGTCGGTAACAATGAAGAGATGAGGGACCTGTGTGTTTGTTTTTCACACGCTGGTCTGCCACACTGTAGCTGCTGTAGCAAAGTTTTGATGGCAAGCTCACTCAGCTGTGTTTTTTACCCATCAGCTTTTTCTTCAGTTTCTGATATTTGGTTAAGATGCCCAAGCAATTTCAGTGGTTTCATAACATCAGTGTTTGAGGTACTATGGTTGTGCTTACACACAGCAATTTGGAATGGAAGTAAAAAGGTTTTATGTATGATGAGTAATATTATCTTGTGACACTGGGTTCTTCTCCTGCTTCTGAATGAAAACAGCACAACAGATGTCTGTTTTGGATTATGCCAGCTTCCTGTCGGAGACTGCACATTATCGCTCCCTCTCTGACGGCACTTCGTCTCTCATATTAACTAAGCAGTCTATGCAAGCCTGCATTACCATGACAACTGGCATGACACTGTTTATGTGGCTGTGAGTTAAACAGAGATTGTAGTCACTATTGTATATATTAGACAGCATAGATGGCTATCGGCCGGGGTATTTGGGAAGGGGCACGAGAAACCCATCTTCCTGTGGACTCACGCCGGCCTGCGGGCTGGGGGTGGAGACCATAACCCTCATGCTGGAGTTTAACTGTGTCTCCTTGCCTTTGAAGTATACTGCAGTGCCTGTGAAGTACTTGATGTAGTTTAGCCTTACAGTGCATAGACTGGCTGTCCTCTTTAAAACGCCTTTAAAATGTTTCATTAAGGCGCCGTACAGCTCAGTACATAAAGCTGCCAGACGTGAGTGTCAGTTTTACGGAGCGTTTCACAATGGATAATTGCAGAATGGAGTCCATTAGTCATGTCAGCCTGCATGTGAATGGCACTCATGCTATGTCCACGGTCCTGTTACTGCTACATACGCAGGTATAAACTGGTATATAGTGGAGCTGCTTGCGTGGGTCAGTGGAAGTAGTTACATTACAGAGTATGAGTGTGCGTTGCTACACTGGGAGAGTGCGAGAGTGTGTAGTTGCATTAGGAGAGTATGAGTGTGAGTAATTGCGTTAGGAGAGTATGATTATGAGTAGTTGCATTAGGAGACTATGAGTAGCCCTAACAGAGTGGAAGTAGTTGCTTCGGGTATGTGTGAGTACTGCTGTTGGGTCAGCACATGTAGTTGTTCTGAGACAGCCCTGAGTAGTTGTGTTTGAAGGGTGTAAGCATGAGATGTTGTATTTAGCTCACAGTACTATACATTTCACAAAATGGAGTTCACGAAATTAAATCATGATGAAAGGATATTCCTCTGAAAAACTGATAGGGACATAAAAATATAACACGATGGAGCAAGTTTTGTTTTATTTTCCTTACTTTATGAAACCCCTAGCCACAAGAGCATGAATCATACAGTCTGAGTGCCATATTACTTTCATGAAACAAATCCATAATTAGGTGAATGTAAGGTTTGCTGCTTGGCTTCAAAAAGAGAGGACGGATTTAGCAAGTTGTACTGATTACATGAAACTGCCTGGATGAAGTACCTAGCTTGTTATGAGGCTATTTCTACAGTAATGTTCCTAACAGCATCTGCTGCTGCCAGTGAATGCAGTAGGTAACACACTATCTTTTCAGACTTCTTTATTTCATATTAACTGTACAGTATAGTTCAGCTGCTTCCCTACTACAAGAACTACTTTCTTCTCAAAGCAGGTGGTAAAGGCTTCCATCTTTACGGGCGTACCCTACCTTTTAGTGTTAAATATTGTAACGGATTCATTCATGTTTGTCAGTGTACAGTGATATTAAAACAGTGTTTGAAATTTACCTGTGCTGCTTCTATGAATATTGTCACAACTGGAATATAAACTGACCAATAGGAACAATGGATTGAACCTAACCATTTGATAAAGTGCTTTTTGTCAAGTAAAAATTCCACTCACAATTTTTTGTGCCAAAAAACGTGGATTACATATATAACATATATAATACCTAAGTCTCGTGGTAATTTGATTTCACGTCATGTTCTCAGGGCTATTTCATCATTTTCTGCTTTCGTGAAATTTGATATTTTGTCATGTTGTCTCATGCTGAGTGTTGGGTATTTGTCAGGGCAGAAACAGGAGAGCTCTCTTTGGGCTGGTTTCAGGTGTCCTGTAACAGAGCTGCTGTGTGTTTACTCGGCCTATAACACACTCCTCTGTGTGCATGTGTGCATGTGTGCGTGTGTGTGCGCGTGTGTGTTTTTATGCATAGGCCCGGCCATGTGACTGTGGCTCGGAGCAGCAGCATACCCCAGTTTTAAGTGTCCTCTCAGTCCTCTCACTGAAGTCCATTTATATTTCCTCCTCTGGGCGCTAACAGCCCCGCCCTGTCAGCTGACAGTCTCCGGAGGAAGCCGTAAACTCCGTGGTGCTCTCACACTCAGCGGTGGAGCTCATTAAAGCATGCATCAGCTTCATTACGCTGGAGGGGTATGAGCAGGCCTGAACAGCCAGCTGCACACACCGCACACCACGGTGCCGCTGTTAGACTGTGAAACTGCATCACCTCGTCACTCACCGTATCCAGATGAGTGGATGGTGACTGTTACAGGGGGGCGGATATTGAGCTTATTTAATGAAGGTATTGAGGTGAAGTTTAAGTGAAGTGAAGGTTCAGGGTTTTTTAGCCATGAATGAATGAATGAATGAATGAATGAAGGAAGGAAGGAAGGAAGATGCACAGGGCAGTGACCTCACTTTCAAAAAGAAACCCCTGAAATAAAACTCTCTGAAACTCTGCTGAACGTTACATTCCTGTCAAATGCTTTAGTTAAATATATGGAATTGAACAGCGCTGTGAAAATTCTGATTCTGCTTGTCATCCTGTATAGAGCATGTGTTATATTTAATTGCTTACATGTTTTTAATGTTACACAGCAAGTCCATAGCTGCAACCAATTTAGCTCATTCTGTCTATCTCAGTAGATGCAGTTATATAAGAAAGTAATGCAATACAATTTTTCACTGGAGTATTTACAGTATTCATTGCTGGGGACGAGTTGTGTTTGGTATAAAATGAATATTTCATATTGCTTTTGTGTTTCAGGACCCTCATGCAGAAGAGTTTGAAGACAAGGAGTGGACCTTCGTTATCGAAAATGTGAGGCCTGTTTCTTTATTCCTCAAAGACATTTGCAGCATTTGCTGTGTAAGTGCTGCCCCCTAGCCATAAAAAGCCAGAATTGCAGAACACAGTAATCCACCCAATCCAATTAGATGCTTAGAAAATTCTGTTTCTTTGCTTTACCCTGTTTATTTCATCCTGCGCTGTGTGGTCATAAATCAGCTAGGCAACCAAGTATAACTGATTTCTGTATCTGTGACAAAGTTATGTTTCCAGTTGTGTTTTAGCTACAGTCCCAGCTCTGAAGTCTGTGTGTCTGCTCAGTTTTTCCAAAGCGCAGGACCTATTTCCTTGTGACTCATGGTTTCTGTGCTTGTTTGGTGATGGCCATTGGCCCAGGTTGAAATGAGTGTCTGAGAGATGCTGGGAGGATCGCTTTCAGTGTGCAGGCTGAATCTCTGGGTCTGAGTCTCTCTGTTGGTCTCCCTTTGAGTTTGATACTCAGAGCCTCTGATTCCCCTGTTCCAGGACCAGGCTGACTCCCTTGGTTCGGGTTACGGGACGGTCTTGCCGTTACGCTGACGTGTCAGCTCGGCCTGGTGCCGCTGGTGCTGGCCTACCTTCACATGAGCCGTTGGCAGAGTCAGCGAGCTGGCTAACCACAGACAAACATGAAAGGGAGATGGGAACAGTGAAAGGAACATTGCTGATTAAAGCAAACAGCCCGAGGTATCACTAGCGCGGAGGGTAGGTTTGGGAAACCGTGCAGTCAGAGTGTGTGTGGCAGCCTGGATGTGGTCAGACGCCGGGGGGAAGGCTGTGTGCTGCAGCTCTGGGGTGGAGGAGCCGTGGTGGCGTACCGGGCCCTCCGGCCTCGCCTCCAGCTGGTGCTGGCCCAGCTCCGGCTCTGCAGTACAGGGGCGTTATCAGTGGTCACACCCTCCTGGTGTGGATCCTCTCCCTGTTATTCACTGCCTCCTATCTCCATCACTGTCCCCCAGGTTTCTGTATCTTTAAATTTATACCCAAAGCCAAAATTAGGGTGGGGTTGGAACGAGGTTGGGTTTGGGGTTTGGGGTTTGGGGTTTGGGGTTTGGGGTTTGGGGTTTGGGGTTTGGGGGGGGGGGGGGGGGGGGGAGTACCCACAGGGATGAGGGTAGTTCCACTCCAGTCAGAGAGTCACTTCCTCAGGCCACAGCGGGGGGGGGCAGGTCTGTAATCGCGTCCGCTGGAGGGACTCGCATTTCCCCTGTCATTTTCCCAGCATGCCTCTGGCAGCCCAGTTATTCTGGAGCTGTCACTGCCGATGGCGGCTTCCCCTCTACTCTCCACAGCCTGGAGGGTCACAGCACACACCTTCCACACCTGAACTTACCTTCTGCAGTTTCACATATGAGGGTGTATATTCTCTTATTTTCACAATTACAGTATGCGTACAATAATGTCTAAATGCGTAGGGTAATCCCATGGTTTGTTCTATGCACAGGTGTGTAAAAGTGTATTGGTTTGCAGTTGTATGTTTGAAGCTGTAACACATTAATCCCAGGTGATTGTTGTGGCAGTTTGCCTCTCTGTATTTCCATTGTGCTGTGGCAGTATCAGAATGGCAGTTGCTGTACCAGTTATCACTTATTAGTGACTCTGCTTCGTTTCTCTGAGGGATGGACTACCTCCAGCACTTAGCTGAGTTAGGCTAATGAGAAATGGCTAAGAGAAAGCTCTGCTCCATATCTCAGCATCACTGAGGCTTGGGTGAATTGTTTATGTCTGCAATACATTGAAATGCTGGCCTGTGAAAATTCAAAAAGCGTGCCTGAGTTTTTCAGCTACAGCCGGTGTTGAAATGGTACCAAGTGTTCTCTTTTTTTCCCCTCTGAATCACCACAAGCTGCTGCTGTCCTTATTTTCTCAATATTGTTTGTGTTTGCAGTGTTCAGAATCGGATTGTTCAGTCGTCCTCCGTCTGCTCGTCCTTTGCATGTGTTCATTGAGTCAGCGGAGTGTAAAACAGGGTAAACTTCTTTCTGGCCAACGTCCATCCTCAGCTGTACATCTTTTGTTATCTGTGGAACGCGGCCAGCTGAGTCTGCTCCTCAGCTCCCCTGTGCTGTAGTGTAGCCCTGCGGGCGTCGGTGCCGAGCGGTGCGCCGCACAGTGGCGACATGTGGTACTGCAGCGCACAGGGGCGATGTCCTCCGCACGCTTGCTGGCTGAGGTGTCCGTCTTGCCCGCTTGGTTCAGGTGGCGTTGCGCTGCTCTCGCTGTTTCTGGCTCAGCCCGCCGGCCTCTGGGACAGCGGGGTGGGGGTTGGGGGGGTTCTGTTTGGATCGGTACCAAGGCCCGGGCGCCGGTCCAGCCAGGAGCCTCCCTGCCGTCTGCTCTCCCAGCAGAGAGCGGGGGCCATGCTGGTCTGCTTCGCTGTGCTGGCACCTCTCCCCATCTGTCAACAAACACACAGATAAAACACAAATAAAAACACACGCTCCCGCACCACACACGCCAGCCTGCCTTCAGCTCGCAGGGAAAAACAGCCACAGTGTCGCTTTTCCCCTGCCAGGCCTGTGACAGCGGAGATGTCTTCATACTGCACAGAACTCTGTGGAGCCCGGTGGAATGCACACAGTATGTGCAGGGTTCGTTCCTGTGACCTGGGAGTCTTTTCTGTCCTCATTCTCCACAGTTTGGCTTTTCTACCAGTCAGTTATGATTAAGTTGCAATATGAATTATTTATGTCTTCCAGTGATCACTCTGAAATGGTATTTGAGTCATTTCGTGGGGGTTTCTCTCTTAGGCTGTGTAAATATGGTAGAGGTGATGTTTTAGCTGTAGTTTTGGGTGTGCGTGTAGTTGCTGTGTAGTGAAAGTAAAGTGTGAATGGAACAGCGTAGTGGAGGCTCTGGGGGTAGGGCAGAGGGATTCTCTGCAATGCTGTGATGTGATTGAGGCCGGGGGTGGGGGGGGGGGGGGGGGTGTATAGCACCTCCTCTACTTTGAGGCCATTGTGTCCCTAAAAGGCAGGGGAGTGAAGTCAGACCCCCTCAGAGTAGTGCAGGCCCGGGCAGTGGGGGTGGAGCCGGAGAGCAGGGGAGAGGTGGGACGGCTCTCTCTGATTGGACCAAACCCGCTCTCCACAGGCTGTGAGAGGCAAAGCAGGGCAGAGAGGAGCCCCTGAGCTCCACTTCTCTGCTCATACCTCTCTAACAGGGAGGCCATCAAAGGCGAACGCGGGCTGCTCCTGCTGCTGGCCTCCCTGAGCCAGGCTGGGGAGGGGGAGAGACCCGCTGGGCTGGGGGGGCACAGCGTCGGGGGGGAGAAAAGGAAGAGGGAGAGAACTCGCCAAGCGTGGCCGACATCAAAGCCAGCCTAACTGGCCCCACTTGGCACCTGATCATCCTGGCAAGCTGTCAAGACTGTGTGTGTGTGTGTGTGTGTGTGTGTGTGTGTGTGTGTGTGTGTGTGTGTGTGTGTGTGTGTGTGTCTTTATATTCGTACGACCTTTCTTGTGCTTGTCTGGGATGTATTGTCACCCCAGACGTGCAAACAGATGTACACTTCGATGCAGTTTGATTCACTTTGGATAACACATTGTCACATTTTTAAATGCCTGTAGACTGTTCTGCCTCACTCATAGACATATGAGTGACCGGTTCTGTTAGTATGTATGTAGGCCTCATTTTTAGCTTGCACACTGCTCTTCGATATGTGTGTACAGTGTGCTCTTTTTAATTGTGGTAGTTTGTTCAAGACAATATTTTTACAGTTCAGAACTTCTTTCTGAAAATGGACCACTCTGTTAATGCAGTTGAGTTTTCTCTTGCTTGTGCATGGGCTGAATTTTCACTGTTTCTATGATTACGTTTATACAGCCCAACTGGGGGTAATAAGAACTGAACAGCATTTAGCCAAACTGAGCACCAGCATGTAGTACCCATCTTGTCCAAAGAGGGCGATGTGGCACTTTCAAACAGTAATATTTTTGACCGAATTTAAATGACTTTCATATAGCGTATCCTGTGATCCATAACGCAGGCTGTGTGAACACCTCGGGTCTGACTGGAACAGGTTCTCTCTGACTGCTTTCTGTGGCCCAGTGTTCTGCTTCCTGCGGTCCTGCGGTGAGCTGGAGTTTGAAGACTGCAGCGTTTCCCCTTCAGTGATAAACCATATTAAATAAAAATTGAGCTTAAAGTGCCAAAAATGTGCTAAGTACAAATAGACTAGATAAAAGAAAAATAAAGTAACCAGATAAAGCGTGATACAGGGATGGAAGTAGCATTCCCAGGACCCAGCTCTTCCATTCCAGCCATTCCAGGTGTGATATGAAGCTGGTGACTGTCTTTAATGTGTGCTGATCACTGCCCTCATACACAGACAGACGCACGTGTGAATGCGCTGATCACTGCCCTCATACACAGACGGACGCACGTTTGAATGCGCTGATCACTGCCCTCATACACAGACGGACGCACGTGTGAATGCGCTGATCACTGCCCTCATACACAGACGGACGCACGTGTGAATGCGCTGATCACTGCCCTCATACACAGACGGACGCACGTGTGAATGCGCTGATCACTGCCCTCATACACAGACGGACGCACGTGTGAATGCGCTGATCACTTCCCTGCAGGTTCTCTGGGCACACTGTGCACCTAATTAGTGAAAAATCAAAATAAAACTCTGACCCGAAATGCCAGCGGGGTGTTAGCGCTGCCCGCTGTCCCACGAGCCCGCGGTGAAGCTGCCTCTGTGTGTGTGTGTGTGTGTGTGTGTGTGTGTGTGTGAGAATACCTTCCCCTCTCCTGTGTGTGTGTGCGTGAATACCTTCCCCTCTCCTGTCTGTGTGTGTGTGTGTGTGTGTGTGTGTGTGTGTGTGTGTGTGTGTGTGAGAATACCTACCCCTCTCCTGTGTGTGTGTGTGTGTGTGTGTGTGTGAGTGCGAATACCTTCCCCTCCCCTGCGTGCGTGCGTGCGTGAGTGCGTTCCCGGTGCGGCTCTGGGGCCAGCTGTCTGGCTGCTCTCCAGGGCAGGTTGTGGGTTTGGCAGGACAGAGTCCCCCCCCCCCCCCCCCCCCCCCCAAACTCCCAGCCCAGTGCGGAACCCTCACAGCAGAGCCACACAGCGCAGCACAAATTGTGCAGGAATCCTGCCACTAGGGGGCAGCGTGCGCCTTAGCGGCCGGCTCGGGGGAGAAGAGAGGAGAGGTGGTTTGCGATTGGGCGCGTCTGCCTGTGAGCAGAGAGGCCCTGACGGCCGCGAGGTATCTGGTTAATGTAGAAATGAAATGAATGCAGCCGAGGAGGTAAGCTGTCCTGACCCTTCATCAGAGAATAGATGAAAAAAGGGAAGAATAAGCCATTGTGCCAGAGGAAGATGATGAAATTGAAGATCCGCACGCCTAATCTCTGGCTCAACCTCAGAAATGTTAATCCCTCTGTAGAATTATTTGAGCGGTAGATTGTATTTTGTCATTGAAATGGCAGAGTGTCAGGCCGTACCTTTTTCTATTTGTGCCTGTGCCAGGGAAACGCAAGGCGGAGAATTGCATAATCAGAAAGGGGGTTGTGACAGAATATGATTATTCAGTAGTATCTCCAAATTGCATGCAACTCCTCTTTTTTCCCCTTAATTCAAATGCATTATCAAAAGGTTAAAAATTGAGGGGTCAAAGACTTAACGGCTATATTTAGCGGCATTGTGAAGCTCCCCTTTGTGTGTGTGTGTGAATTACAGGCTGTGCTGTGTGTGTTGGCCCGTTCTGCACCTACTTTCTTCAGTGTTTGCGTATTAGCCAGAGCAGGAAATCAAGCCAATTTCTTATTCTGTTCCCCCCCCTCCCGTTTCGGAAAGCGTGCGCAGCGGTATTGATGCACACAAAGGCTTGGAGCGGAGCGGCTGCCGGCCTTGTGCGTGCGCGCATTGTCCCTCAAAACCCTGAAAATCATTGATACCCTTCAGCGCCTGCCTCCCGCTCGTATTCACGGCGCTAATGTGGCACTGCCGCCGCGAACACGGGTCCGAAGAGAGCGTGCTCAGACGCCGAGAGCCCCTTTCTGCTTCGGCTCGGTTTAATTTCCTCAGGTCGCCAGCGTATAAATATCATCCAGCAACATTACCGGATTATGTGCCAGTCACTGCTACCGTGGCTTTGCTGATTTTTCTTATGGACTAGAGATCAGTTTCTCCCTGCCTCTTTCCTCCTCTCCCTCCCTCACTCCCTCACTCTCCCTCTCTCCCTCTCTCCCCCTTTCTCCCTCACTCCCTCACTCCCTCTCTCTCCCTCACTCCCTCTCCCTCCCTCACTCCCTCACTCCCTCTCCCTCCCTCACTCCCTCACTCTCCCTCTCTCCCTCACTCTCCCTCACTCCCTCACTCCCTTTCTCTCTCTCTCTGTCGCCCTCACTCCCTCTCCCTATCTCTCTCTCTCCCTCTCTCTCTCCCCCTTTCTCCCTCACTCCCTCACTCCCTTTCTCTCTTTCTCTCCCTCTCTCCCTCTCTCTCCCCCTTTCTCCCTCACTCCCTCACTCTCCCTCTCTCTCTCTCTCTCTCTCTCTCTCTGTCGCCCTCTCTCCCTCCCTCATTCCCTCACTCCCTCACTCTCCCTCTCTCCCCCTTTCTCTCGCACTCCCTCCCCCTTTCTCTCGCACTCCCTCTCCCTATCTCTCACTCTCCCTCTCTCCCTCCCTCCCTCTCTCTCCCTCTCTCTCTGTCGCCCTCTCTCCCTCTCTCCCTCCCTCACTCCCTCACTCCCTCACTCTCCCTCTCTCCCCCTCTCTCCCCCTTTCTCCCTCACTCCCTCACTCTCTTTCTTTCTCTCTGCCTCTCTCTCTCTCTCTCCCTCTCTCTCTCCAGTCTTTCTCTCTTTTTCTCTGCCTTTGCTTCCCCTTTGTCAGAAGATCAGCAATAAAAGGTTTTCCTCTGCAGATGACCTGCTGTCGCTTGTGGACCTCTTCCAAATCAATTAAGCCCAATCTGAGTGCAACCCCTCAGTATTGCCCCTGGTCCCATCTCCAGCACGACCCCCCTACCCCCCACCCCCCCCACCAAGGCCGGATGAAGGCCGGTGGCTAAAGGTGGTAGAAACAGGAAGCAAAGCGCTAAAATCAGGCGGTTTGTCTTTGGTTGTGTGGGAGTGGCCGTACAGGCCCGTGTGAGGCGGGAGATTAGGAAGTTTCCTCGTTAGAATGGCAGTGCAGACTGGGGATTAATTTCTGTTTGTGTGGGTGTTTGCCAATGTTTGGAGAGTTGTTTGTGTCTTGCCGGCTGTTTACCCAGGGTTTTGGTGACAAATATTTTTTCTCTCGCCGTGAGGTCGTTAACATGGAGACGTGATGAGTTTATGAAATGCGTGGTTTTTAGAAAAATAGAAAAATAGTAGAAAAATTATATTCTGTGCAGTTGGACAGGTTTTGGGAGAGGAGGGGTCTATCTGATATTCTTTTCCATACCTAAACATGAATTGTGTTCAGTGCTATGGTGTTTCATCTGTCATCATCTGTTGAGGTTTGGAGCACCAGGGGTCAACAGTTAGTGCGTTTTGATGCATGTCTGTGTGTGAGCGTGCGTGCGTTTGTGTGGGGGTGTGTGCGTTTGCATGCGCGTGCTGTGTCAGAGGTGGCGTGTGTCCTGGGTGGCTGGGTGCTTCAGGATTAAGTGCACCACACTGACAACCCTTAGCATTGCTTTTCATTTGGCTTTTCCCTGAAAGCCTCACCTGTCTGTTTTTAGACAGGCCAATTAACCTAATTCATTACAGGAAAGGCAACAGATGCAGGCAGCTCCCTGCCCCCTGTAAACCCGTTTGAGCTGGTAGAGCGGCAGAGAGATGAATTGGGGAGGGGGGGGGGGGGTTTGGGGGCAGAAAATCTCTTTAACTTTAGGGAGACGGGGGGGGTCCCGCTGGTTGCCGCAGCAATGGTTCGGTCCAGATGGCTGAGGGGGGCGGGAGTGGCGGGCAGGCCGGCCGTGCCGTGGCGGTAGGGGGCCTGGGACGGGCTAATCTGGTCAGGGCAGGGTGGCAGGGGAGGCCGGGTGGTCCCCCTGTCCAAACCGCACTAATAGGCTTACGAGCCCTAATCCACCGCTGCGCCCGGTCACATGGGCCGTCTGCTGACCGCTCCGCTCTGCTTTATCATTGTTTTTCACAGGGCACTTTTTCTCGCTCTTTTTGGGTGCAGCTCCATCCAACACGCGCCCCTCCAAAAGAAAAAAAACCTTCCGAGAAATGGCCTCTGCATGGATCTCCTGTGTCGGTGTTCGCTCTTTCTGCCAGTTGGCGGTTATGACTGTGGACGTATTACTTTTTTATTTAAAAATAATCGATCCAGGGTAGAAAGGTTTCCTTCATTCAGGAGCTGCATGCCTTGAATTTGGGAATGAACAATGTCACATAAAAATGAGCCCAACTCACAAAATCATTACTCTTTCATATTCAGTACCAACTCAGTGTCACAGAGGCCAGGGTTGTGCACTACCTAGACTGAAAGTTCAGCAAGTCATTAATCAGCAGGTGATGTGCAGACGTTTTATTCTGGTGTTGATGTGCCATTTGTTACTGGGTATTTTTGAGGAGACAGAGTAAATTGGCCTGGCCTGAGGGCTGTTGTGTTTCTGTGAGCGACAGTGCTGGGTGTGTTAGTAAGGTATAGCAGT
Source organism: Megalops cyprinoides (assembly GCF_013368585.1). Classification (NCBI taxonomy): domain Eukaryota; kingdom Metazoa; phylum Chordata; class Actinopteri; order Elopiformes; family Megalopidae; genus Megalops; species Megalops cyprinoides. The sequence goes on along the minus strand of NC_050597.1, from coordinate 2,154,076 downwards.
GTGTGTTCCTCACTGTTCCGGGCTGTGCTCTGCAGTGGGGACAGAGGCCTGGAGCTTTCTGCCAGTTTTAAAGTGTATGTGAGGGACAGGTTTGGAGAACCAGGCTCACTCATGAAGTACCATTGTGGTTAATCAGGAGGTACCTCCAACTGGACAGGGCTGTGATTCCTGGGTTTGTGTTCTATGTTGTTCTATATACTCGATAGCTACTCTTAGCATAGTGATGCACTTATTTGGAAGTCGCTCTGGGTAAGAGCGTCTGCTGAATGACGTAATTTAATGTAATATTGGCCCCATTTGCATTTGGCTGCTCTCGTCCTGTTCCTCCTTCCCTCCCCAGGTCCTGCAGACCACATAAGGCCTGCTCAGAATGCTTGGCTCGTATTTGGTGTCCCTCCCGTCATCCTGTCCTCAACAGTGACCTCCGTTTGACCTTGGCTTCTGTCTGCTCTGCCACAGGGCCAAAGAGTTTTGCGTTGTACTCTGCCTCACTTGTAAGTCGCTTTGGATAAAAGCGTCTGCCAAATGAATAAATGTAAATGTAAATAGGCATTGTGACAGGTGTCCCCAGGAACAAGGAAAAACCGACCCTAAACAGAACCGGCTTACCGTTCAGCAGTGCATAACAAAATAAACACCGGCACAGAAGTGAGACCTGCCCACCACTCACCTCTACTGTGGGTGACCTCTGTGAGCTCCCAGTCTGGGAGATCCTGAGGCTTCTGATGGAGTATGTTGCCTTTCAGCCTGTGTGAACTCACCACTCGGTGGTTGTGATTTGACTGGGTAGGATTTGGTTGACGGGCGGTTCCTGGGGTAAATGCCTGTACCCCCCTGTGTTTGATGGAGAGGTACGGGGCATTATTTCTGCCCTCAGCATCCAGTGAGATTTTGGGTGTGGTGCACTGTGTATGGACACTGTCTGTGATCACGTGTGAGCTCAGTTACTGTGGATAACAGTCAGCAGTGAGGAGCAGTTATAAGATGCACAGATAAGGTCAGATAGACTCTTTTGGTATAAACACCTTTTTTAGCTTCATGCAACCACGTTTAACTCCTTTGGCTTGCTTTTAAGCGATGTTTGTGTTGTACAAGAGAGAGATGGAAAATTGCAGGAATGTTCTTTTAAATCAATCTTAAGAATTGTAGAATCAGCACGACTTGTCAGGAAAGATCTTTTATAATAGTAAGAACATGAAATTTAACATTGTTTGTTTAGAAAGTCTTGAACGTGAAGTATTTTGACTGGCTGAAAGCTCATACGCTGGGCCTTTATGACATGTGGATCAGCTGTTTTAACATGTGCAGTGGGTTTGATATACCATCCAGATGAAGTAAATATCAGTAAATCTGTACAGGATTCCATGCGGCGTAATGCCTTGAGACGGCGCCTGCACCGCGCTTGCCTGGCGGGGAAGGTCTACCTGTTGCACACCTGTGCGTAATCCCCCTGGCCCTCCTCCCCTTCCTCCTCCTCCTCCTTGCTGTTTTCAGAGTTGCGGACGGGGCAGGTGTGTGTGGAGGTGTGTGGCTTACTCTTGCCTGGAGTGGGAGCAGGTTATCTGCATAGCTCGCGTATTTGCTTTCTGCTGCTCTTCTGTAGATGGTTCCCAGTGATTTGAGGCACCTCTCTCTCGAGAGAGAGGGATGGGGTGGTCCTCGAAATGCCTCTCCAAATCCCTGTGTTTATCCACAAGCTTGACCCCAGAGGTGACGGTCAGAACAGACACCCTTGTGCTCTCTATTGGGGCAGTGGAGAATGTTCCAGGCCCTCCGACATAGAGGGCCGTGCCGTTCTTCACCTGAAGAACACAAACTGGATTATTAGATTGAAGGGAAAAACAGGCAAGATGCTGTGCTTTGGATACATTTGACATATATCTCAATAGATTGTTTTTCTCACTAAACATCCATTCCTTCAATCTTTTATTATTTTTTATTTTTAAATCAGTCGTGTGTTCTGTTATGTTTGGCATTTGTATTATTTTTGCACGATGATCTCTGTTAAACCAGATGTTTATGGATAGGTAGATGATTCTTAACCAGATTGGCTTTGACATGCTTTTGCCCCACATTTGTTTTACTCTTCGGAAAGGCTGTGCCAGCTCACAGTTATAACTCTGTGAGGGAACTGCTGGAGGGAGGACTGGCCTTCTGTTAACAGCTCAGATAATATGCCTCTGTTGCATCACAGGTTAATCTGTCGAAATGTATTGAACAGAAATTTCACTGTGTTCTAACCATTGCAAACTAGATTTATAACTGCATCATTTTCTCGGTTACAACCTGACCTACATGTTAATGAGCACTTCCTCTCCCGACAGTGAGTCCTGTGTGCTGTGTTTTACTTGATATGACTTGAGTAGTGTTGATTTATGCAGTAATGAGATTGCAATTTGAAATGTCTTGTTACCTTAAATCAGAGAGCCAGAGTTGTACTGTACAGAGGGGGGTTAAGTAGCACTCACAGACAGAGGGAGCCACAGTTAATCATCCTACTTTGATAATTCCCTGGTTTACAGTGCTCATTGTTGTGCTTTAAAGATAATCTCTTCCTTTTTAATCCACATTAATTTTCTTAATGCTGTGTACAGATTAATCAGTGGCACCCATGCTGGCTCTCTTTACAGTAATTATCTCTGTCAGGTGATGAGTGCTCAGTTACAGTAAGAACACTTCCCTTCCTCCATGTTCTCTGTAAGATTGCGCACGCACAATTAGTCTGATCAATTGTTTTAGGGGCGAGCAATAATCCTTATGGAAATCCTTTTCAGGGGGTTCAGGTTATAATCTTAATCTACTTTCAGTAAATCAGATTTTTGTGGTTTTGTGTTTTAAGAGCATAACGTGAAAATGACTGATGCTGAAGTGACTTTTTAAGAAGTCAGAAAAGAGGCTGTATTACTGGAGAAAGAGAGGGAGGAGGGCGCTGTAATCGTGTTGTTGTTGTGAATCGTTTGAAGAGACCGCGAGTGAGAGGCCAATGCAGACGCTGCGGGCCGTGGCAGTCTGTCTTTTCCAGCCCGAAGGCCTCATTCAGAGTGGCCAAGAGGGAGGTCTGTAATCGAGGGGTCCCACAGGCGTGTGCCTCCCACCCACAAGCAGCCAAGGCCCAGCTCTGCGGTGGGGTGTGGCGCGAGCTCGCCAGAATGAAACCCCTCTTTGTGTGTGGGGTCACAGACCTGCTCCTGACTCTCTGCGGTGCGGAGGGGGTGTGTGGTAATGAGGTGAAGCTGCTGTGGGGTGACGGCTGTGGTCTTCTCTCCACCCAGCAGGGCCGGGCCTGGGGGGGCCACCGGAGGCTGGGTGGTCTGGGGGTTTCTCTCCGGTGGAGGAGTCATCACTGTGGGGGGAGGCACTCGTTTGGGTTTGGCTCTGCGGTAGAGCAGTGGTTCTCAAAGAGCCTCGCGCTGTCACTGTGTGGGTTTTAGAGGCGCAAGTGCTGATGATGCTTGATCCTTATTGTATTTGTTCAGATTTCTTTTTTTTTCCCCGACACGTTTTGGGTAAAGTTGCTTTATCACTTGGTTTATCAAAGGCTCACAAGACTTGGCAGGCAGGAGCAGACCTGCGCCAAAAAAACCCTGTCTGCGTGGAGCTGGTCAGGCTCTCAGCGGCGCTTTCACAGTTGAATTCATTTCTGTTTTTCAAAAAATTCTTTAAAAATCACTAACGTCAGAGAGGTCACAGACTTTCATAGCTACACAGGGACCTCCCCTTACAAGGCCCAGTTTTACCCCATGCGTGTATAAGGTCTGCCATGCTGGTTTTTCTGCCATCTTGAACATTTTGTTAAACACTTGAACTCTTCAATCTCCTTCTGGAGCACTTGACCCATCAACATGGGACTTTGACCAATTTGTTTTTTTTTTAGAGGCTCTTCGTATTGAATTATTATTCATCACCCTTATGGCAGCAGTTATGACTCTTGCCAGCTAATTTTCACTCGGCCCCCTTGGTCGTCTCTGCTGGCCACTTTTTATTGAACTCGTTAAACTCGTTAAACTTTGAGCTCAGATTTAAGAAATTGAAAATGAAAACTTCGTCCTCCTCGTTCTGTCTGGCAGCTTCCGGATCTGTTTAGTTTTGTACAGTCCCCCTGGTGTTAGGACCTGGTTTGGCCCCTAAACAGACAGTGGAACCCTGTCGCTGTGTGGTGGTGAGTCGGAGGTGGACTTGAGTTCTGCTGTTTCCCTGCCTCTGTTGGGTCAGTGAGTAGAGGGTCCATGTTGTGGTGCATTAGTGTTAGCAGTGAGCGGTGACCAGCCACACTGGCAAGAAAATGATGAGCTTGCATTTCTGAAACAAGATGAACTTAGTGGTAATCCAATAGATTCTTTTATTTGATATGTGTTTTATTGTTATTGTCACAGAGAAAGTGAGTCGTCCCCCCCACTGGAATATTGCATTGGGAAGGCTTTTTTGGTCCCAGTAATCTATTTTTCTATTAGCCCACTCCTCAGAAGTGCGATCTGTCTCTGAGCGGTTGGCTCAGGGTTCGGGCTGAAGGAGGGTGCCCTGGCCAGGCTGATAAGACCAGAGCCCAGGAGAGAGGAACGTGGCTCCATTTGTGAGGAGATGGTTCCCGCCAGGCCTTGTGGAGTCGTAATTGAATCTAGATGTCAAGAAAACCTAAATTGATAAAGGGGACCAAAATCCAGCCCACACGGGCTCTCCGTTTGGCCAGTGACAGTCCAGGGAAGGCCTGCCTCCAGCCCCAATCCCTAGCAACACGCCAACCAGAATCTTTGGCTCGATTCCAATTCCAAGCTGCAATTACCGAGACACTATATTGTGATTCTGTATTACTGATAGAGGTCAGACTGCCAGTTCAATTTGATAAATGGCTTTAAAAAAATATACTATTTCTACAATGTATTTTTTAGAAGTGATGACCACAGCAATCAGATCTGACCTGCTGTTGACCATTTTGTATATTTATCATGTAGCGTATACCAACCACAGCATGGTCTTACAGCAGTTGACCAGCAGAGACCAATGATTGTCCCTCGGTGTGAGATGGACATCATCAGCACTGTGTCAGTTTGGAGTCCCTGTGACCTCGGCAGTCCTGTCTGCATTATAAGCATTTTTTAACTGATGCGTTTTTCAGTAGTGGTGTCATCTTCCTTTGTCCAGTGCAGAATTCGCTGCAGTCCAGGAGCTGCGTTCCCTGACTCTGTGGTCACATGATCGGGACTGTTGGGTTTTTACCTTCGTTGTATAAAGGTGTCAGGAGCAAGGGGGCAGTGTAGAGAGACTGCATTAACTTAGCAGCAGCTATGTAGAAATATTCTGTGCTGTGGATGTTGAGTTTACATTAACTGTGTCAAAGAAAAAAAAATGCTTTTAAAAGCCCAGAGAGGCCGGCAGGTGTAGGTCGGTCATTGTTCAGAGGAGGTGCGTTGCTGTCTAGCTGAGGAGGGTGTCATGATGGCTGATCGGCACGTGTGTGAGACAGACTCTGATCGGGAGGGAAGGGGATGGCGACTGTGATGTGATGGAGCTGTAATCCCCAATCTGTGTTTGATGTAAATGGAGGGTACGTGAAGCGTGACCTCTGTCTCTCTCTCTGTGTCTGTCTCATACACTCGCAAACACAAACATGCAAACACTATCTCTCTCTCACACACACACACACACACACACACACACACACACTCATGCACATCCTTCGGGAAGAAAAGTACTTCAATTTCCTGTACCATTTAATTTCCATCATTTGCAAATACCAGATTTAAATACCCCATTCCTGGGGATCAGTGTGGGTGGTAGGTGCTCACCGCCGTATGTTATCAGACCTCACACGACTCCCTCCACCCCCCAACCTCCACCTCTTTGTCATTTTGGCTCCCATCTCTGCAATCTGTGTCTCCTGATGGATTGAGAGAGTTGTGTCAACATGCCAGCGCTGCTAAGTAGCTGTCTGAGGTCAAAGAGATGTTTCGCAAACTGTCCTGGGACTGTTTTCAGTATCAGATTGCAAGCTGCTTCGTTTCGGTTCTCCCACACTCCATGCAAACGCAGTGGTTTACACGCTGTTTTTTTTTCTTTAATCTCCAGTGTTGGTTATGTCAAAATGTTAATGATGTTTTAGCAGTATTATTATCTTACTGGGAATAAAGCTCTACAGCACAGCAGATCAAATTTCATATTGTTTTTTATGGAGTGCTACCTAAGTGAGTGGGAGGATGACTTAAATTTAAATTTCCCAGCACAGAGTTTTGAAGGTTGAAAGCTGCTCAGAATATTCCTGAATATTCCATTGGGGAACGGCGTAGCTGCTGCACAGTGCCGGCTCAAATTACAGCGCCCTGAGGAAGGACTGGGTCTCTGCTATCCCAAACTATTATTTCCGTTAGAAAGCGGCGCTGAAACCGTGACTGACTGTGCGCTGTCATTTGTTCCTGTCTCCTTTAAAAGTCCTTAATCCCATCCTTGTGTATCTAATCGTTCTCCTTCCCCCTTATTTTCCTTTTCGCTGGGAGATTCGGCGGGGGGGTTGGGGAGTGCCGGACAATAGAGGCTTCCCATGGCTCCCTGATTAGAGTCTTGTCTCGGGCTGCATTGTGTTGTACAACAAAAGTGATGATAATAAGTACAGTGCAGCTTTGTTGGGCTACCGGGAGGAGAGTGGCACAGGAGAGACGCTGGGGGACGGGCTGCCCGGCCGTCTGGCTTTCGGTTCTGCTCCCTTAGACTGGGGCGCACCTCACCTGCCGCGCACCTCACCTGCAGCACGCCTCACCTGCCGCACACCTCACCTGCAGCACACCTCACCTGCAGCACACCTCACCTGCTGCACCTGCCGCGCACCTCACCTGCAGCACACCTCACCTGCAGCACACCTCACCTGCAGCACACCTCACCTGCAGTACACCTCACCTGCAGCACACCTCACCTGCAGCACACCTCACCTGCAGCACACCTCACCTGCAGCACACCTCACCTGCAGCGCACCTCACCTGCAGCACACCTCACCTGCTGCACCTGCCGCGCACCTCACCTGCAGCACACCTCACCTGCAGCACACCTCACCTGCTGCACCTGCAGCACACCTCACCTGCCGCGCACCTCACCTGCAGCACACCTCACCTGCAGCACACCTCACCTGGCTCAGGCCGAATGTCAGGCCTGCTGTCAGTGGCAGTCATTGTGCATCAGTATCAAGAAGAGTGAAAAATCACTGTCAGTGTCGAGCGTGTGTTAGTGAGTTGATCTCTTCCTCTGACTGCGTGCAGAATTTCCTGGCGTATATTGAGCTGGCGTTGGGGGGGCAGAAACCCTGAGCAGCAGAGATTTGATTGTGTCGTTTTGTTTGTCAGCTCAGGCACAGCGGGCTGCATCCCAGGGTGCAGAGTGATTTCAAACGAAGGCCTTCGTCTGAGCGTGGCTCATTGTGACGGCTGTCTCCTCTGAAGGAATTACGCTGGCACAATCCGTATTATGCAGCTTCCTGTTGGAGAGAGACAGACAGGCAGAGAGTGCTGGGATTCTTCTCTTTGAATATTATACTGCTGAATTGTATTGCTACCTCTTTATTTAAGCATAAAAGCCGTGTTCCCCAATCCACAGCTGCCCAGAAGAACCGAGACTCCTGCCTCAACAATAACAACAGGGAGCCAGGGAGTGTGTGTGTGTGTGTGTGTGTGTGTGTGTGTGTGTGTGTGTGTGTGTGTGTGTGTGTGTGTGTGTGTGTGTGTGTGCGCACGCGTGCCCTCATAGTTATGTGTATGTGAATATGGCCTTATTAGTCATAACATAAAGCAAAGATAGAGACTACAGAGGGTACGCGGTGTGGCTTACCTTCCTTTTCTCACTCAGGGAGACAGGAAGTGGGAGCTGTGCGCTGAGACCTGGCAAGATGATGACCAGCGCAAATGAGAGAGGTGTTTTTAGGAAGCATTTGGTACTTTTTTCACTAGTGGATAATCCTGCCCACAGAAGTATGATAGATATGTCTGATAGTACTGTGTCCTCAAACAGACCTTGCTCTCAGCTGAGAACTGTCTCATTGTGGAACTGTACACATCCTGTCCCCGTACTGTCGCTGTACTTACTGTATGCACTTTTGTAAGTCGCTTTGGATAAAAGCGTCTGCTAAATAAATAAATGTAAATGTAAATGTATGCCCCCTGGAATACTACTGAGGGTTGGAGATGTTTCCCAGCGTGCTGTGGGAGTCTCCACAGGCTGAATGTGCTCTGTGGTCTCCCTCTGCTCCTGTGCTTCCTGTGTGAATTAAACCCCGGAGTGCGACAGGGTGATGAGGAGATATCAGAGCAGAGGGGTCATCTACGGCTCTCAGCTGTGTATCGCCACACACACGCACGTTCACACACACCGAGACACACACACACGCAGACGCACTCACACACATGCACGTACACACGCACAGACACACACGCTCACACACACACATACCCACACACGCACACACACACACACGCACGTACACGCGCACAGACACACACGCTCAGGCACACACATACTCACACAGTGCTTTACGTCTCACAAGGCCGGAGAGACTGGTGAAACTGTAATAGCAAACTGCCTTGCAGTTCTCATAATCAGCTTCTGGTCCAATGAAAATGTCTGCCGTGTTCAACTCTTCAGTTTGACAGTTTTATTGAGGGAAGTGTGTATTCAGTCACGGTTAATTACTGTCACACATAGGCAATGCATTTTGTTCAAATATTTTCATTGCGGAACTTGAGGGGAATCTCTGAGCTACTTCCCTCTTCCTGAGTCTTTGCCGTCCAATATATACTCCACACGTGATTAAATTCCGCACATTGGACACTAATTGGTGACCTTTAATGAAGATGAGGAAGTGCAGCTGCACAGGGCTTGGCTGCACCATGCATTGACCTAACTGGGGGAATATTGACACATTTCGTGATTATGAGGGAGAGAAGGCGCGTAAGGCTGCTGCTTTTGACACCTGTCTGTACCTGTTGCAGGTGGCTCTGATTGTACGAATCCTTTCCCTCTCGTTCCTTCTTATTGATCTGTGGGTGTAACAGTTGGCTGGCAGCCCCTAAACCGTGCCCTGCAGCGCCTCTCGGCATGGCTGTCTGAGGGCACAGCGGAGCCCCCTTCTGCCTCTACCCCCGTCCCCCGCAGAGGGGTACCGGCTGTGGATCAATACAGGGACATCTGTCAGTTTGGGGGCCACATACGGCTCCTCAAATATTTACATTTACATTTACATTTATTCAGTTGGCAGATGCTTTTATCCAAAACGACTTACAAGTGAGGCAGAGTACAACACAAGTTAAAAACCATAAGGAGTCAACAATATTAGAAGCGCTACATGACCAGGTTTCAGTGGTTGGCCAGACAAGGTACAAGCTAGTTGGTAGAGGTACCGAGTGCATAAAACCATTAGATTAGTGTTTTATATATATTTATATATAGCTTGGTAGGAAATAGTTTTGAGACATGAGAACTTCCTTTAGGTGGTAGTGTTTCAAAGATGAACCATGAGACTATTCTGTATGGAAAGTGGATATAAGGATGATATTGATGTGGGTATGGGAATGATTCTGTGGATAGAGGTTCTGAAATGAAAGCCATGAGAGAGCTGGCCTGTCTCGGTGGTGCCTGTCTCAGTGGTGTCGTGACAGGGCTGGCCTGTCTCAGTGGTGTCGTGACAGGGCTGGCCTGTCTCGGTGGTGTCGTGACAGAGCGGTGCTGCATCAGTGTGAGGGGTTTCACAGTGGAGTGAGGGGAGCGCCATGACAGGTCCATCCTAACTCTCACCCTAACCCTCTCCTCCATCTGAATCCCCGCTCCGTGGCCAATGCTCCAACTTCTGCTGCCCCTGCAGTTGTTGCAGTTAGGAGGATATTAAGAACAAATTCACACGTTAAATATGTTAAATATTATGATTAGGGATGTAACCAATATGTTGATTAATTGACAGTCAGTCAGATAATGTTTTATCCAATTTTTTGTCTGCAAAATGCTATAAAAAAGACACTTGTTACCACAAACATATTTCATCTTTCATTAATGATTAGTCGATAATCACTCATAATCTTCTCAGCCATCTACTAATAGACAGAAAGAAATATTTAATTTATGTTCCTAATTATAGTATATGCCACTTGCCAGGTAAGTGGTTATTACTGAATTATTATGCGAATCATTTCCAGCCCAGCGGAAACAAATAGCAGAGACCAAAATTGTCGTCACCAGTGAGACAGGCCATTGCACTCAGGTGTTGTGTCAGGGAAACATGCCCATTGTGGGAATAGTGAAACATTAGAGATGTAGAAGCTGAGGAATTAACACAAACGGAAAAGCGGGCCAGAAAGCTGTAAGACAGGAACCTGGTATCTCCACATGTTCCCGTAGGTGTCTCCACATGTTCCCGTAGGTGTCTCTCCGCATGTTCCCGTAGGTGTCTCCACATGTTCCCGTATGTGTCTCTGCATGTTCCCGTAGGTGTCTCCGCATGTTCCCGTAGGTGTCTTCCTGCAAGATGCACACTAGCTTTTCCAGGGGAAGAGCTGTTTAATCTTTTCCAAAGCTGTTTAAGGTTGTGGAGTTAACAAGTGATCAAACAGAGGATGTATTTAATTTTCATGGCAGCATTTGTCATTCTGTGAAAGACCAGGCCAGCTTTCTTTTGGCCTTATGGGGTGCGTAACGTTTTCCAGGTATTTGTGTTTTAGTTTAGGATCTAAGCTAGAACGTGGTTAAATAAAAAATGGCTGCTGAATAAGACTGTAACTCTCGAAACTGCAGAAACGCAGGCATGGAATCAAAGAGCATCTGTCTCATCAGATGACAAATAAATTCTTTTGTTGAAAGTGCAGTGACATGAAGTTGTTGGTAGGGGGCAGCATCCAGCCACCCAGGTTTTCCTCCGGCCTCCCTCACAGCGAGGTATTTAGCAATTCTGAAAATACAATGAGAGAATATTGATAGTCATATCCCTGTAATAAATTAAAAGTGCCTTATTGTCCCTTTTCATTTTACACATTGTCACAGCCTTGGACCTTAATCTCATTCACTGATTGACAGTGGCAGCCAGGGAAAAGAGCACATTTATTGTTTGTGCTAGTCAAATCTGTTAAACCTAATTCTTCTCTGGGTATTTGCATATTCTTAAGTATTTCTTCAGAGGGGCCTAAATCCTTCTTAAGTGTTTGATGCATTTTGAAATTCATTCATAAAGTATCTACATGCACTATTAGCTCTCTGTAATAAGACTGCATAATCTCGGTGATAAGGAGGGTTTTGAGCAGTGTATTCTGGTGGGATGACATGCTATATTTCTGACTGATTCAACAGGCTCAAATGTCAACATAAATGTCAAGTGCCTTCGCTCGCACGCATTTGATTCTTATACATTTTTTTTTATCGTATCCATTTATTGAAGGAGCTTTTGAAAGCTGCATGCAGAATCAGGAACGGCAGGTAACACGGGTGGTGGTGGTGCGGCGGGGTGCTGTCTGTGCCCCCCCCCCGTCCCCCGGCCCCCCGGCACACCACCGCTCCCAGACTCCCTGTGATGGCCCTCAAGTGGCTCTCCTCTTCTCCCCCCGCGCGGTGTCTGCGGGCGCAGATAGCGTGGGTCGAGGGGCTTCCATCAGAACACGGTGCGGATCTCCCTCCCTCTGCCTGCCTGCACCCGGAGAGGCACCTGCCTGGTTGGGATGTGCCCAGGTGTTCAGGTGTTCAGGTGTGGCTGTGTGGCGTCAGCACACCCCCAGGTCTCAGCACACCTGGTTCTGTCGCACTAACGCTACACCGCTGCTCTCGGCCAAGGCTGCAGTGTGAGCAGCACCGAGCTGCACGGAGACACACACACGCTTTGCGTTCGCGCACGCCGCGCAGACTGCCCTTCCAGGCCGCTCGCTCTCAGCCCTGAGGCACGAACGGCTCCCCTCGCTGTCAGGGGAGGATATGACCTCGTACGAGCAGACGCTGCGTGTTTGAAGTCGTGCTGAGGGCGCTCGGAGGCGGTGATTTGCGCGTGTGTTCCGCGCTGTGCGTCTTCGTGTGGAGTTCGCTCCAGTGCAGCGTGACGCACAGGCGTGGAAAGCGACGGAGAGCGAAGTCTTCGTGTGGAGTTCGCTCCCGTGCAGCGTGACGCACAGGCGTGGAAAGCGACGGAGAGCGAAGTCTTCGTGTGGACTTCGCTCCAGTGCAGCGTGACGCACAGGCGTGGAAAGCGACGGAGAGCGAAGCAAACTAGACCGCCGGCGCAGTCAAGGCCGGGAAGGAGCCTGTGTGTGCGTTTCACACGCTCGGGTGGGGAGTCGGAAGGCGCGTGCGCTCTGTTTGATCTTCAGGGGTTGATTGCAGGTGGGCGTATGGGGAAGGCTGCATTTCTCTGAATAAAGATCACAACACAAATTCCTCTGGATGCAGAATTAAGTGGCTGTGCCCCCCCCCCCCCCATGGATTTGTTTAACTGACATGAAAGCCCCGTGTTTGCTGTGCAGTACCATCATTGGATATGCGTGCACAGCCTCCTGAGCTGTAAGCTGGAAGGAAGAAAATGACGTACTGCACAAAGCAGATGCCATGCCAGTTATTTTTCCCTTTGATGTGAAATGTTGCCTTTTTAAGAACTGTTTTCAGATCGTTTCACTGGCTCTGCGCACTGAGCTTCGCAGGAGCCGCATGAGGCCCTTCCTCAGAATGACACTGATTATTGTGATGTCATCTGTCATGTGATCGAAAGGAGACTGAGCTGACCACCCTGCAGCAAGCGGACCTGCGCTGAACTAACTGCTCAGGTCCCAGCATTGGCTACAGCGGGCAGTAGTGAGCAGTTTACACAGCCTGCTGACAGACTGACCTGAATGAGGCTGCTCCAGTCCTTCATGGGCTCCCACCTGTCGTTCTGTTGGATTTTGGACTGGTTCTCTGAGTGCTTTTAGAGGACCGGCACACCACACAGTGCTTAGTGCGACATCACATCATGGGCTGAACAGGTGGAGTCATCTGCTCTGTTCTGTGGATTTTTTGAGTTGACTCAATTGCACAATTTAGATGCTGCCTGAAATCTTGCTTCCTTGGACTGGAGTTTTTCAGTCCTGTTCCATGTATCATTTACTTGGCAAACACACATCTAGACATGCATGGCTTGCACTCCACATCAGTCACAAGTACAGCTGGATGTTTACTGAAGCAATGTGGGTTAAGCACCCGCCCCAGGGATAAAGCAGCAGTGCCCTGGGAATGGAGCCTGCAACCTCTTAATCACAAGCACAGTTCCCTCACCACTGCAGCACACTGTGTGTGTGTGTGTGTGTGTGTGTGTGTGTGTGTGTGTGTGTGTGTGTGTGTGAGAGAGAGAGAGAGGGAGAAAGAAAGAAACAATACATGAGTAAAGGTTATGACGCATCAGGAGAGACAGCTTGAGCAATTCCCTGTGGTAATTTATCTTTTTCTCTTAAGTATTCCCAGGGTTTTCCGAGAGAGAGACGCCAGTCGACTGCCCAGGAAGTCAAAGCCCAGGGCTGCTCTTGTCAAACAGACGGCTGTTGTGAGCATGTTTTTAACGAGCTGGCTGGTGTCTTCATTTATAAGGGGGTTATCGGTGACAGGGCCGAGGCGGCTGGGTGAAATGGCAGTGCATCAGGTCCATCTCCATGACAATGAGCCCTGTCTCTTTTAATTAGCAGTTTGTCTTGGGTCTGAAGTGATCGTAGTTTTGTCCTTGCTGTGTTCCAGCAACTTCCTTACTGCATGTGATGTCCCAGCCTTTTCGAGCACTTCAAACTCTGAGACGTTGTGTCTGCCGATTGAGTGCCGTTTGTCCCAACATTCTCCGCTTTAGCCTGTATATATTAATGAGATGTATTTATTCGGTTGATCTGAAGTGATCCGCCTTGCCCTGATTACATCAAGGCGACCTGTATTAAGCATTTTCACCCTGCCATTAGCAGTAAGCTTCCTCGTGGGTAGATGATAAATTTTTCTTCTGTGATCACTGCTAGTCATGAGCCTGTTTCAGCTTGGCTGGTCTTTTCTACACTTTTATTCAGCTTTATTATTTTTGATCACTGTTTCATCAGTGAAACCTTGAGATGCGCTTGAATTAATTAAGCTTAACTTCTTAGGTAGGTAGTGGACCATAGGAAATAATACTAGTTAAGTAGTTAAGTAGTTGATATATTTAGTTACATTTCAGATATCCTTTTGTATCTGTTTAAAGGCAGGATACTTGTTGTTTGACGTAGTTTTTTAGTTTTTGGTTTAAAAATCAAAAGCTTCAAGGTAGAAATCTTTATGAGCAAAAAAATCTTTCAGTCATCTCCGTAATTATCAGAACTGTGGATTAAATTTAAACAATTGTTTTCTGACAATAGACGAAGTGGTTGTGGTGGAAAGGCACAATTAACCCCGGCTTATTGGAGCCTCCCTTGGGCCGGCTTTTAGGTTTATGCAGAAGACAATCAAATGCAATCAGCGTTGTTGGACCGCACCACGTTACCCAACGTGACTCGCGGAAAAAGGAGGGAAACGCGGGTTTCAGAAGTCTGCGTGTACGTGCTGAAATAGCGCTGAAACAGTTTCCCTCCGCTGTGCCTGCTTCTCACCGCGTCTCAGCTCTAATAACCCACAGCTGGGCGGTTCAGAAGATGTGCCAGCAGTTACCGTCTAGCGCCTGTTTGCTCTTCTGGCTAGTGTATTGACAGAGAGGCTTAGCCGAACTTGGATAATGCTTTAGTTAAATTTGATTTTTAAATCTCAAGCTCAAGTTTTATTTCATGAACAGGGAAATGTAGAGGGGAGCGTGGGGGGGGGGTCAAAGAATAATAATGGGTGTGTGTTATTTGATGTGGGGGTGTGTGCGCTGACTCCCTCTCCCTCCCCTGGCTGTCGCAGGAGTCTCCCTCTGGGCGGCGGAAAGCTCTGGCCACCAGCAGCATCAACATGAAGCAGTACGCCAGCCCCATGCCCACGCAGACCGACGTCAAGCTCAAATTCAAGCCGCTGTCCAAGAAAGTGGTGGCAGCCACGCTGCACTTCTCCCTGTCCTGCATCTTCCTGCGGGAGGGCAGAGCCACGTGAGTCCCTTCCCACAAGGCCTCACTTCATTGTTGTTTGTTTGTGGGGCTTTTTTTTTTTCCGGTCCTTTTTAATTAGGCTGGGTGTCCCAGGAGCAATCAGGCCCGCAGCCAGTGAGAGGGATGAGGAGGGGGGGTGTGAACGGCAGCATTCCTCTCTCTTCCTTCCTGCTTCACTACACCTTTCCCTCTCTCTCTCTCTCTCTCTCTCTCTCTCTCTCTCTCTCTCTCTTTCTGTCCCCCTCTCCCTTTGTCCCTTTCTCTGTCTCTCTCTCTCTCTCTCTCCTTCCCCTCTTTCTGCCTCTGTCCCCCTCTCTCTCTCAAATTCAAATTCAAATTCAAATTTTTATTGACATGACCACACATATGCACATACTGCCAAAGCAATTTTCACATACCTATGCAAACAAAACAGGCTTAAAATACCGATGACTTAAAAAACGACACTGTCTTTCTCTCTCTCCCTCGTTCACTGTCTCTCCACTTCAGCGACATGGTCAGCGAGCCCCCCTGTAACACACTGTACATTCCTGTCATACCTCTCTCTCCCCACTCTGTCTCTCCTGACACCCCCCCCCCCCCCGCTGTTCCCTCCTGCCCTCTCAGGTTCAGCTCATTCATGATCACAGGGTTTTGCCATCCACTTGCCTGGGACTGAAATAAAAAAATAAAGGAATTCAGTGCATGCCTAATTTCTGTCACTTAGTTTCACACACTCATCACACAGCCTGTATCTGACTGTGGAGGACTGGTTTAGCTGTGCTCAACGTGGCCACTGAACAGGGACCCAGCAGCCTCCTGTGCGCTCCACAGGGTTCCACCAGACATATTGAATCCTGGAAGAACTGTTGAAACACATCTGAATGTTACCTATAGATTCTTTAATAATCCATATGGCGGGTGGCAGCAATGTGTGTCCACAAGAGTAGACTCCGAGGTGAGGCCTGGAAGACCCGCCCCCTCATTGGGCGATGTCACAGCAGAACCCTGTTACATAAGTTTAGAATGTCTGCAGCTGAAAAATTCTGCACAGCCGTTAGAGGGAAAGATGGAAGGGGAGAATGAGTGAAGGAGGGAAAGAGAGGGAGAGAGAGCGCTAATCCGGGGGCCTTATCTCTCTCTGGCCACCCGGCCATCGCTGCAGGAATCCGCTGCGCTGTTGCCAGGCGTCTCGTGAACACGGCCATGAAGGACGCATTGTTCTGTGCGTGTGCAGGCACTTCCTGTCCCTCCGCCGTTCACACACAGCGAGTCGCTGAACACACTCACCCGCGTAACAGTGAACACACCGGCCACAATAAAGGGGTGCTTTACATGAGCTTTTCTCTGGGTGTGAATAATGCTTTTTCCCTGAGTGTTTCAGTTGGAGCCGGAAGGCTTGATCGTTAGTGCACTTCAGATGCTGATAAGATCAGCTCTGTGTTTATGGGTCTGTGTGTGTCTGTATGGAGCTGTGAACCTGCGAGTCTCGGGAGTTCGGATGTGTGTGAAAGCGAGGGTCTCCTGTCACAGCCCAAACCAGGCAGATTTTAAGCTTGAATGTGGCTGAGGTTTCCAGGCTTTTTCATAGGGCTGCAGACTGTGGGTCAGGCCGGGTGACACAGCGTTGCCGAGCGGTGTGTTCGGTGCCTGCCGTGTGCCAAGCCGGTGTCGTGTGATTGGCTGCCACAGGGATGAAGACATGCAGAGTCTGGCCAGCCTGATGAGCATGAAGCAGGCGGACATCGGAAACCTGGACGACTTTGAGGAGGAGAACGAGGAGGACGAGGAGAACCGGGTCAACCAGGAGGAGAAGGCTGCCAAGATCACAGGTGAGAGGAAAATGAACCGGTGCTTCTGGTGAAGGCACATCATTCCAGGTGTGGCTGTGGGGGCAAGACACAAGCTAAACCGGAATCTGATTTCAGCTAGCTCCGCCCAAATCTCCATAAGCCACTGCTCTGTCCTGCCCTCACCACGTTTGGGAGCGAGGGCCTGTACAGTAATGAGCGTTAAAATGAGGGGCCAATGAAATTAAACTCACTAGCAGAGTCAGAAAGTGCATGCTTGCATGACTGGGCTCTGTAGCCCAGTGCAGAAATAAAAGCTGTAAATGACAGCGGTGCAGATGCAGGGTTCTGGCTGTGCCCTCGGACCCGGTCCAGGTGGCGCTCAGCCTGACAGGTTGCTGGCGGGGCCTGGCTCGTGCAGGTCTAGGCAGTGCCCTGCCAGCACTGGGCACAGGCAGGTGAGTCCGCTGCCATGTGCAGCTCCTGGTGGAACAGCGGGGCTCAGAGCCTCCCTCCCATTGGCTGGCAGCACTGAGGGCCAGCGTGGGGGAGGGGTGCCCGTGTACCTGCCAGGCCACGCCCCCCCCACCTTTGAATACCATCTAATTCGGCAGAGGGGCGGGGCCAGTCTGCATGCCTGCACTGCCCTGTTTGGTGTGGTGTGGTTTGCGGAGCCAGATGTCTTTGTAGCAGTGAGTCTGATTCAGTCAGTTCATTTTCACAGGAGATGCAATTTAGGAGAAGTACTTCCTGAATGCCTGTTGCAGAACATTTCTCCAGTATTGAATGTCTGTCATTGCTGAGTAAATTAAGAGTCATGATTATCCATTGCTATTTCATTATTTGTTGTTTTATTTAAGGTTGAGTTCAGGTAAGAACAGACTTGGCGCTGGTGGTGGTGGCTGGCGGACGTATGAGATTATTTTATTTTCCGTCTCCTTCATGCGCCAGCAGCACCTGCGGTTTGCTTGCTGCTGCTCCCATTGTGCTGCAGACACCTCCGGCCCACGGCCACTGTACGCTGCACACGTCTGCTGTCACTGCTCAGCTACTGTGGGACATCAATTTCATGACTGAGGAAGCATTGGGTGTCAGATCCATTCATTTGACGGGCGTGTTATTTTTGAGGTTTTTGTTTGGCGTCTGGTTTTGCAGGCCTGGCTGTGTGCCCTGTGTTACCTTTTCACTTTGTTCTGTTGCTCCACGCGTCCGTGACTCCTGCCTGCCTCTCTGCATGTGCTCTCCGCTACGAGCGCTCCGAGCCGCCCGCTGCTTGCTGCCAGCTGCCAGCTTCGCTTGTCCGAGCCGGCGCTCTCGGAACGCAGCTCCGCCCCTCTCCCCCGCCACGCTCCCGCCACGTCTCTCTCACACACGCACCTTTGATCCTACCCTGATGTGGAAGGAGACCGTCCCGCGCAGTGCTGACGTGTAACGTAACCCGATGTCACTTCCTGCAGAGTTTCGGAGGTCTGAAAGGCCGTGTGACGCGGCCGAAGATGGGGGCTCTGACGGACTCTCTCTCTCTCTCTCCCTCTCTCTCTCGTTGCCGTATGTGGCTTGCGCCGCTCTGGCCGGTTTGCTGACCGCTCTCCCGACCGGCTTGTGTTTGCAGAGATAGTAAAGCAGCTGAACGCCCTCAGCAGCTTAGATGGGGACCCCGACGACGGCCTAAAGGCAGAGCATAAGCCTCCCGCTAAATCCGCCAGTTCCTCTGAAGGTCTATGCGCTTCCATTCTCCTCTCCTCCCTCACCCCGCTCTTCTCCGCCATTCCCGTCGTGATGTGCTCGTGTTTCCCGCCGTGTGTGTCGTCAGAGAACGTGTATCCATTTGCGGTTCTCTTTTATTTAGCCTTCCCTCTGTTTCTCCCCTCCCCTCCCTGGAAGTCTGCAGTTTGTAGTGAACCAACTAGGAATGAAATGAACAAATACCCGAGGCTCGAGACATTCCAGGATGTTAGGTTTGCTTCAGCCAAGGGTGAAACAAAAAGGTGGTTAAAAAAGCTGAAAACACCTGCTTTAACGAAAGTGACACAAATCAAGCTTCAGGGGCAAAAAATGAATCCTGTGGAAAAACTGTGTAAAAGAACAAGGGAAATGCAGTAAGAGACTTTGTACTTGGAAATTTATTTTGCAGCATAAGCGAGCTTGCATTTAAAATACGTGAACAGATGTACAGCGAGTCTATACACTGAACTATAGGGCTGTGTTACTCCTATACTCCTATACTCCTATACAGCTGAACAGTCATTTTGGAGCATGCAAAAGATGCAAAAGATTTAAAACTGTATCACAGGAATTATTTTCCTGGATGATCTAGTGAAATCGGTGCTGTGTGCCAGCTGTTTTGTGCGTGTAAAGGATATATTTGGGGTGTCGGCTGTGAGCTTCACGCCTCCGGGGGGCAGGACTACAGTGACAATGGCCTAATATGGTTCAGAATGCGGTGGCCAGGGCAGTCGGAGGCATGCCACACCTCGTATCTCCCCCAGGACGTTATCAGGGTGCACCGCGCCCCAGTGACACTCTGAAAGTGGCACTTGCCAAAATGCGAAGGGGGTGTTGAAGAGATGAGTGTGGGGGACCGGGGAGAGAGGGACCCACTCTGTGGGTGCGATCGCTGGTGACAGACCACCGCTTTAGCAGGCTGTTACAGTGCTGCTGGAATTCTGGGTAATGAAGCTGAGATCTGGAAGTGGTTCACTCCAAAGTGCAGAGATATTATATATGTTTTTAATTTTGATTATTTTTTTGTTTTTTTTCCCCCATCCACATGGATTGTGAAGGAGCCATGTTTTTACACTGTTCCTTCCTGTTGGACCAGGCGTGGTAACTTCTCTCTGTCTTTTATTGGGTAACCATGGCGATGCCACAGAGCTCATCAACAAGCTGAACTTCCTGGAGGAGGACGACCAGGAAGCCCCAGGCATGAGCACCAACCCCTTCGAGGACCCTGACGACAGCAACGAGCTGAACCCTTTCGGAGACCCGGATGAGGAAGGTAAATGGGGTCTGTCTTTGCGCTGTGCTTCTGCAGTACCCCAGAGCTACCGCCCCGTGCGAGCCCCTGGGTAAAGTGCTAAGGAACAGGGCTTCTAACCTGAAGATTACCAGTTCAGCTCCCTGATGGGGCACCCTGATGTTTTGGCATGAATGTACTATCTTATCTTTTTATACTTCCTGACAGGGTGTTTGTTTATTGTGCTGTTGGCTTTAATCACTAAGACGTTGTTGAATTTTCACCATGATGCGCCCCTTAATTCAGGTAGTAATTTGTCCCATTTCTGCAAACCACAGAGCCCGTCACTAAGCCAGCTGTCCAGTCTCGTCAGAAGGAGGAGCTTTTCGGGGATCAGGGCTCCACTAATCCTTTCGACGAGCCGGAACCCGAGGCCCCGCAGTACGGGAACCCGTTTGACGAGCCGGACCCGGAACCCGGGCCTCCTCCCGAGAGGGGCTGGAGGGACGGCCAGGGGGAGCAGTCCCCCCCAAAACCCACCAAGAGGAAGAATGTACACCCAGTGGACATGAGCAAGTACCTCTACGCCCACACCACCCCCGCCGAGGAGGAGGAGCTGGACGAGTGAGTGCTGGGCATTATGGGAAATATCTTTCTGCCACTGCCTCTGCGCTCTCATGACTCTGATCTCCTGGCGCTTGTTTAGCAGGGGCTTTTCATTCGCACCTGGATACTTCCACAGCTCTTGGGAGAGAGCCTCTCAGGGCCTCACGCTGAGCTCTAGGTCAGGGTTCGATCCTGGCCGTGTCATCAGCTGACAGTGATCAGTAACTCACAGCAGTGGAACAAACTGGTTTTGCCCTGCGGGGAGAGGGGTGCGCAGGTTGGGCAGGAGACTGTACGTCTCATCACACACAGGCGTGTTTCATACCTGTGCATGGGGACGGCAGTGTGAGAAGCAGCGCTTGGCGTCACCTGTTTGGGGGGAGAGCTTGTGCTCCCAGATGGTGTGGTGATGGGCTGCATCTCTGTGATGCGGGTCGGCATTCTAAATTTGGGGAAAAATCTCTGGGGAGAGGAGCAGAGTCCGTGATTAAAGAGCAGCAAGATCTCCTGAATGGTAAATGTTATTAGTATGTTCATTATCAGTAAGTCTAGCTGGGGCTTGACGTGACTGGTTCTCATCTTGTGAGATGAGTGTCTGAAAACAAAACTCCCATGAACGGTACTTTGTAGATGTGATGCTTTAGAATCGGGTCCCACCAAACAATGTGTTTATTTTTATAGCATAAGCCTAGGTACCTTCTGTGAAAACAGGATCAAACGGTTCGGGAAAGTGGTGTTAGGCTGATATTGTTGACCATATTTCTCTACTCCACTGACAAAACTGAGGATTAGAATTTTATTTCAGGGGTGTTGTTTCTCATTTGCCACGCACCTGTAGGATTTCAGCTCTGGGCTGTTTGGTCAGGAATGCAGCCAGTATTATACTCTAAACTGTAAATGATAAAATTGTCTTTTTAAGAGCCTTTCAGCCAGCAGTGGTGTGGATTTAAATGCCCTGTGTGCAGCTCCCTCCGGTGTAAGTGCAGGCTCCGGTGTGACCGCAGTGTGCTTCTGTATCTGGAGCTGGAGTCAGTGGAAGCGCTCTGGGACGGGGGGCTTGGTTTGGGGAGGCCTGCCTGGGGTTGGGGGGGTAGGTGCGTGGGACTCGTGTGGACAGCCGTGAGCAGTGACTGCAGGAACAAGAGGGCTGTTGTTCTGTGCATTCCGCTGCTGTGTACACTCTCCCATCCTCTCTGCCCCCCAAATCCTTACCCCCCCCCCCCCCATCTGCCTTACCTCAGAGCTTGTTGCTGAACAGCAGTTTGTTGAGCCCACCCTTAAAATTGTAGTGACTTGCAGCAGAAAGGGTGGAGGGGGTGTGGAGGGTGTAGGTTCAGAGTCTGTGACTTTTATTCTTCTCCTGCACAAAGCCCACTATGAGCGCATTCTGTCCCAGTGAGCTCAGACTGCTTTCCACAGCTCTGAGGCTCCGTCCTCTGCAGGGCAAACCTCTCCTTGCCTCCGCCCCTCTCTCTGTCTCTCTGGGGCTGGGTGATGGGGGGCCCCACACAGACCCCTCACCCGCCCCTCTGTGCTGTCCCCTCGTTGTATCCCTGAGCCGGTGAGTGACAGGCCTAACCACAGCGGTGGACCCGACTGGGCAACAGGCTTTTGTGTTGCCCCCCCTCGCCTGTTTGTGTTCCTGTTGAGCCAGCCTGTGGCTCCGATGAGCAGGGTCAAGCTGACCCAGCGAGCACCTGGCCTCTCAGGGACTCGGCCCACCCTTTGAGAGAGGAACCCTGAGAAAGGGAGACCAAGTCATTTTCCATGCTGCTTATGCAAAACAAATTGAAGTTTTCGTTCTTAAAAATATTATTGAGATCCCCTTAAAATCCCATCACCTGTTGTTGATTTGGTGACAGCATAGTGTTGTTGCTTTGTGGAATGTTCTGGACTGCTGTTACTGTCCGCGGTGTGTGGATGGCGCTGTGTGAGTTTGCCGTACTGCTACGCATCACAGCGTTTTCAGAACCTTCTGTTTCCCTCTCTCCGGCTGAGCCTTTCGGAAGCGTAAAGCCCTCACAAGAACACGGCTCATTATCTTTGACTTACCAAAGAGTGTCTTTGAACTCTTAAAAACTCTGATGGGGAAAAAAGAAGGTGACTGAGCTCAGAACTGCAGTTATATTGGTGTGTTTATTAGGGCGATTCACAGGCGTCTCTTCTCTCTGTGTGTTCTGATGGTGAGTTTCAGGACTCAGGTAATGCAGGTGTTCTGTGTGTTCTGATGGTGAGTTTCAGGACTCAGGTAATGCAGGTGTTCTGTGTGTTCTGATGGTGAGTTTCAGGACTCAGGTAATACAGGTGTTCTGTGTGTTCTGATGGTGAGATTCAGGACTCAGGTAATGCAGGTGTTCTGTGTGTTCTGATGGTGAGTTTCAGGACTCAGGTAATGCAGGTGTTCTGTGTGTTCTGATGGTGAGTTTCAGGACTCAGGTAATGCAGGTGTTCTGTGTGTTCTGATGGTGAATCCAGCTCCTGGCCTTGCGCTGTTTCAGGTGTTCTGCTTGTTCCCTATGCTCCGAGCAGGTCAAACCCATTCTACGAGCCCAAGGCCCCCGGCCCCGCCCGACCCTCGCACCCCTCTCCGGAGAGCAGCCTGGAGAGACGCATGAAGAGGAGGGCCCCTGCGCCCCCTCCCGCCGCCCCCTCACCCCCGACACCAAAGACAGCCCCCGAGAGGGCGGGGAGCGGGCCCGCTGCTGTAGCTGCTGCTATAGGGAAGGAGCTGGCCTCCTCCTCTCCCAAGGTAAGGCCTGTCCACCTGCTCACACTACTGATGCTCCTGAGGAAGGCTCCTCCTTCAGGCCCAGTGTATATCCAGCACATAACTGAACTGTCTGTGATTGGCCTCAAATCTGCCAACCTTTTCTTCTGCAACTAAAGATGTACTTCCTGTCTGTACAAATAATCCTTTGTTTTCTACTCCGACTCTGGAGTTTTTTTTGAATGATTGTTGTTTTGAGCCTGCCCCCAAATGACTCTCGGCCAATGGTGTTCGGAGGCATTTGTTGGGCGGGAGGTGGCGTCTCCGCACTGTTTTTACAGCACTGCCATTCTGCTTAAAGCCGGCTGCCTGTTTGAATATAAGTATGTGTTTAGTTTATTTATTCATGTGCTGATTTTTCCAGTGCGTCGTTGGATCTAATTAAACGGGTGCTGGACTCGGGCACGGTGCGAGCCAGTCCAGTGGGTCTGAAAGCAGGCCGGGCCTTTGGGGTGGGGGTGGGGGGGGGGGGGTCTCAGCCCGGAGAGGGGAGCTTAACCCAGCAGGGTGATCACGGGGGCGGGCGCTCTCCCCTCTGTCGCTGTGTTTTTATTTTTCGGAGCAGTAACGGAGCCGGTATTTAATTACAGCAAGGGGCTTTATCACGCAGCTGCACTCGTGTGGATCTGGATGAGGGGGTCTCCCCGTCCCAAACGAGTTTAATTACCCCGCCTCAGTGGTCCTCAGTGATCCGCCCCCCGCGGGGCGCTGTCCGGGGGGCTGGGGGGAGGAAGTCAGGCTGCCTGCAGGGAAAGGTAGGATCATGCCAGTGATGCCATGTGTGTGAGCCTCGTAAATGTTGCGTAAACTGGCCAGGCAACCTGTGAAATGCTGTTGGGAACCCACAGTGGAGATGCGGTATCACAGAATGATTTTGGTGAAGGTGTGTGGATTCATTTAATCTGAGTGTTTGATTGGTCTGTATGGAGGAGCGGGCTGTTGCTTTCCTGCTGAATGCTCTTATAGATCTCCGCATTTGTGCCACAAGTTATTGAATGTCTCCCAAATCCTTATTTATCATACACGACCCCAAAGAGAGTTTCTTTACAACTCCAGGGAAAGCCTTTTTGCTTTTATTGCGCCAGTGATGCTCCCAGTAACCCTCGCCTAGAGAAGGCTGTCATGTAGAGGTCTGAAAGCCTTTTCACGGAGGCCAGCCTCTGTCAGACAGATATCCCAGACGATCTCTCCTCTCCTCCCCTCTCCTCCCCTCTCCTCTCCCCCTTTTCTCCCCTCCTCTCCTCTCCTCCTCCCCTCTCCTCTCCTCTCCTCTTTTCTCCTTCCCGGGAGAATCACCAGGCCGTGCTCCCTCCATGTTCCCGCCGCCGCCGTCACCGCGGCCGCCTCCGTCGGCAGAATTGGAGATGACCTCTGCGTGAAAAAAGTCAAAAAGGATTAAGGAGAGACGTTCCCCACAAGGGGCGACGCGCTCACCGAGGCAGCGGGCCGGGGACGTGGGAGGATTGTTGATTCTTACGGGGAGTGGGAGTGCTGGCGGAGGGCTCCGAGCAGGCCTTCAGCGCGAGATGGGGAATAAAGAGTACCTTTCACAGACGCCAGTGTAATCTGGGAATGTAGGAAAGGAAGGAGAACGTTTAAAATGCAGAGACATGGTGCTCATCCTCCCTCAGCAGATAAGTAAGGTAAAATTACCCACCCCCACCCCCACCCCCTCACCCCCCCTCGGTGTTGTTCAGTCAGTAAACGGTGTTTACATGTCCTTATTTCTGGGGTGGTTTGTTTGTCTTTTGTATCTTATCCCCTTTACAAGGTGTAATAGCTCCAAACATGCAGAGACAGCCATTATAGCGCAAGGTTTTAAATTATAATATAATTTTCATCGCATGTATAACAAATTCGCCCTTCAGGTTTTAAAAGAATTTGAATATACTGAATATAGCCTTTTTTGACGAAGTTGATCTTCTCTTCTTTAATTCTGAATGTATTCAGTGTTTGTTTGTAGAAATACATCTCTTACGTGCCTCAGGTGGAGGCTTTGCTGCTCCAGTTCTGTGGTTTGTCAGTGGTCCATAATACAAACATAGCATGCATTTATTCATGCATATATAATATGGATATGTATGTCATGTACATATCTGTTCATTCAACCTAATATTATTGCTGTTATATGAGAAGATGAGTTACTCATAGTGAGTGAAATAAAGCAAGAATGAATGCCGTGAGATTGTTGCCCAGTGTCCATAGACAGTCTCTTCGCTATGCAGGCAGTCAGGGCAGAAGGCGAAGGGTGTGCCTTGAGTGTCTTCCTCGCATTTGGACAATTTCAGTGTCCTCTGCTGGTTACTGTTGCTGGTGTTGGGGTGTTTGGGGCGATGGGGGGGGAGTTGGGGCTTTTGAAACCCTGCTTTAGACAGGTGAGCGGTGATCTGGTGAACACCAGCCCCACCTCTCAGATCCATGCCTATTCTTCACGGGCTGAAGATCACCCAGGCTGCAGCAGCAGGCAGGGAGCTCCTTAGCGCCCCCTGTCTTCGGCAGTGGTTCCTGCGGCAGTGTGAATGGCCTGGAGCTGGGCACTCGGGCCCGGGCCTGCTCTCTCAGTGCCTCCTGCTGACCTGTGTTTGAGCAGGAGCTGCAGCCGCAGGCGGAGATGCCTCTGATCAGCAGTGTCCTGATTGGCTGGTCTCAGGGTCGTTTCCATGGTGCAGGAGCGAATCCTTAGCGTGCCCACCGCTCTGCACATCCGACCCCAGCTCCAGCCAGACTGCCCACATTAAGCGGGATGATTTCCCACAATCCCTCTGTGCCGCTCGGGCCGACGGACCCCAGGAGCGTCGCAGAAGCCGTTTGTTTTGGCAGGTTTGGGATTCTTCATCAGCTCTGCCCGGTCAAACAGGGAGCTGACAGCAGGACAGGGGGTGGAGAGGAAGTGATGTCATAAAGCACCAGCGCGAAGCTCCGCCACTTCCTGTCAGGCTTCTCATGCTCTGCCTTCCAGTTTTTGAGATGCTCTTTCTGCTGTTCACTGGGCACCCCAGGTAAAGCACCTTAGATAATGGGGTCTCAGCAGTAGTGTAGCCCCTGATCAGTGGCTTCATATCCAGTCATACCTCCTCTCTACTGCCCCCTACTGACAAATATCAGAATTAGAAACTCCTTATTCCCAGTTTGCACTGGCTCTGTAGAATAGACTGTAGAATAATGCACACCATTGTTCTTGAGGGTTTTGAGGAAGGAGTGGGAAGAGGTGTGTTTTCTTGCCTTGAGTTTTGCATTTGCCAGTTCTGAAAGCAACTTCTGGAGGATTAATTTAAATGAACAATGCAAGCTCCCTGGGAAGCTCCCAAAGCAGGCTGTTCTGATTCAGTAGCGTCGTCCTCTGGGCGATTTCACCCCCTCCTGCACACGGGCCCCCCTCCGCCGTGCGAGGGACACTTTTAATAAAGCGCTCTACACTTAGCTGCGCTTATCTCTGGATTTCCCAGAGTTTCTGCTTCATGAATTATTTTCTTTATTTTCAAGAGTCCACTCACATCTCAAAAAGTTAAGGCTTTTTTTATATTTTTATCATTGTCATGTAGAACTCCCTGAACTTTGAGCAGAGGTGATTCCAGCTCGAGCTCAGATGTTTATCTCTGAAATGTTCCTGCACAGCCAGAGTGTGGCGTGTGGATAACTCTGCACACTGCTTTATCAGAGCGTTCTGAATGGAGGAAACTGCCTGTCTGTTTTTTTATCTAAGTTCAGAAATACAGGCCTCTTTGCATACTTAATGTTCTCAAGTATTAGACTGAATTCTCTAACACAACTATTTTGTCTTTTTAAAATGGACATATTTTGAAGTGAAAAATCTGTGGGAAACTCACACACACACACACACACTCACACAAACAGACTTTTGAATGCATTTGTACTTTTTAGAATGCTGTGATTTTTTTTTTGGTATGGTTGTCATATTTTGAACATATTGTCTCACCTCACACCGACATACAGGTAGAGCCTGTGTCTGTATTTGGGCACATGCGCATTTGTGCAGTAAAAACTGTATGCTCTTCTTAATTAAAATGAATCAAATGAGTAGAAATTAAATTACATTTACAAGAGACCGGAGCAGAGAGAGAGAGTCAGGGGCCAACATCTTTCCTTTTCATTTCTGCACTTTGTTTTCTCTGAGTTTTTTTCTCCCCTTTCCAAAGCGCGCTGTGGTAAATTGAATTAATTAAATTAGCAGGATTTAATTGAGTTCGCGCAAGGCTCCAGTGTTGCTTAATTGGGTGGCAGAAGGTTTCCGTGACGGCGTTGCGGCACTGGCTTCCTGAAGTGTGTCAGAGCCGCGGCACAGGGGACGTCGTGGGGAAGGGGGACCCCACGAGAGCGCTCCCTCCGCCGAACCCTCCCGCGTTCTCACTGCATCACCTTGAAATTGTGTCCCCAGAATTAAAGTTAGCGGAGACGGTCGGCCGCACTCTCATGGCCATGCGGAGTGGTGCACGGTCTGTGTTACCTATGCCCAGCCTGGGTCTTCCACGTGATCAGCCGGGGTGCTGTGTCCAGGCAGGGGTTTGGGATTCGGGGTTCAGGTTTCGGTATTTTGGGGTTCAGGGTTCGGGGTTCAGAGTTCAGGGTGTTGTCCGGTGTGCAGTGAGGAGAGGGGCTCCACAAAGGCCCCAATATGATCGGCTGTGCGGTAATCTGTGAAACATTAGGAGAGTAATCCTCGGGGTAAACCATGACTGTTCAGCTCTTTCCCTTTTCTTCCTCTCTCTGTCTCGTAAGCGATACAGGATGCGCTAAATCCAGGCCATCGGAGTCTGCAGCGGGGCCCCGGGGCCCAGGGTCCCCCCGCAAATCCAGGGTCACCCGCGGGACTATCAACAGCTCCGCGCTCTTAACCTTTAAATCTTTCAGTCTGATAAAAATACCGACCTAGTTACAGCAACTTAGCGAGATGGGGAGGGTGGGAAATGACTTAACCTTTTCCCCCAGCCGCTACCAAAGCACAGACGGTCCTCTCCCAGACCTGGAGAATGTCAGACTTTGACATTTCTCTGACAGTTTCAAATAATATTAATAAAATAAATAAATACAATTCTGTGTGCCTACGCACGAATGGGGCTGTGTGTGCGCTTGTGTTGCACGCACACATCCACAGTGTCTGATGTAGCTGCAGCTCACAGAAAACCGAGCTTTTGCTTGGCTCTCACCTGTAGCTGTTCTAGAGCAGCAGCCAGTGCTCCTGCGCTGACCCAGAGCCTCGGCTTTTGCTCTGTCCATGTGGGAAAATTAGCAGTGAAACAGACACAGGTGGAGGCAGCACGGTCTCAGGTTCGAGGCGCTCCCAGTACCACGGCTGCTGTGTCTTCTCCCTTACGCTTTGTGTGTGCAGTTCATGAGCTGAGCACTTGAAGAGCTCTCCAGTACCCACGCAGGCTGATACAGAGGCTTTACAGAGCGCTTTGTAATCTTCCCTGGGTAAGTCCATAGTTTTATCTGCCAGGGATTACTGTAGTGCTTTTCCAAAAGGCGGACAGGGAGGGAAAATGGAGTAAAATGAAAACAAATCGTAGTGTAATCTACAGGAAAAAAAAATAAATAAAAAAACCTGTCTAAGTGAGGAAGTCCACAGACCGCAAATTTTGGAAATCTCTTAATCCCTCATGTTTGATGTCTCCGAGCTAATGGCGTTTATTAGGGTGGCCCAAAAGGGCCTTTGTCCGGGATGCGGTTGCCTGTCGAGGTTTTGAATGACATGGCGGGGAAAGACTGGGTAACTTTAGCTTAATCTGGGCTTACTCTGCCCCGACACACAGGTGTGTGGCCCTGTGCTGCAGAGGCCAGTTCCATAACCCGCCCACTGGATCAATATTGCTCTTGTTGCCTGAGATGTTGAGCCAAAAGAAGCACCTCTCCTTCAGCCTGCTTAATTTTAAGCCCAGTAGACCCATTCACCCCCTCCCACTGTCTCAAAACCACAGAAATGGACAATGAAGTGAACCCCTGAGAGTTCTGTTTCTGGATGGATTGACTGAATTAAATCTGCGTGTTTTTTATTACAGTTGGTTTTTTTAAATGAAAAGCAGTTGAACGTTTCCGAAAGTTTTTAAAAAGTGGAAGGTAAAGGAGTGGTGAGACCTGAGGGATAATATTAACCATAATGCTGAATCCTGCTGTCTGTTCCTGTTCGTCCGTCTTTCTCTTCCCAGATGGCCATGGAGTAGCCTTGTGCACTTTGGGTGTACCCTTCGGAATGTGAGGGGGCAGTCAGGTCTGCAAAATTCCCTGCTGAAAAGTTCTTCTGAACACTAAACAGGGTTTTGTCTTGTCCTTCGGTGTGTGCAAACAAATTTCCTACACAGACACCACCCTAGAGAAACCAGTGAGTGTCTGACAGAACCATGAACTCGTTCGTCTCTGGTGAAGTGTGCACAGTGGTGTATTACAATCCTGTAACTCTGAATCAATGAATCCTACCAAGAATAACAGGGTGGCCATTACAGATGACAGGCCTTTATAGGTGTTTGGCTGGAGAGGGCCTCGTGACCTCAAATGTAATGTTAAAAAAGTCTGCTTGGCATATCGACTGGCGCACTTTGCTGGGCGGAGGTGTTTACTGAGGGGCAGAGGAGCCAGCAGTCCCTTCAAAGCGGGCACGCTGCTGTCATCTCCGTCTCTTTTGGGGAGGCGCAGCGGCTTTTTCATCAGGCGGAGAGCACGTCTCCCTCTCATCTCCACCAGCGCGGTGCGGAAACCAGCGACGCTGAAGGAAGTCTGTCAGCGGCCATCGATCCCGCGCTCCGCTCGCTGAGCGCGCCGGTGCACTTATCGATGCACGCTCATTTTGATCAGGCCCTTCGTTAGAGGGGTGACTTTGTAATTATTTTCATTTTAATTGCTTCGCCTATCTCCCTTCCCATCGGGTGTGAGCCGCCGCGGGCTGGACAATGCTGGATCGGCACCGGGAGGGCGCCGCCTGCGCGGCGCTTTTTCCCGCCGAACACGGTTCCTGAAGTACCTCCTTAATGAGTTTTTCTGCGGAAGCTCTGATTAATTGATAAACAGACGCTCTATCGGGCAGATCAGTGAACCTGCACACCCCTAATTTGTTTGTTGAAGACAGCAGTTAAAGGAGATTAATGCCTTACAGATTTGGGAGGCTATTTGTTCTTAAACCCTCCTATTCATTTTTTTAATGACTTGAGAGGGAGAGGGCAAGAGGAGTATGTGTGTGTGTGTGTGTGTGTGTGTGTGTGTGTGTGTGTGTGTGTGTGTGTGTGTGTGTGTGTGTAAGGCATGGGGGGGGGGGTTGGCTCTCGTTTTAAAGGGAATTGATGCTGATTGTACAGCACGTATGTGTTGTCTGTATTGTTCGGGAGATGTAATGTTTCCCTCATGGTTAAAGCGTGTGTAAAGGGCGCGTCTCAGGCCAGGGAAGCGGGCGGCGGTGGAAAGCACAGACACTGCATTGCAGGTTTCCACGTGGCTGAGCTTGTTTGCGGGAGTGTGCGTGTGGGTAATGCCTCCCTGTCCCACCTCTGCTTTTCACAGCAGCACACTGATACAGCTTACACACCATTATAACACTTACACATTCACGCTCGCAAACGGGGGAGAGGAACAGCATGCTGCGTTTCTGTTTGATCTCCCAAATTTATGCATTTTTATTCCTTTTTTTTTGTGTGTGTGTGTTTTAGCCTGATTTGGCTTACCTCGTAGCCCGGTCCCCAGATTCAATTCAGTCATGCTGTTATCGTTTTACAAGTCTGAATTGCCAAATGCAAACATCTCCTGCCTGCTTCTACAGCAATTCCTCTTGTTTGGATTTTTTTTTTTTTCTTCATTCTCCAGATGGGGTGCTATATATTCTATGAAGCAAATCGAAAACGTTCTGCAGAATAAAAACAATTTACAGCTTCGAAACATCCACTGTTACTCAAAGTATTTATGCCTTTGCGTTTCTGCGCAAGCTTTAGTTGAAATCAGGACGATAGGGCTTTTCAGAGGCGGAATTAGCAAAGTGTTTGGCATGAGAGATGATTTATGAGAGGAATGTGGTTGTTATTCTGAAATCGTGTAAGTGATTACAGTGGCAATACGCCAATTTCTTTGTAAATTAAGGGTGAATTCCTGTAGAGCTTTCTTCTGCTCCTGGAGGTCCAGCTTTGGAGGTCCTGTGCTGTAGGTCTGAAGCGTTTGCTCTTAGCTCCCAGGTCCAGCTCCACTGTCTCTTTCCACAACTGCACTTTGCATTTGACTGTTTGTCCCAGATGATGAAATTTTGAGGTTCAAACCATTTTGTCGCCGGCTTCACCTGTCCATTGCACACTGAATTTCAGGTGGGTCACATTAGTTGCTTAGTTGAATGCTGCTTAAGTAGATTAGCGGAGAGGAAACACAGGAGACATATTTTTATTATAAACCCATGTAATATTTTTATTTGTTGTTGTTATTATTAGACATCGGAACACCCTGCCTGTACCTCTTAGACTCAGTCAAATGTAAGCAGTTTCTCCTGCTGACATCTCGCGTCCTTTCAGCCATTTTCCCTCCTTCCCTTTGGGGAAGGGAGCAGGGGAAAGCCTCTTTGTACACGCTGCACAGTGTATGACGGTTGTGTCTTTCGCCCGAAGTCATGGACTCCGATGTAAAGTCTGTACAGGCAAGCGCTGGGATTCCTGCTTTAAAGCACCTTACGTAAGGCATTGCACACGCGTGTGCTTCAGATCGTCTCGCCCCGAGCCTAGTGAGGGGATTACAACTTTTAAAGAGTAGAGATTCAACACCTCCTCCAATCTGACATCCTCTGACACCCCTTCATGACATAAAAGTGATGTTTTAGGGCGTTTAGCTGCTCCTCTTTCCTCCATTTGTGTAATTTAATTTCACTTGTTTTGAGGTCACACAGGTTTACACACAGATTTGGCCTCAGGTTAATACCAGCCTGTGGACAGAGAATAGGCATGCATTTTTTGTTCTTGTTTTTATAAAAAGCACATCCTCAGAAGCACCGCTCTCAGGGACATTTGTGCCCGAGGGAAGCTCTGCGTTGCGTGTTCAGACCCGTTCGTTTACAACAACAATATACAAATATGAGTACAACATGCCACCCATGGGATCAGCGCTGTCAGAGCTGGTGCTGGTTCTCCTCACAGGGCGCAGGGAGGCGCAGGGAGGTGCAGCAGACAGCGGCAGCACGAGGCGAGGCAGAGGGGAAGGAGCTGTGGCGAAAGGGCGCGGCAGACGCGGGTTCGGAGGGACCGGAGCCGGGCTTAATGCCAGCAGAAATCACTGCTGCTCTAACCTTTGCAGGTTGAAAGGCTGGCCCCGCGGGCCCTTTGAAGAGGCCCTGTGAAGTGGCGCTCTCGGGGGGCCTGGCGGCGCAAGCGGTTGGGG
The DNA here is from genome assembly GCF_013368585.1 of Megalops cyprinoides. NCBI lineage: Eukaryota > Metazoa > Chordata > Actinopteri > Elopiformes > Megalopidae > Megalops > Megalops cyprinoides. The sequence continues at coordinate 2,121,589 of NC_050597.1, read as the reverse complement.
GTGTCCTGGGGGCGCTGGGTGCAGGTGCTGCTGATGGCAGGGTGGAGGGGGGGGCAGCGCGTCGGGGGTCACGCTGAGCCGGGTCGATCGGGACGGGGGCGCGCTGGGAGCAGGGTGCCTTTGTCTCTGCGTCTGTGTAATCGCGCACTGCGCTCCTCAGAATGTGTGTTAGATAGTGACTCTGTCTGGGTCAGTGCCGCTGTGGGGTCAGTGCCGCTGTGGAGTCAGTGTCGGGTCGGTGCCGCTGCGGGGGCGGTGCCACTGTGGAGTCAGTGTCGGGTCGGTGCCGCTGTGGGGTCGGTGCCGCTGCGGGGGCGGTGCCGCTGTGGAGTCAGTGTCGGGTCGGTGCCGCTGCGGGGGCGGTGCCACTGTGGAGTCAGTGTCGGGGCGGTGCCGCTGCGGGGGCGGTGCCGCTGTGGGGGCGGTGCCACTGTGGAGTCAGTGTCGGGGCGGTGCCGCTGTGGGGTCGGTGCCGCTGTGGGGTCGGTGCCGCTGTGGAGTCAGTGTCGGGGCGGTGCCGCTGTGGAGTCAGTGTCGGGTCGGTGCCGCTGCGGGGGCGGTGCCGCTGTGGAGTCAGTGTCGGGTCGGTGCCGCTGCGGGGGCGGTGCCGCTGTGGAGTCAGTGTCGGGTCGGTGCCGCTGCGGGGGCGGTGCCGCTGTGGAGTCAGTGTCGGGTCGGTGCCGCTGCGGGGGCGGTGCCGCTGCGGGGGCGGTGCCGCTGTGGAGTCAGTGTCGGGTCGGTGCCGCTGCGGGGGCGGTGCCGCTGTGGAGTCAGTGTCGGGTCGGTGCCGCTGCGGGGGCGGTGTCGGGTCGGTGCCGCTGTCCTCCCCACAGCAGCTGGCTGGATGATCTGCCCACCAGCTGAGCCCACATACCTGAGCCAGTCTCATATCTGTTTGTGTGATCGTTAATGAATGTGTGTGATGGTTTTATTGTGTGTCTATGTGTGTTTGTTTGGGAGTGTGTACAGCTGTGTGAGTGGTTGTATATGCAATATGGGGGCGACAGTGGCTCAGGAGGTAGAGCAGTCGACTGGGGATTGGAAGGTCCCTGGTTTGAATCTGGCTCATCCTGGCAGAGTGTCGAAGTGTCCTTGAGCAAGACACTGAACCCCCAACAGCTCCCAGTGGCCAGTTGGTAAGCCTATATAGCAGCCTCTGCCACTGGTAGGTAGATGTGAGGCATATAACTGTAAAGTGCTTTGAGTACTCAAATGAGTAGAAAAGCGCTATATAAATGCAGTCCATTTACCATTTACTTGTGTGTGTGGTATGTGAGTATGTGTGTGTGGTATGTGAGTATGTGTGTGGTATGTGAGTATGTGTGTGTGGTATGTGAGTATGTGTGTGTGATATGTGAGTATGTGTGTGTGGTATGTGAGTATGTGTGTGTATGAGTGTATGTATGTGCACATGCTCTGGGCCACAGTGACCCAGGGGCTTCTCTTCATGCAGGATGTGTGTTGTTGACACCAGGTCTTCCTGAATAATGAATCCTCTTGGATCATGCCATTTTCGGCCAGTCTTGGCATTCTGTATGTAATTGTCATTTTGTTCTGTGACTCCGATAATAATGGATATCCTGGTATTTGAATGTGTAATGTTTGTGGGTAGTGTCAGGGGTCTGCTAATCCTGCCTCGAAGCAGAATGACATGCAGGTGTTATTTTTCTCCTCCTGTAGGCTATACACCAAATCATTTGATAAGTAAACATTTGTGCCGTATGAAATTACTCGGGATGTTCATATTCAAGGCAGTGTGGGTCATATTGAGCCAAACTGCATCTCTCTTCAGGACTACACTGAAATGCTTCACATCGTAATACTAATTATAATCAGGGAAAAAAACACATTTATGCTAATAATTGAACCAAAGGCTATTTCAGAAGATTGTTCGTAATGATTGGGTTTATATTCAGAATGTGGTGTAGGAAAGATCGGCTCATTCATTCCCGATAGAGGCAGATGTCCTTTGCAAAGCAGAAGCCTTGCTGCAGAAAGGGTTAAACTTTTGTGGCTTTTTTTCCATCTCTCTCTCAAGTGCCCATGCAGCCAGCAAATGCTGACAAGTCAAGGTTGCCTAAAGTGCATTTGCAGTTGAAAGTGTGTTGTGTTCTAATTGCTTTAATAGCACCTGCCCGGTAATCCCAGGTAATTATTTAACTAAAATTAGACAGCTACTTTACAGATCACTTGAAAGAAAAGACTGCCTAAGGTCGGCTGTGTCCTGTCAGAGCAGGAGGAGGATGTGGCAGGAATTCTGTGTTGCTGTTCGCTGCTTTGTGTTGTGTTGTGCTGCTGTTTCTAGGTGCTCCTGTTATGTTCTGTGTTCTGTTCCTCGGCCTGTGTTCTGTTCCTCGGCCTGTGTTCTGTTCCTCGGCCTGTGTTCTGTTCCTCGGTCTGTGTTCTGTTCCTCGGCCTGTGTTCTGTCCTGCACTCTGTGTTCTGTTCCTCGGCCTGTGTTCTGTTCCTCGGTCTGTGTTCTGTGCTCTGTGTTCTGTTCCTCGGCCTGTGTTCTGTTCCTCGGCCTGTGCTCTGTTCTGCTGCTGTTGTACTCTCTTCTTTCCTGTGCTGCTTGTCGTGGCATTGCAGTTCTCTGTGGTGTTCCGTGTGGCGCTGCACTGTGCCGCACTGTGCCGTGTCTGGAGAGCGAGAGGCGGCTCTCCCTCCCTCCGACTCCAGCAGACTGTATTTCATCAGCGAATCGCAGGGCTGCTCCTTTATTGGATTTGGGGCCCTTCAATAGAAAGAATGAATTTAACATAATTTAATAGTAAAATCAAAGCCTCGGCCCAGTGAACCATAAACACTACTTTGATGAGGTCATCTTCTCAAGATGAACAATATCGACCTTCATAGAGACATCAGGTATTTAGAACAAGCAAAATAAAATGAGTAAAAAAAAAAAACTAAAACTAGATATGAAAGTGGAGGAGTAAGAGTAGGAATGTCTTTGCTTAATATGTGTTTTTTTATATTGAATACTAAAATATATTGAATATTATATTGAATATTGAAATATTTCGATTCGTTTGGTCATTGAAATGATGCCATTTTGCATGTATTTTACAAATGTACCAGTTTTCTTTGCATATTAAAATAGGATCCTGGTTTGGCTGAGGTGGGGAAGCTCCACATGTCAGCTGTGCCGAGTGTTTGTTCTGAAGATGGGACAGATTGAGGTCCTTTCTGAAGGAGTGGCAAAAGTCAAGTGTGTCACCCCCAGGTGGGGCCTGCCCCTCCCTCCCCCTGAAACAGCCTGGAGATGAGGCCCGTTTAAAGATCCTGGGGTGTCACTCAAAGTGCACTTTGGCGTCTTTGATGAGCCGCGCCCTGTACACAGCATAGCCAATCCTGAGCCTCTTAATGTTTATTTACGTTCAAACTGCCAGTGTCACCTGAGGGAGCTGGCCTTTGAGGTTTCTGCTAATTTGGGAAGACTACATTTTCTTTGGGTTCTGAGCGGCCGACGCTGCCACGCTCTTCTGGTGACACTCTCAGAGAGCGGAGGTTTTGAGCTGGGGGAAGCCAGGCCCCTCTCAGGCCTGCTGCCTGTCTCCATACACGCCCTCTCTCTCTGAGGTGGGACTGACAGGGTAAGGTTCAGGAAGGTTTTTTGGCTCTTGATCCTGGGCTCCCCCCAGGGAGGCTGAGCTTTTGTGTGAGCGGTGAGGACAGTCGGCCTGCCCTTCCTCCTCCAGCCTGCTTCAGGCCTGTTGACTCTTCCTCCTGGGCTTCACTCATCGTCCTGTCATCTCTCTCGGCTGTTCCCTTTACTCCCGCCCTCCCCCCGCGGGTTTCCTGTGTCTCTCAGCCTGTTTGTTTATCCTGAACACACTCTGTAATTAGCCTCTGATCCTCAGAGCAGTGACTGCCGTTGGCAGTGACCCTCTCTCTCTCCCCCCTGTTACTTTTGTTTCCCTTGTGGTAATGACCTGAGCTGACCAAAGGGGGGCGTTGTTAGGCTGCTGGAAATACATTTCCTGTCCAGCTGATCTTTTGGGCTCTTCATTAGAGCAGCTGTAAGATTAACCCCTTCCTCTGCTGTAGATGGAGGGAGATAGCAGCCCAGTGCAATTCAGTTACTGACAGTCGTAAGTGTTAATTAGTGTAATTACCTTTTATTTAACTTTGATTCTATTTGGACGGTTCTCGGCTGGTGCGTGTCAGTTTCTGCAGCGTGTGTAAGGGCTGTGGGTGTGTGGCTGTGTGTAAATATTTTTAAACGCAGATTAAATGTAGAGCTCGGCCTGCTCTCACCTGTGCGGGAATAATACGATTACACCGCTGAACCTGCGGTCCCAGCGAAAACCCAGCGCGTGCACGCACTCTCGGCTGTCCGGACTTAAAAGCTCATTTCTGAGATGTTTCACATTCTCTAAAGCCGCGCTTGATAAGACTTCAAAGACTGATGTAATTAGTAATGTGTGCCTTATTCACGGTGAAACAGTGCTTTTAGCAGGACCCCTCATTACGAAGGGCATGTATTCTCTGCTCCTATGAGCCCTCTATTAAATATCAAATGTGCCTGTTAAATGTATCAGGGTGGTCCTTACTCTCTGCAGATAAAAATGTATTCATTTACTGCATGTGTGTAGGAATTAGTTGGTGTGTTATATGTATAGTTTTCATTTTATTAGGTTAATAATTTTTTTGTCAGAAATGGAGAATGTTGAAACAGCAGCATTCTACGTGCCTGTTCAAGTTCACTGTGGTGCATGAACATGAATCCTGTAGATGTTAAACACGCCATAATAACTCCACTGATCTCGCCTTTTATGCCTTGAAGAAGGACGTGCAAAGTGAGATATATATTGTTGCGGTTGTTGATGAGTGGAATGGAGAGTAGGAGAGTGACCTCAGAGCTGAAAGAGCAGCGCGGGGGGGCGAATCGTTTGAGGATCCTGTTCGGGACGGGCGTGGAGCCCAGCTCAGGCAGACGCCTTCCGCCTGTGCAGATCCCAGCCTGTCCTGACCCCGTACCCCCACAGGCCATTTTCCAGCCCCCTCGCCCATATACCCCGCCGTGCACCCCCACACTCCCCCGGGACAGCCTGACAAGAGCCCCAACAAAGCTTTTTCAGAAGCTTTTTTTTTAAATAAAATAAAATAAAAAAAAACTCAAATGATGTTCATTTCTCTCACCTGATTGACGTCCTCCTGCACAGGTGGATTGCAGGACTCTGTTGAATTTATCCTTGTTTTGGCTAATGTATCCCTCTGTCGTTCTCGCCCTCTCCCTCTCTCTCCCTCTACCCCCCCTGCAGCCGAGCCCCATCCCGAGCCCGGTGCTGGGGGGGAAGCCCAATGCCAGTCAGTCCCTGCTGGCCTGGTGCCGGGAGGTGACCAAGAACTATCGCGGGGTGAAGATCACCAACTTCACCACGTCCTGGAGGAACGGGCTGGCTTTCTGCGCCCTGCTGCATCACTTCAGACCCAACTTAATGTGAGTGTGAGAGAGGGAGAGTCGCTCCAACACGCGCGTGCAGTCACACACACTCTCACACACTCTCACACACTCTCACACACTCTCACACACTCTCACACACTCACACACACACACACACACACACACACACACACACACACACACACTCTCTCTCGCACAGACACATGCACACAGACACACATACACAAACACACACACTAACTTCTTACAAAAGGCAATAACATAGTACTGTTTTTCTTGAAACCTCAGTAACTGATACCAAATGGGCCATGTCTGTACAGTTTTCCTAATTTGAGTCCTTTTGGTTGTACATTTGTCATTTCGGCTACATGCTGGTAATTTTAGCTCTGCAGAGATTCTAACCATCAAGACTCTGAGATAATGTTACTCTGACATTTTCAGGCTAAATACCATGGTAATGAACTCCAATACTTGTAATTATTATGAGTAGGATGTGTAGGAATGTAGGGTGAATGCCAAATGAGTTCTGACGAAAACACTCTTAATGAATTTGAGAAGGAAATTTCAAAATACCAGCACTGCCAATAGCTTGACTAGTCTGACCTCATATTTCTGCGTAACTGACAACGTTGTTAGATTGTATAGATTATTATTACTCATGGCATGAAAAGACTTTCTAAACTGCCTTGCCGACAGGATTATTACAACAGCACCTTAGCTAGAGTCATTTTTGGTTGTTTTTTTTTTTTTCATTTAGTTTTTTTTTTTTTTTTTTTTTACAATACAGCGATCTCTGTTCACTTTGGAATTTGGGTCTTAAAAAGAAGGCTTTTTTGTTAAATTGATTTGTTTTTCTTTCTTTTTTTTAACTTTTACTAATCACATACAAATAGCTGTCTATAGGAAGATTTGAAAACCGTGCCTTTGCTGAAATAGGCCTTTGTACACTGAAAACAAGGGCTCACTGCATGGTAAATTTGATTCCAAAGGCAGGCCCCTGATGCACGCCTATTAACTTCACTGTTTAGATAGAAAACCTCCAGGCCAGAAAAAGAGAGGAACAAGGGGAAATAAGAATTAACCACAAGTCCCCTGTGATCAGTGGTTAGCTGGTATTTGTTAGCTTCCCTCTCTGTGAGGTTTTGTTGTTCACACGGCTGTGAAATCAGCATGTTATAATATAATGCCATTAAATATGACGTTTAAATATTCATTTTTTTATAGTCTGTCTTTTCTTTTAAAATCTGGTGATTCACACTGTTCTGCTTCTTCCTCAGAGACTACAAGTCCCTCAATCCTCAGGATATCAAAGAAAATAATAAGAAGGTAAGGACCCCCTACATGTACTTGGCCCCACCACCACCACACCCACGTGAATGCTTGCTTGCTTGTTTGAGGTGGTGTTCTCCGGTGTTCTCCCCTGGAAGTGCACAGGTTGTGTAGTCTCTGCCCCCCCCCCCCCACAGGGTTTGGTAAGAGTCGCTCGTAGAAGGTGGCTTCTTCCCTCTGTCTCTCAGACGCTAACACTGCTTTCTTCTGCTCTCATGTCTCGCCGGGGGGAAAAAAAGCGAAAGTCACCTGGGAATGCTTAGATAGCATCATAACTCAAACCCTGCTGCGAATATACTAAACTGCTTCTGTTAGGGTGGAGAGAGCTGGAGGGAGGGAGGGAGAGGGAGAGGGAAAGCGTTTTCACAGGGTGCTTGGAACATTTGCTTCTCCTCTTCATGACATGAAAAGCTGGTTATGTGAGGTTTGTGGTGCTGGTCCAGGATCGCTGTAATCCAGTTTAGAGCTAAACATCTGCGTTTAAAGCGTTTCTGGCTGCTCTTCTTTGCGCGGCATCTCCCCCCCCCCTCCACCCCCGTCTCCTCGGTTCCCCCCATTGAGGAATTTTCTGCGAAATGTGCAAGACGAATAGGCTTTGTGCAGGAGATCTGACTGAGAGGGAAAAGCAGGTATCACTCTCAGCCCCAAAGCCCTGCCAATCTGAATAAACGGCAAGGTTATAATGCAGACAGAGATTAGCGAACGTGTGTGTGTGTGTGTGTGCCTGTGCGCGCGTGTGTGTGTGTGCGTGTGCCCATGTATGTGTGTGTGTGCGTGTGTACGCATGTGCTTGGGCACCAGGTCTCTGTGCTTAGCTGTGCCATGTTTTGTGTATGGTTTATAAACCTGTGTGGGTGTGTGCATGTGTTTTAACTGGTTTGGAAGCCTTCTGCCTCCCAGTGTTAAGAGGCGTATGCACAGGGGCGCAACTCTTAACAAGCCCCGAAAAAGGCACCAGCTGCCAATAATGCAAAGCTGTGTTTTTAAAACCCCCTCTCTCTTTGCCCTTTGTGTCAAATCTGAAGTGTATCACTCACTGCCCCCCCCCTACACACACACACACACACACCCTTGGTGAACGGCCCATATTGTTTATTGTCTGCCCCCCCTCCCACCCCCCACCCCAGTCGCCAGGCCTTTCATGGCTGTGCCTGCCCCCACTCCGGGTTGACAGCTACATTGAGCCCTCGCCCCGCTTCCTGCAGGTTGATTTCCGGCTCTCACACGGCTGATAACCCCCGCTGCCCCTGTTTGGAATGAATGCCGCCTGGATAACAATGGACGCGCCGCCGGGCCATGCAGACGCAGACCCCGGTTCCACGTTTCCGCGTTCCCTCTCTCCTCTCCAATTAATACAGCCGCATGCGCCGGAGTGTCGGGGTGCTGCTGCCGGCTGGCGGGCGGAGGGGCAGCTCAGAGCCAGAGTCACAGCTGACCGCGGCAGGGACGGCGAGGGTTAAGAGCCTGTCCCTCTGGAACAGGCAGTGGAACAGCCTGCGTTTGTCCTGCTGCCAGCCAGCCAGCCAGGCGCACTCAGTGCTCACATAATCTACCCTTTCGGAAGGAATCATTTCCTCCTATCCCAGGATCAACTGAATTATTGTAGGGCTAACCAGTCGATATGCAGGGGAAGGGGGAAATGTTGGGGAAACATTTCTAAGAGATTCTTGTGAATATCTTGGGGTTTGGCAGTTTATGTCTGCTAAAGTAAAAGATGACTGTGTTTGTGTGTGTGAGACTTTGATTTCTATGTATATGTGTGTGTGTGTGTGTGTGTGTGTGTGTGTGAGAGTGTGCACGCATGTATGTAACAGAAGAAGAGAAAGGACAATTATTTCCCAGGATATTTGATCCGGGTGAATGTGGTGCTGTATGGCATAACCAGGAAGCATCGAGGCTTTGGCCTGTGGCTCTCCTGGTGAATGACAGCTGCTGATGCCTGTCAGTCACTCCTGAAGGGGCTCTTTTCAGAGCAGGCCGAGTCAGTTACAAAACAATGCACTTTTCAGCCCACTCGCAGGGAGAGGAAAAAGACTGGAGTTCGGAGTGAAGAGGAGATTTACCAGGAATGCTTTAATGCAGAAGCAGGTTGCGATGTCAGGTCACATCGAAACGACTGTGAAAAACTTAAAAAACAGCAGTTATACATGTCAAGTAGCATTTTTACATGAAATGATGGCCTTTACAGTGTGATGGAAGAAAAGAAGTGGCTGGTGTCAGGCCCTCAAATGTGAACAGTAACCGAAATTAAAAAGAGGAGCTCCCAAAAGCCTTATTCTTCCCCGGCTTTGTCTCGGGCCTCCATTGAGACGGAGCTTGTCGCTCTCTCCTGGGGAGAATGCCTCTGGTGAGAAGGGAACAATAAAAACACACTTTGCTCCCCTGAATAAGTGTTAGAAACCCAATCAGGGCCCGGTGCGGGAGGGGGCGTGGGGGGGGGAATGTGCCGGCGGAGGGGCGGACTGCGCTGCTTTCTGTTCAGCACTGCCGTGCTCGCACAGCATTTCACCCCGTCTGAAGGGCTGAGTCGCGCTACCCATTGTTCCCGCCCTGAAAGCCAAGCCAAAGAAAGAAAGAAAAGGGGGGGGGGGAGTTGTAATTAATTGTAAATTGAGAAACGGCTTACTTCGCCCACAAAAAAAAAGGGAAAACTTGATAAACCCGCCAATCCAACATGTCAAGCCCCTGAGACAATGGCTGTGGTGCTCGTCAACAGGTTGTAATTACCGGCGGCGTTACCTGGCCGCAGATACGAGCTGCGATATCAGGGAGGAGGCTCTCTATCAAGGGACAGGAGGGGAGCTAAACTTGCTTTTTTGTCATTGAGATAATGGACACTGCCCCCCCCCCCCCCCCCCCCCATTCCTTTCCTTTTTTTTCTTAACTCGTCTATCAGGTGATCTGGGATTGAGTTTTGTTTCTTGATTATCTGCCTGTATTTTTTTTTCAGAGCAAATCACAGCAATTACACGGGGAGGAGAAAAGGGAAGGCTGATGGGGAGAGATAAGGGCCAGGCCGGATTAGTTTGCTGTTTCTTTATATCTCACTTTCTTATCTGGGAGAACCATCCTTGACGTTCCCTGTCACTGTAGACTCGTCCCAGCGAGCGCTGATTGTCCTGTTCCAAATCTAGTCAGACCTGAGCAGGCGCCCCCCCCTTTGGCTGGGATGGAGTTGTACCTGCCCGCAGGGGGTGGACCTGGCTCCACAAACGCCGAAACGCTGTCTTGCTTCAGCGGTTCTCGCACAAACACGCGGAACGTTTGGGGACTGCTGCTTTGCCAGGCCTGTGTTCCAGCAGAGGAGGGCTGGGGTAGCTGACCAGCCCTCTGATCAGCCTTTGGTGTTTGCAGGCGTTGGATGCGTCCTGTTTTTTGCTCGGTCTGGCTGCTGGTTCTCCTCTCAGCCGTGAAAATCAGACCTTGCATTGGTCTTTTCACGAGTATATATTTTTGTCATTTTGTCATGCTGCCACAAGTTGGCCATATGAGTGCTGTATTGAAAAATATTCAAAAAGTCACCATTTTCATGGAAAATATTCAGTAAATATTTATATTGTCTGCTTTTTCCTAACCTCTTTGCTCAATATAGTCATTTTATCCAAAGTTTTTAGTAAAAAAAAAAAAACCTCAATATTTAAATTTGCAGTGCATGCTGGGAAGATGAGGGAAAAGCTTCTTTTAGAAACTCGAGATGAGAAGGAGAATCAGGAAAATGGATGCAAGTGCACTTCAGACAGTTGAAGAGCTTCTTGTTTTGACAAGGCACAGCATTTAACACTGTAACTGTCAGGTATTTCATGTTGTATTTTATGGTTGCAACTTCCTTTTATCAAACTGACACCATCATGGTTTGCAGGGTTTTTTCCCCCCCTTGGTTAATCTCGCTGCACGTTTTCTGACGGCTCTCTTTGGTGTATGTGCATTTAGCTGAATACCTCATCACGCACAATTGTGTTCATAGGCATTTGTTCCGTGTTCGTTGCTTTTTCGTTGAAGGCGTACGATGGGTTTGCCAATCTGGGTATCTCGAGGCTGCTGGAACCTTCCGACATGGTGCTGCTGGCCATCCCGGATAAGCTGACGGTCATGACGTACCTGTACCAGATCCGGGCCCACTTCAGTGGCGAGGAGCTCAACGTGGTGCAAATCGAAGCCAACAGCAGCCGCAGCACCTACAAAGTGGGCGACTTCGAGACCGACACCAACAGCTCCATCGACCAGGACAAGTTCTACGCCGAACTCAACGACGTCCGCCGAGAGACGGAGGCCAGCCCCGCCGGCCCCCCCACCGCTGCTAACGGAGCGAGCCAGCCAGGAGCCGGGCTGTGCCAGGGGGAGGAGGGGGCGGTGTTCGCCAGCAGCGCCGCGTCTGTGTCTGCCGCGCCCCCTATAGGCGAGCCCAGCGGAGACCGGCCACCATCCCTCCCCGCTCTCGTCTCTGCCCCCACCCACGGGTCACCCCCGCCCTCCTTGTCCACGACCTCTGAACCCGACCCAAAAGCCCGACCCGCGCCAAGGTCTTTGCCCGGTACCAGGGAGCGTGATTCCCCCGACAGGCCGGTCCCGGGTCAAAGGAGGCTGCTGAAAGTGGACGTTCAGGACCTGAGTGATCTGCAGGTGACGGCCGAGGAGGACAGGGGGGAGCGGGTGGGGGCAGCCCCCCCGTGGCGCGTCGGGGAGGGGGAGCGGACCAAAGAGAGGGCCGTGGAGTCTGACGGCCAGGGCCCGGGCCCGGCCCCGCCCACACACAGGGCGGGAACCTCCCCTCCTCACAAACTGGGCTTCTCCTACAACAGAGACGCCGACCTCATCAAGAAGAAGAGGGCCAGCATGCGGCAGGCTGAGTCTGACACCACCGCTGACACCAGTGTCCCCAACAACCACACAGGCATACCCTCCAAGCTCAAGCAGGTAACGGCAGTGGTGCACTTTAATGGTGTGAAAACTCACCTTTTGCAGTAACAAATCAGTGACTGTATTTATAAGTTTGGTTACTGCGGAACAGAGAAAGTTAACCTGTGGTAAATTGATTGTAGAATATGCTGTAGTTCAAGAAGATAAATGCCAACCTGTTATTGGCGTTATTGGCCTGTTATTATAAGTATTGGACCGCAGCAGAAAGGTTCCTCTGATCTGCACCCAAACCCACATTCTTTATTTTCTCTCTGTCTTTCTCAGGAGGAAACACCTGCTCTGCTGTGTAATTCCACAGACGAGAAGGTGAGAGCCGTGTGTGGATGCTCAGGTCTTCCAAAGAGCATATACAACAGCTCCTCTCTAACCATAACATTCAACATTAATAGTGTAAAACTATTTGAGAAGCAGTAAAATCCATTTCAGGATGCATTGATGCGCTTGACCAATTTTGCTGGTTAGGACTCATTGCACAAGCCTCATTACAAATCCGTGACCCCACAGGAGGCATGGACAGCCCTGCGTGCTGCTTCCACAACCATGTTTGCTTGTGCCTATGTGATTTACACTCTAAACTCTTCACTGATGCTGTATTAGTGCCAGCAGCTGAATGACCACATCCATGAAGAATCTTTTCTCACTTTTCCCCAATGTTGTACAGAAGAAAGGGCTTTAGTCTATTTTTGAGCACATTTTTCTGTGAATGTAACCTTAGGAGTCATACTGAGTTGTTCAGTGATACTGCAGGCAACCCAGTTTGTAGCAGGACTTTATGATATGGCTGTGTGTCCATGCTGTGTGAACATATTTAGAATATGTGGCTTAAAAAGGCCGCCTTCTTCACACCGTCCCCCTGTTGTTTGTGGCCGAGTGGTGCTGCTGTCAGACGCTCCAGCTTGTCCTGTCCCTGCCCCCGCAGAAGGTGCAGTCTCGGCAGGAGGAGCTGAAGGAAAGAGCCAGGCTTCTGCTGGAGCAGGCCCGACGAGACGCCGCCCAGAAGGCGGGGAGCAAACACACAGCCAACGCCCAGGCCGCCGCCCTGCCCCGCCCCCCACACATCACTGACGTAAGAGCAACACAAGGCCCAGTGTGAAGGGCTGGGGGGGTGTGTTTGTGTGTGTGTGTATGGGTCGTCCTTAAGTTTTTTCCCCAGTTTTCATCTCGAGGGTCTGTTTTATTGATGTAGAGCTGCTTCCTCTTCCCTGGCCCCTCCTCTCCTTCGCTCACAGAGCCAGAGAACCGGCCCCAAATGTGGGGCCCGCCCACTGAGTTTCCTTTCTGAAGGGCAAATTAAATGAGCAGAGAGAGAGAGAGAGAGACAGAGAGAGCGAGCGCTTTCCCTCCACGCATAATCTGCAAATCTGCAGTCACACTTAATGTGAACCACGCTGCACACGCCCGTAATTAGAGTGATTACTCTAATGTGCCATTAACTGTCATTCGTTCTGCAATGGCATCCCTAACTCAGGCCAGCGTGAGAGAGGAGGGGAGTGTGGAGGAGTCCCGTCAGGCCAGCGTTAGAGAGGAGGAGTATGGAGGAGTCCCGTCAGGCCAGCGTTAGAGAGGAGGGGAGTGTGGAGGAGTCCCGTCAGGCCAGCGTTAGAGAGGAGGAGTGTGGAGGAGTCCTGTTAGGCCAGCGTTAGAGAGGAGGGGAGTGTGGAGGAGTCCCGTCAGGCCAGCGTTAGAGAGGAGGAGTGTGGAGGAGTCCTGTTAGGCCAGCGTGAGAGAGGAGGGGAGTGTGGAGGAGTCCCGTCAGGCCAGCATTAGAGAGGAGGAGTGTGGAGGAGTCCCGTCAGGCCAGCGTTAGAGAGGAGGGGAGTGTGGTGGAGTCCCGTCAGGCCAGCGTTGGAGAGGAGGAAGGGAATGTGGAGGAGGACTGTTGGGTTTAAGCACTGCAGAGCAGGAGTGTTAAAGCCGGAAGACCCACTTACGCACCCGCTGACCTATGTGTGTGTTGACTGAGTGTGCATGTGTGAGTGACTGTGAGTGTGTGTGTGTGTGTGTGTGTGTGTGTGTGTGTGTGTGTGTGTGTGTGTGTCTGCAGTCTGTGACCACAGCGTTGTGACTGTTCTGCTCCACTCTGCTGTCTGCACCCTCTGCTCCGTTTGAGAACGCCTTAAATGGACACAGAGGGAGAGAGAGGAAGAGACAGAGGGGGAGAGGAAGAGGGAGAGAGGAGGAGTGAGGGGGAGAGAAAGAGGGAGAGAGACAAGGAGGGAGGGCGCCTTCCTGCCCCTGTGAGAGAGGCGTGGGCTGGGCTGGGTGCTCTCCGACCCCCCGTTTCAGGATTTCAATTACGCCCCTGTGCCGCGGTAGTTTGAAAAGCCGTTCGGAGCGCGGTTTCTGAACACACATTTACAGGCTGACTCTCCTTTCATTCTCGCTCTCCCCTGTCTGCCTCTCCACTGCCACAAAGACTCAATTGTGGACCGTCCGTTTGGCGGGTTTCAAAAGGCGGCGTTATTAACATCTTTTTCGGGGGCCTTTTCAGGATGTGCGGCTGGCCCCGATAGTGTCAAACGCTTCTGAATAAAGAGGCGGAAATATTAAGTTGACTGTTAGTTGTACCCTTAGAGACCGGTATTATTTCTCTCTCTCTCTCTCTTTCTCCCTCTGCTTCTCTGACAGCGTAGGCTATGAACAAATTGTCCCAATCCTGTTTCATTGCGTTTCAATCCGATAGTGAAGCTTTTCACCCTGCATTCACACTGAAACCAAAGCCGGCAGCAGGATCCGTAGCAGAAAATATGAATATGGTTGGCTGAACACGTATATAGAGGGCTTCTAATGCCTGAAGTTACAGGGATGGTCAAATCCAAATACAGTTTCCGGCATTTTTACAATTGTGTTTTAAAATAAAAAAAAAAATCTAAAACATACCAGCCTTGGCACTGAGTATCATGACAAGGGATTTCAGAGGAGAAATGAATACCTTTCGGTAATGAAATATCTCAAAAGCAGCAGCTTTGCACTAGCATGCGCAGTGCGAATTTTAAAAGGAAGCGAGATGCCCTTGAATTTATTCTTTTGAATGCAAGCCTACGGAATACCATTTCAGCGTAATCTGAAGTAAATGACGACCTCCAAAACGCTTCTCTTTAAAAGCTTCAGAAGAGAAGTAAAATTAGGAATTTAGCCACAGAGGGAAATTTTTGAAAGGTTTTTTTTTTTATTTTTATTTTATTTAAAGTCCTCTGAGGTTCCCTGTTGTAGGGGGACACGGCCTTCACTCCAGGAGGGAAGGTCTGTGCCTCTTTCTAAATTGCGCCAGTTCTGTCGCATGCAAGAACATTTGGTTGCCAAGGACGACTCCCTAATGAGGCGGCAGTGCGTTAGCGCGGGGGAATATTGAATTGTTTCAGTTTTAATAGAAAACATTGATCAAAGGAATCCCCGCCTCTGTGGGCTGATAATTGTTAGCGATTTAGATTAGATTACTTGATGTCTTGTTTTGATTGCTGGGAGAGTCGCTGCCAGCACGTTATCGCTGGGGCGGCCTCTCTGAACGCCTCTCTCCCTCTAAGCAGCGACTTTGCGCTTTAGCATGCATAAGGAATATTTTAATTCAATTAAATCTGACTTCATTCTTCCTGGGCAGTCGTGGTAATGCGGAAGCCGTGAGGAGAGAGAGACCGCTCTCAGCTCGGAGCGGTGGAATCCGGGATGAGTTTAGGGACGGTTTCGAACCCGCTCCGAGGGGGGGGGCAATGTGGTCTTTCGAGGCTGGAAAGGACCATAAAAAGGCATTTTAAACCTGGGGGAGATGGTGCTGTTGGGATTGTTTTTTATTCCGCACTCGGGACACTGGGAAATAGAATTCCTGCGCAGCCCGACCGCTGCTCGCTGCTGGAGGATGCCGTGGCTCTGTGCTGGTGGGCTCCACGAGGCCATCGGTGCAAAGTTGTCCCTGGCGACGGAGGCCGGGCGTTGGCTGTCTGTGCGCCGGGTGCGTGTCCGTGTGCCGGGTGCGTCTCCATGCCCTGTTGTACCCGCCAGGCCCGCTCTGCGCCCTCCACGGCTCTCCGCCCGCCGCGGCTCTCCGCCCGCCGCGGCTCCACCCTTCCCGGGTCCCTCTCTCGTCTTCCCTCGCAGGCTCTGCGTTGGTGTCTGAGGCCTTTGATAGTGGCGCAACAGCATTAATTGTTTTGTACTTTTCTCTGGCCGCTTGTCCTAGGTGGGCTTCATAATCTATTAGGACTTTTAGCCAGATCCCTTGTAATGTCACACCCCCTGCTGCAAGCAAATTGGTAATTAATGAACAATCATAAAAAAAGCTGTTCCCTCAACCCCACCCCTCTCTGGGAGTGTTCTCTCTCTCTCTCTCTCTCTCTCTCTCTCTCTCTCTCTCTCTCTCTCTCAGCTGTAGAAATTCTCTTTCGCTCAGCGGCCTCCACGTCGAGTTTGAAGAAGTGGGATTTTTTTTTTTTTTTTTTAATCATAAAGACCTGAGCGAGTGAAAATTTTCCTCCAGATTTCCTCAACCATTAGCAGATCAGAACAGCAATTTCACAGAGCTGTGGCCAGGGTAATTATTGCAGGGAGGGCTGTGGAGAGAGGCAGAGGCGGGCCAGAGTGCCGCGGTTTCAGGTGAGCTTCCTTGTGTTCACTGGGACGTTATGATTACTTTAATTGGGCTGTGTTTGATTTTCACCGCCAAGCGCCCCCCCTTGCCCCCTCCCCCCCCAGTGGTGACTCCTCTGAGCTGTCTCTGACCCACGCTGTCAGGGAGGGGGACAGAACAAACCTTTGAACTTTCATTTCTACACCCCCCCCCCACCTTTTTTTTTTTTTAACTTTCACAAATTCTTGTTTTTGGTTCACAGGACACTAGAAATAGTTGTCAGTCCTCTAAGATTTGTTCCTTTTTTGTGGACATAATCTGATGTGGACATCAATGTAATGACTCTCCCCTGCAGAAGTATGTATGTAGTAACATTTCCATTTGCTGTCAGCGTGTGAGGTTTTTTAAAACCTTTTTTATTAAACCTCTAGAGATTTTAATCCAAAAGGGAACATGGACTGTCGGATAATAATGATAAAAAAAGAAAAGCTATTTGGTATCAATCACCATAACTTGCATGGCTGAAATTGAGATTTAGAGAGGCCAATTAGAGCTGCAGACTGCCCAGCTTACTCACCGGTTTGGTTCGGCACAAGCAGATAGTTGTAGGCCACCATTATCTCATTTCCTCTTGAAAGGCAGTGAAGCATTTTTAAATATGCATCTGAATTTTAAAAGGATAATATTGTCACTTTCCTGCTCTGTCTTAAACGCCTACAACTGCCCCCTCTGCACATACACACACACACACACACACACACACACACACACACACCCCACATCCTTTTTCTCAGCGCTCTGACTCAGTATAGTTTTTGAGCCAGTGTTTTTTTTTTGGTCACTGCTGTTTTTTTTTTTCTTTTCTTTTTTTTTTTTTTTTTTTGGAATCTGCCTTAATGAAACCGAATAGTTCGCTGGGAGTTTGGGCCTGGGCGTCAGGGTGTTTCATGCAGCCTTGTCAGTTGATGTCCATGAATTGGCTTGAACTGAGATCAAAGGCTTTCTGGAAACTGGGAATCTGTGAGAGAGACAGCTCCCTCAATTGCACCACAAGGGCTGATCAAGCCATCAGGGCCAAGCCAAGCAAGCGTCCTCCCGCTTCCCCCCAGACTGAGAGAGGGGAGAGCCCTGCCAGAGCAGAGCGCTCTCCCCTCTGCACCGCTCTTTCTGAGCACACACAGCCAGGCTGTGTGCGCTACACGGTTATATTAGGACATAAATGCAGCTCTGAGTGCCCAAACCACCACTTAGCGTCAGATGCTCAGGTCTGTTTAACTTAACAAGGCAGGAAGGAAAGTGCTGGTAGTTTTTTTTGGCTTGTTTTTTTTTTTTTTCCCTTCAGAGAGAAACATGCACGCAGTGGTCTTCTCAGTTTGTGCATGTGCGAGCCAAAGCCCTGTGCAGTGTGACCAAAGCAATCCCAACGAGCTGTGGGTATTATGTACAGAGTACTGTCAGCGCTTTGCATTTATACAGAATTTTAATTACACGCAAATAATTAAGGCGTCACTGAATCCTTAAGATACAAACCCTAACTTATCGTGTCTTGCTTGCCTTGCTAGAATTCAGTTTCCATATATGGCACATCCTGTTTGAGTTGCTGTTACTGTAATTATCTTGCTCTGTAAAGGGCAAACACCTCCAGGTATGTGCGGAGGGAACAATCAGTATTGGTCTCTGAGTGTTAGACTCTTCCTCTAGTTCCGGTTCAGGGCTGTTTAACTACAGTACAGCTGTTTGCAGAGCACTTCTTGAAGGTGTGCTTCCAGTTCAGATGTGTGCTACCTTGACACATGGGTCAGTAAATTGCTGTTTATTTAAAACTCGTTTCTTTGTTTGCCTCTCTCCCTGCTTCGTCTCTGTCTGGCTTAAAGCTGTGAGGTGTGATTGCTGTAGGCGGTAGTTACACATTTATTTGTTCAGTGTTTGTTGTTTATTTGCAGTTTTCATTCAGAGCGCCACCCAGATTGGACAGGATGCTAAATGTCATCTCCAGGAAGGACACGGCTGGCCACAAGCCTACCTCCCCAACACACCATAATAACAAACCATGTTCCCCCTCCCCTTTTTTTAATTTCTCCTCTCCTCCCTGAAAATGGTTTTCTGAACTATTTTGACAAGCTTTTCTCGGCACTAAGGGCAGACACTGTAGCCTTCAAGCCATTTCTCGCTATCGGTTTCATTATCACCAGCCTCTGAGTTTCCAGTATCATCAGCACGCACATGCAGAATCATAATTATGCCATGTACAAGTTCTTTGATAACATGTACAGTTTTCTTCTTAATTCTTTATCAAATGCATTGATCGTGGCGCGTGTGCATTGATCCAGGTCGGCCATCTGGCAGGCAGTGATAAGCACTGTGGCATCTCTTCGTTCACTCTGTCATTCAGAGCGCCTCTGTTTGGCTGCAGGGGAACAGGGCGCCCGGATTAGCCCCTGTTCAGCTACTTACTTGCATTTTAAGTTGACACCCCTACAGCAGCTCAGACCACATTACAAACTGAAACACATACGCGCGACTTAGCGATGTGACACTCCTCAATAAGCTTACTCCACTAGCTACTCAACAATCTGTAATTGGATTTGTAGGAATAACGGCAAAAGAATTCCTGGAGAATTGCGAGGGACACAAGGTGAAGTTTTCTCATTACAGGGTAGGAGGCAGGGTAGAGATCAGAGGCCATTGTTATTTTTCCATTTAAAGAAGTGGAGGGGGAGAAAACAGGAGAAGAAAGGAGTGAGGGATGAAGAGAAGGAGGTGGAAAACCCTGCTGGATGTTTTCCAGGACATTTTTAAAAGACAGTTTAAAAAAAAAACCCTCTTCTCTCTTTTAAAATCAAAGCATTGCCAAGGCCAGATTTTAGTTTTGATCATTTTTGCCTCAGGTTTTAACATGATGTCTTAATGAGTCTTCCTTACACATGTCCCATGTGTAATTAAAGCCATGTAGTTTAATTCCATAGTATTACTGTTATTACGTATTAAACAGTTGTTTAAATCTTTATGACCTGATTTTGCCTTTTTAAAACTCAGCCTTCATGAGTGTGTGTGTTCAGTTGTCATTGCTCTGTTGATTGTCTGGGTTCCTCGCTGGGTTATTGTGGGAACACGTTGGGTAGCTTGTGCCTGTGTGTGCATGTGCGGGGGGGTTACACACAGTGGTTACTCAGTGTGTCGTGACAGACGTGTCTCCTCATGTGTGATTGGCTGCCGGGGTGGCTGATGCGGGGCCTGGGGCAGGGGCAGGGGCTGGCACCAGGCCGCAGCGTCAGGGCCACACGCATGGCCAGCCGAGCGTTCTCCGGGCTGGGCCTGAGGTGGAGGGCGGAGGGGCAGGGGGGCCCCAGCCCTCCCTCTGCCCGTAAAAGAGCAGCAGGGCCTGAGGGCGCTCTGAGGGCCGGCCCCCGGGCCCCGGGGCTCCGGGTGCGCTGACGGCTCCTCTCTCAGTGCTGCCCCCGGTGGCCAGGGCTGGCGCTGCAGAGACGCCATGCAGATGCCCCTCCAGAGGCTGTCGGGTTTCTTATTTCATCAATTCAAAATAATGTCTGTTTTAAAAAAACGCTTTATTTTGTTAAGGACAGCAGTGTGGTTTAGTGGTAAGGAGCAGGGCTAGTAACTGAAAGGTACTGGTTCGATTCCCCGCTGACGTACTGCTGTTGTACCCATGGGCAAGGTACTTAACCGACAGTTGCCCCAGTAAATATCCAGCTGTATAAATGTACATAAATGTAATTTTTACTGCATGTAAGTTGCTCTGCATAAGAGTGCCTGCTAAATGACAGTAATGCGATGAAGTGTTATTTACTCCCCATTTCCGCTCTTCTCTGCCTCTTTCGTCTTTTTGGTTATGTCTCTTTATCCTCATGATCAGCACCACTGAGGTGGGCTGGAGCCCTTTGTCCTTCCTCCTCGTTTTCAGGGCTGTTCTTCTGAAGGTCAGTCCTCCATCTCCCTGTCAAGGTCCACTGGCTTTTTTTGCTAAGGAGGTACCTTTTGAAGGCAGACACAACTGGCATGAAAAGCCACCAGAGAAGAGGGTTAACAAACCAGCCTTTTTCATCAGAAAGAGGGTTTGATTTCTGAAGCAGAAGCTTTGTTTATATACACACTCATCTCGCGCCTCTACCAGGAGAGGTGGCACAAACGGATTTTGATCTAAATGAGATGTGGTCCAAAAGACTCTAGTACAAAATGTAACACAATTAAAACTTAAGAAATGAGACCTTTTAGATGATATATCAGACTGACATGGCAAAGCACGTGGCAGCTATTGGCTTGTACACTATGTATGAGCTGCTGTTGCGTAGCAAAAATTTGCTGCGTTGACCCTTGAGAAATAAGAAAGACACATTGTTCCGTAGTTCCTCTGCTAATCTGACTAAGAGGAAGGCACTGTACATATCAGAGGAATTCTACTAAAAAGGCAACAGCGCTATAAAGAGTACACATACAGCTATTGCCAGGAGGGATACTGTAAAGCATAATGTACAGGAATGAATGTAAGCATAAAGCATTTTCTGCAATTGCCTTGATGCCAATGCGACATCCACAACAGCTCAACATAATGTAATGCATGTAATAATGATATTACTGTTGACGTTTGTAAAGAAGAGCTCTTAAAGTGCGCAGAGGGCAGAACTGTGCCGTGTGTGTCTTCCCCGTTTTTGCATGATCAAGCGTTTGGAGGCTCCCGGGCCCAGAACCCTGCAGCAGACAGCGGCAGCACATCAGGAGAACATAAATGTCTGACGAGGGGGGGGGGGGGTTGGGGGTAGCTGGGAAAAAAAAGGTGAAATGAGCTTGAGAAAGATCACGCCTAAAATTGTTTTTCATGCCCTCCTCTGAAATCCTGCTCACCCTGACAAGAGCACACCCTGGTCCTCTCAGTGACAGCACAGGAACATGGCCCACCCCCCGCTGCTTTTCACTGCGTATTCCATGGCCGGTGAATAGGGTACATCGCGGTAATCCTTGCCTCTGGACTGGCAGAGAATTTCTCTTTCTCCTCTAATGGCTAATAACAGAGTGTCACTTCCTGTCAAACGATGCGAGGGGCGGGGCTGCGTCTCCTACCTCTCTGTGCTGGTCTGTCTGCAAGGCTGCCAGATTCTCAGGTTTTTGTTTTTCTCTTCACAGATTTCAGAAAACGTGGTGAAACAAACCTGAAGTGAGGTACAGCACTGCGGGGGGGGGGGAGGCAGGGGCACTCTGAACAGAACTGATAGGAACAGGAAAGTGGGATTTTTTTATGGAATGCGTATTGAACAAAACTAGTTACAGCTTGTTTGTGATCAGAATTCGTAACGGTTGAGATGCTAAATTGAGACATTATTATTTGATGAGAGGTTTTTATGTCTGTGTGACGTGTATGAAACTGCAGTGACTAACCTGTTTTCAGAAAACCCGAGAAGAGAGAAGCAGCCCCTTTCCCTGTTTTTCAGTCCTTATATGGAAACAAAGATCAGTTTTAAAAAAAGGTAGTACATGATGTGTGCACTGGCAAACATTTGAACTCTCCCACGGATCATTTTGTACCGTTTACCGACCTTGTACATCTCGTTAGAACTGAGAGAAGGCCTCGCACTGAAAGCTCTGGGATCGTTTGAAGCTGTCTTGGGGCCCAGGCTTCTGTGCCGATTCACCTTGCCTAATCCGTGCCGTCACTCTGGTCTGAAAGCGGTGTCAGTCACCGGCCTCCGCAGCCAGCACAAAGACCCGCCTCCAACGGCAGCTCACTCTGTTTCCTCAAGGCCTTTGGGGGAGAAAAAGACAGGCTGTTGAGAAGAACAATTGGATAAAGTAGAGATTTAGCAAAGGGCCCGGATTTTCTTTTCTTGTTCCGGTGAAATGAAAACTTTGCCCCGTTCTCTTTTCTTTTTTTTTGTCAGTTTTTTCCTCTCTCTTTCTTTCGCTCGCTCCCCCCCACCTCTCTATCTCCCTCTCTCATTTTCCCTCTTTCTCTCTTTCTCGCCCCTTGCACCTTCTCTCTCTCTCTCTCTCTCTCTCTCTCTCTCTCTCTCTCTTTGGGGGGTGTTAGAAGGAGGCCACAGTGAGGTGTGGGAACAGGCCGGGCGGAGCTTCTGATCACTTTAATCTAAAGGGACTAAACAGCATCGGGACATTAGCAGCAGAGCAGTGATCAGAGATGCTGGAGTGTGGAGTATGAAGAGGGGAGAGTGTTGCATACAGGTGCTTTTATATGGCTAACAACAAGCAGCACCGTTATTTATTCTGCAGTGCTGCCTCATCAGACTGAGATTAAAATCCCTGTTCTGTTTGGCTGAAATGCTCGGTTATTTATCTCAGTTTATTTGCAGACGCTTTGTTTCGCTGGTCAGATCATGACTTTTATTAAGAATTTAAAATATCAGTCGTTTTGGTGTTTCTTTGGATCTGCTGTGATTTTATTTCTGAATGTAAAATGAGCCTCTTGTGTAGGCAGTGTTATGGGAACATAGAGTAGGGTAAACTTTGAGACAAATTTCAGCTCTTTTAATTGGGTCTTGTGAATAAAACATGTTTGCATGTAGACAACTGTAATAAGCAAGGTTTTGCAAAGGTATGCAAATCATACAACCTGCAAAGTATATATTTAAGAATATATGTATACTTCAGATACTTGAAATTGATTTAAACTAATTGGTTTCTGTTTTTTTTTCTTTTTAAACAACTTTATCACTGATATGGTTGCAACAAGTGTGTGAGAAAGTCTTATATAAGGTTGCAAGGTTGAACTGTAGCTAAGGTGTGAACACACACACACACACACAGAAGGAAACACACAGGTAAGGCTATATAGACACTCTCAAATTTGCATTTGCATGAAAACTCATAAACACAGCATACACACACGCATATAGGAACACAGTTACACAGATGCACTTACATGCGCACAGACACATGCACACACAAACACACACACACACAGGTGTCCACGGCCGTACATACACGCATGTGCACACACACACGTTCAGGGGTGCACAGACACACACGCACGCTAACACACTCAAAGACACGGACGGTTGCGTTGTGCACACTTTGCCGGGACACATTAGCCCAAAGGTCAATGGAGCCCAATCTGATAGGGGAATGGGCCCGGTGTCAGTCAGGCTCAGGGGACTCTTGTGTGACAAAGTTTGTTTACTTTAGGGCCTTTTCCCTGCTTTTTTTGTGAGCTGTAAGCTGTAACCTGCCCCTTTGCGCAGCTTCAAATTGAGCTAAATCTGCCTTTAGCCCCTGAGGATTGAATTACAGCCTCTGGGCTAATGGTTATAAACAGACTCCCATTAGAAGGATGGTATTCACATTCATTGATTTGCATCTCAGCTCATTGTGTTCCCAAACAATTGCTACAAACAAACAATTTACATGGAAATGGGAGAAATGTAGCTAATTAGTTCTCCTGTGCTTGTGTTGGTAATGGTTAATGCTCAGGCTGAATTGCCTGGGTTCTCCAGTGCCGAAAAGCCTTCCGCGTCGCGGAGTATGGAGATTAAGAAGTCAGGGAAACCGAGAAATATAGCTTCCCTTATAATGCCTCACCATCCAGATTCATAGCAGCCATTAACTTTGTGTTGTGTGTGTGTGTGTGTGTGTGTGTGTGTGTGTGTGTGTGTGTGTGTGAGAGAGAGAGAGAGAGAGAGAGAGAAAGAGTGTACTCAGGAATACAAGGCACTGTTCCAACAGACAGACACCTCAGCCCCCATGGTTAAAATGGCTGCACATTAAAGTAGATGATTTTGGTCAGGCTTCTTCAGCCTCTTAATGCAGTTGCCAGTGAAGCTGGCCACAGTGGAAATGCAGAAGACTTCACACAGAAAGCCCCACACACCAGCATGTCAGAGGGGTCAGGGAACTAGGCTTGTAACCAGGAGGTGGTATGTTTGAGTCCTGGGAGAGCCACTAGTGTTCTTTAGTGCATTCAATCCAAATTGTTTCTGGCTGTTTAAATAGATATGTTAAGAAATATGTAAGCTATGGAAATCCCCTTGGGTAAGAGCTAGGTGTAATGTAGCCCTACAGCACTGAACTGTGGGGCCCAAAACAGACATTTGTGCTCATTAATTCCTTTCATGATGTCATAACAGTTTTCATCGCACCATTTCTAGATTTTGGAATGAGAGATTGACACATTACATTATGCAGTGTATGTTGTGTAAATTAAACAGTGCAGTTTGCATATATGCATTAATATAAATATGCGTCCAAGTATTTCTAAGACGGTTTCATGGAATTGTTGCGTTCAGATTGATATCTGTATGGACAGCAGTATGGTCTGTAAAGGGACTCACGTCCTGGTTATTTCAGATTATAATGCTATCCATAAAATCATCACGTCGATATGAGACCCAAACACATGCTTTCTTTCATTGATGTAATTGATGTGTTGCTATGGTGAGTGGTTGCTGGGGTGGTTGGTGGAGGGGTGACAGGCCGCAGCGGGGGCCAGTGCGGCTCTGGTTCCGCTCAACGCGGTTCTGTTTCTGCTCAGCGCGGTTCCGTTTCTGCTCAGCGCGGTTCTGTTTCTGTTCAGCGTGGCTCTGGTTTGCTCAGCGCGGCTCTCCTCAGCGCGGGTGTCTCTCTGTGGCAGGAGCAGGACGAGGAGCGCAGGAGGCAGCTCAGAGAGCGAGCTCGGCAGCTCATCGCAGAGGCCCGGTCCGGGGTCAGGATGGGAGACCTCCCCCTCTATGGAGACGCGGCCACAGACAGGGCGAAGGGAAGGCCAAAGGCAGGAGGTGAGTGAGGCGGCCGCGTGGGACAGAGCAGAGACCACCCCCCCCATTCCCTCTCTCCCTCTCACTCCCTCTCTCCCTCTCATTCCCTCTCTCCCTCTCACTCTTTACCTCTCTCCCTCCCTTAGTCCCTCCTTCTCTCGCACCCTCATTCTCTCCCTCCCGCCTTCTCTCTCTCTGTCTCCCCCCCCCCCCCCCCCCCTTTGATGCACTCACACAGTCCGGAGATGTGTACACATTCACTCTGAATTCATGTAACCCTCAACACATGCACAGACAGACACATGACATCACTGGCACAGAGGAATGACCAGTTTCCTCAGCTAGACCCAAAATTCAGCCCCGAGGATTCGATGCGCTTTTTTTTTTTTTTTTTTTTTTTTACTGAAATTGAGGCTTTTCAATACCTGGTCCATCAGTCTATTTAAGTCGTTATTTTATCAGTTTAAGGGCTTTATATAGAACATGTAATTTTTAGGATTTAATGTAGCTATGCACAGATATGAATTCCATAACTAATCTCATCGAATATCATGAATGGAGAGTGTCATATCTATAGGAATGTATCTGCTAAACATCATAACTCAATAGGGACATTTACCTCATTACATCTGTTGTTTTCTTGATCTTACCTGTCCATATTCTCCTCTGTCTTTCACATCTGGCCATATTTTTCACTCTCCAAATCTGACTCCTTATTTCTGTAAGGATCCCAAAGCCTACTCTGACACACTCCCGCATTCCTGAAATTAAATAGACATAACCCAAGAAACATGTCAGAGAAAAACACAGGCCCTGAAAAAAGGGGAAAAGTTGGGTTTATTTAGGCTTTCTGGTGTCTGAATTTGCTAATTACCGGACTCATTAAAACCTGAGTTTGAGGGAGAGTGCTGTAGGCATGTTGCATAAGGTCTGTCTTGCAGAACGCATAATCCCGGGATTCCGTGTTCTGCTCGGAACTCTGGGCAGCTGATGAACCACCCGGCTGCCTGCAAACTTTACAGTTTCTCTCACCTTGAGCATGTTTAATTACTGTTACCCAGGTGAACTGTACAGCATGTCTGTATCATAAAATGCCAATTTTTTCAAATTAAACGACTCATACGCAAGCAGAGCAATAAATAGGAGGACCTTGCATGTCAGATATCTGAACCTTATTTCCTGGTATTTATTCAGTTTTATTCATGCGCTAGTGGTTTTACGATACTTTCATCCCTCAAGTATGGGTTCTTCATGGGTATTTAGGGAGTTTTGATCTGCTGAGGTACAGTATGACTAGCTGTGAGAAGTCTTTTAGCTACTCCAGACTGTTTTACTGAATAAGAACAATATGAAGAGATCACAAAATGCTCTGGCCAGGACCACGGGTGCTTTCTCTGCTTGCCTTGCATGCAAGCTGTTTCTTAGAAAGTTGTGAGTATAATCAGGTGAGGAGGGCTACATAGAGTTTTCCACTCAGACAACAGGAAATTGTTGACACTCTTTGCTGTGCTGGTGTTAGTATTGTGGAATCATGGTGCGCAGTACAAAGTAATGACTACAAGGCACAGATGTGCCGTCTGTATAGTGTGTGGTAGCTGTTATCCTCTGAACTCACATTTTCCCTGGACTAATTTTACTAAATTCTCTCCTGCATTCTTGTGACACTCTGGACGAATGAGCGTATTTTCTGTTCGTTCTCTGCACTGTGGGGCTGGTGGATTGCAGTGTCTGTCTCTGTTCCTGCAGGTGTGGAGGAGAGGGCTGAGGAAGAGCAGAGTTATGATGGTGATGATGATGATGGTGATGATGATGATGGTGCCTCTGTGGCCACCGCTGCCGTTGATGCTGTAGATACTAACCCAGAAGAACTTCCTGTCTGCTCCTACCTAGAGGAAGGAGATGATATTACTAACCCAATCAGTGACTTTGCCGCTCCTGGTAAATAACTCAGTACAATGGTGTGGTATGCTGTGCTCCACTGTACCCTGCTTTCTGTGTGGTGATCTCGCCCGGGGCCTTGCCCCGCCCTGCATCCCACCCCTGACCCCTCCTCCCGGCTTGTTGCCCATCTGATGCATGTTTCCTGCTTGCTTCTACCCACAATGCCACATCCCATCGCTGTGTGTGCAGTTTTTGCCATACCTTTCCACCACCGCTAATGCTGCAAAGTAAAATCAGTGTAAATCAGAACAGACTTTATTGTCATTGCGCGGCGGGGCCCAACGAAATTGCGGGAATGAACCTGCCAGCTTCTGCGCCAGTAAACAACGTCGAGTAAACGTGTTCTAACTGCGTAAGGTCAAAGGTCAAAGGTCAGTGGGTCTTGCCTGGGTCCCTGACTGCTGTCAGTGTTGTCCTTGCAGGTCGTTGGTGCATTGGTGTGCCTGAATGACCCATGCTTGGGCAGGTTTTACCTGTGGATATGTGTCTCTCCATGTTTGCGTCAGACAGTAGACTGATTCTGCTGTAGTCATAGTAACACTTAGCGGAGGGGAGATCTAGGTTTTTTGTTTTATTTAAAAATTTTTAACAAGTTTTTATCGGAAGTCGAGCAACATATTCCCTGTAGTAATTCATATCTGCGGAAAGACATTTTTCACATTTGTGGAAATATTGTGAGGAACTAATTGCTTTCCGCTGCACTTTTCCTGCAGATGTGAGATAAATCTGACTGCAGAAGGAAGAAAAAAGGAGGGAAAGAATTGTGCATTTCCTTTGAAGCGCTGCTATCTCTGCGGTCCCTGCTTTCCTCACTCTTATTTTTCCCGCTTGTCATTTGTCACTTTATTTTTGATGCAGAGAGGGGTGCTGTTGGTACAGCAGGGCCAGAGAAGACAGTGTGAATCAGAGAGCGCTGCGTTAGAGAGTTCAACATTAGATAGCACTATAGTACTTGTTGATCCACTATTACTAGAAGCTACCAGTCCTCACTTTCAGTCTGTCTAACAGTGAACTCCAGGGTGCCGTGCTCCCTCAGGGCACTGTACTGGGAGCAGCTGGGAGAGAGGGTCTCCCTGGCATCAGGGGCCTGGGTGGGATTACCGGCTGTGGAACAGAATTGCGCCGGGTTCTGGAATGATGGCTTCAGAGCGTAGGCTGTTTGGAGGACAGGGAGGGCCACCATCAGAGCTGCGCTGGCATAACTGTTTTGAAAGCATTTTAAAATGAAGCTACCTATATTATTATTTATTTTTATATTTGTTCAAATTTTCAAATATTCAGGATAAACCACTGGATATACTTAATATGGGAGAATAATTAAATATATATGAAATCTGAAAGGAGGAATAAGTTCAGTTGCCTTTGCGTGTCACATTCTGCAGTAGCTGCTGACCTGCCCACTCTCTGTGAGCTCATCGCCGTCCCTCTCCCTCATTGGCCCAGAGTGCTGTGCTGTGCTGTGTGACCACGCCTCTCCTCTGATGCCACAGTGTGCTGCTGCTGCTGCTCCTGTTCACAGCATCACCCTCTCCCCTCCCACCACAGGTGTGCAGAACAGCAGGCACCTGGACCTGAAGGTGAAGAAACCGCTGGAGGTGCGGCCTCAGTCCAGCAGCTCCTCCCCCTTCACCTCCTCCTCCTCCCCCTCGCCTCAGAGCCCCGGAGAGAGTCCGGAGCAGGAGGGCCTCCAGGTAACTTTCACCTGCTCCAGAGCGCTCACCGTCTCTGCCGTGAGCGCAGCCCTGAGTTCTGAGGGCTCCAGGTAACTCTAACCTGCTCCCAAATGCTCACCGTCTCTGTTAGCCCTCGGCTCTGAACTCCTGCATCAGTGAGGCCTTCAGGGTTAAAACGCTACATGCCATATTGATTAATGACTGCAAATAACACAGTTTATGTATTATCATTTTGGGTAAAGACGGCAGATTGTTGAAGCCCCTGTACGTGCGCAGGAATAATGATGGTGCTCAGAGCGGTGCAGAAGTTCATATTGACTGTGACCTTTTCAGAATCGAGCCCAGGCAGCATCCCGGCCACTGTGTGCGTATCGACAGTCAGCGGGCAGCTTAGCAATCGTGACATCTGTTTAATTGATTTCGAATGTCTTACAGTGGCCTTCAACATCATTCCCGAAGCCTTTGCCAAATATGGGCGGCTGCAGCCATAGATTTTTTTCCCCAGTAAAATCCATCGTGAAGTGAATCATGTCTCTGTGTTGTGACCTGCGCCTGGGCTTGTATCTCAGAGAGGCTGCTCTGTGCCCCGCGGTGTTCTGGTCCCTGTTCTCTGCCGCATTCCCATGTCAGCGATGGAAGAGAGCAGCTCAGCGAGGACCTCCACTCTCCTCCATGAAACAAAGGGCAGTCACATCAGGCAGGTTCTCAGTGGCCGTGCTGCTCAGCCCGGTCCCGGCCACGCCCGGTCCTGGCTCTGCCCTCTCCCTGCTCTGCCCGGTCCTGGCCCCGCCCTCTCCCTGCTCTGCCCGCTCCTGGCCCCGCCCTCTCCCTGCTCTGCCCGGTCTCGGCTCCGCCCTCTCCCTGCTCTGCCCGGTCTCGGCCCCGCCCTCTCCCTGCTCCGCCCGGTCCTGGCCCCGCCCTCTCCCTGCTCTGCCCGGTTTCGGCTCCGCCCGGTCCCTGTGCCAGCCAAGTCCACCTGACGTCCCGCCCACCCTCCCGGGAACGCTGTTTGTCTGCAGGGAGGTCCCCGGCTCCTCCTTAGAGCAGCCTCCGAGTGGGATTTGTTGGGCTAATCGCTCTGATATTTTAAAGCGTTAGCAGGATTAAAGAAGCAGCAGAGTTTGTTTTCTCTGCTGAGCACCCGGGTTTGAGCTGTCAGACAGAGCCCGGCGCTGTCACGGGAACGAGCTGAGCGAACTGCAGAGGCCGTTCAGACGTTTCCGTCACTCTGACGGTTTCCGACAGCGACTGGTGCTGCAGGAGAGAGAGCACGGCAAGCAGTCCAATCGTTCCACGCTCTGATCGCCGTATTTTTATTCTTCCATTTAAAAAAAATTTCTCTCTTCTGTTGTTCTCGTTTCCTCCTCTCGCGAACCTCACCCCCAACCCCCCCCCCCCCCCCCCCCCCCCCCCCCCCCCCCCCCCCCCCCCTCAAACCTGCTAAAACAAACCATAATGAAAATACTTTGGGCTGATTTGCAAATGAGGGCCTTCAGTGTTTTCTTTTGCAAAAGAAGGATAAACTGTTCCCTCCCTCCCTGGAGGATTGGGTATCCCAGAGCTCCTTGAGGCGGGAGAATGGGGCGCAGAAGAGCCTCCTCATTAGCGATTGTGTCTATGCAGAGGAGGGCCACAGCCTTGGAGGGGCTTGATAACGGCCTGCAGCATTCAGCAGGGTCACGTCATTAGTCACGCACCCCAACCTCCCTCCCATTCACTTTAAAACACCTTCGCAAAATAATGCTAACAGTAATAATAACAATCACGGTAATAGATAAAGGAGACCAACGCTGATTTTTGGCTTATCACGCCGACTGGATGTCCCCTCTATCAGCTGTAACCAGGGGTATTAGGGGGGGGGGGGGGCTTATTTGGGGTTGGGGGGGCAGGTGTGTGAGAAAAGGCGGGGGGGGGAGTATTAGCGGGGCTTGTCCTCGGGGAGAGTTTAATTCTGTTTTGAATTTGGTTTGTTTTCTTTGAACATTAACATGAGGAGAATGAAGGGGGTTCTCTGGAGGACTGAGCTGTCAGAGTGACAGCGTTAACTTTTCAGCTCTGACCTCCTGTGTTAACTGTGCTGTGGTCTACAGGGCCCCGGCCTGTGCCAGCAATTGTGGTTCTGCTTATAAATGGTACCAAGGGTTGCTCATAAGAGTATGAAACCTAGTGAAGGCTTTTTGGAGGATGCATTTATAGACCAGCCTTGTAGAGTCGCTCTGGATAAGGGCATCTGCTAATTGACAGTGATACACGGAGGCAGTTACCACCTGGCATGTGCTTGCTTGATACACACAGAACAAAACAGGCACTAATTACAAATAACAGCTTTTTCATTGAGTAGGCATACAGTATCTGCTTAAGTATCTTAAGAGCATTTGAAGTCACACATGAGAGGGCTGGACGCTCAGAGCTTTGATGGCCTCCAGATCAGTCCAGTTGGAGGGCCGTTTTGGTTCTGTTCTGATGTATAAACCGGTCTGATGTGCCAGGCTCTGTTAGCCCCGGTGTCTGTGAACACGCAGCAGAACGATCACTGGCGGTGACAGCGTCTTCCACTCCGCGCCATGCTGTGGAACGTGTATGCTAATCGGGAACTTTATTACATGTTTCCTCTGCCATTAATGTTGAAAATGTTATTCTAAGCAGCTGTTTGCGGTTTCCACTCGGCTTGGCTCATTGCTGACGCATAATGCATTTCAGAATGAACTTGATAGGGAGATGCAGCGTGGAGCTGCGACATGTGTTACCTTTGAAAACAATAGCGCTTTTAATTTGCATAATCAGAATAAATTTTCTGGCTGGGGTTTTGTTGAAAGTCAACTTAATTGCACTTTTTTTTTTTCCCCTGAGCAAAGGAGGCAGCGAAGTCCCACAGAAGCAGTACAGCGTCGCCGATCCAAGCCAAATGACTGTGTTTTTTCAACCTCGGGGTGGGATAGCTCAGACGCTGAATGTGTGATTTGTCCTGTGTGTGTCTCTCTCTCTCTTCCCTTTGCAGGGTAACGAGGAGGACGTGCGAGCGGAGCGTCTGCGCAGAGCGTCAGAGCGTCTGCGCAGTCCTGTGGTCTTCAACAAGGAGTCTGCAGTCAGGAAAACACAGCTCAAGTCCTTCAGCCAGTATGTGGAGACCAGGCCAGGTGAGGCCCCGTCCTGCACCTGTGCTCCGCCCCTCTGCCCCTCTCCTCACCCGGAGGGGAACTCTCGGACTCCCCAACCCTCAATACTGACAGAAGTTTCAACACCCATGTTCTGCCATGCGCAATCCATATTCATATTCCACATGTTACTGTTCTATGTTGAATTATGAATTTGCCTCATCCATGGCACTGATACATCCTGCACCTTATTCTGTAGTCCTTTTACACATCTAATTTACGCCCTGCAGCAGATCCTTTCTCAGCAAGCTCCTTTCTCACACCTGTAGCACACCTGGCTTCTGCTCTCACATGCGGTCAGACTGCAGACCTTTACCAGGCCACATGTTTACTGAGCCACTTCCCTCCTCACAGTGAGCTCTGTCGGCATCTGTGAGAGGGAGCCTCAGCAGGGTGTGGGGCAGCTCTCAGTCCGTCTGGATTTTATTGGCTACTCGGGGCTCTGGCCGGTTGTGGTTCTGTGTCAGATGTAATCAGATAAAAACTGTCCTTTACTTTCGCCTCAGAGCAAAGGGAGTCTGTCCCTTTCCAACCAGCAGCCCAGCAACAGGACTGTCTGAGCTGCGTCCGATCAAAGCTGAAGCTGCAACACTGTTCCGCTGTTGGCCTTAAGAAGAGGGCAAATACATTTAAACTAGGAGAGTGATACAGAGGAACGAGAGATGAGAGTTCAAGAGTTTCCCCACATCTGTCCCCTGGGCCCACCACTCACTAATGCCAGACTGGCAAGCTGGACCCACCTTTGATTCTCCTGTATTGCCAATGTGTGTATATCAGTATAAAAACTTAGCCTTACCAGGGGAAGTCTCTAATAAGAATGTGGTCGAATTAGTGTTAAACTGGGTAGCAGTATAGCATAGTGATACGGAGCAGGTGTTGTACCGAAAGGTTGATGGTTCGATTCCCCACTGGGGCACTGCTGTTGAACTCTTGGGCAAGGTACTAGCTGTATAAAAAGATAAAATTGTAACTTATGTAAGTCTTTCAGGATAAGAGCATCTGCTAAATGACAATAATGTAATGTAAATTGACATCACGGTCTAAGCATATGAAATTTTCATTCCCGGTGTTGGGGTTTGGATGTAAATTGTCCTGTTCCACAGTTTTAAAGTTTTCCAGTACGTTCTCAGAGCTGCTGCTGGGCTGCTGTCAGCTCACTGGGGCTGAAAAACTTCTTACTCCTCACCAACTAACCCTAATCCACAACCAGCCATCACCTCATTAAAGCATTTCAAATACATACATCCCCCCAGCCCACTGTACAGTCCGAGAGTGACTGTCCCGCCCATTCATCACTCACTCACACGCACTCTCACTCACTTACTCACTCACACACGTACTCACACACACACTCTCTCACTTACTCACTCACACGTACTCACTCACACACACTCAGCCACATACACACTCACTCACTCTCTCACACACTCACTCACTCTCTCACACACTCACTCACTCTCTCACACACACACACACTCACTCACTCACTCACACACACACACACACACACACACACACACACACACACACACTCTCTCACACACACTCTCACTCACTCTCACACATTCTCACTCACTCTCGCACACGCACCCAAACACACACACACACACACACACACACACACACTCTCTCACTTACTCACTCTCACACATTCTCACTCACTCTCGCACACGCACCCAAACACGCACACGCACCCAAACACACACACACACGTTGTATCCTCTGGAATGTGGAAACCTGTTGCCCGCCCTGCTCTCCCGGACTCTCCTCCCCGGTGTGAGTCTGCTCCCTGCTGAAAAGCAGATGTTAATTATGCTGCCATTGTAACGGGGGAGTGATACAATCAGTCAGCATGCCTCTCGTTAGTACTTGTTGATGTTGTTTGGTAGTTTTCCCTCCCTTCTTGTGTCAGAGGATTTACACAGTGGCGTTGAAATGCGGATGGCTCCCAGCTGTTCTGTCCTTCACTACAATCCCCCCACTGACAGGCCAACCCCGACCCCCACATGCAAGTCTACCCCCATATAGTCCCACCCCCCTGCCCCCATCCTATTGACTCCAGTGTCCCAGAGGCAGCAGGAGAGCGGAGAGTGATTGTGGGTTTACTGACGTCACTGCCTCTGTGAATTCCATGGAAATGTGATTAACACCAGTACCTTACAACTGTAAATAACAGAGTTATTTAATATGCTGAAATACCCCTGTTGGCGCACACACGCTGCCACAGGTTGGACCGGCTGGGTGTGAATTCATCATAAACCTGGTTAAAGTGTGTTTTCCCCTGTCCTTTTCTTCCAGAGGTAAAAAGGCAAAGATCAGTGCCTGAGGATTCAAAGAGAGCAAACGAAGAGACGGAGCCAATCAGCGAGACAGAGCGCAAGGCATCTGAAGATGAAGTACTTCATGCATATTTAATTCTTTTTTTTTTCTTATTCCAAGATTGTTGATAATTCCTGGTCATATTTGGACATAGCCCTCTAAAAAAAAAAAAAAAAAACACAGAGAAAAAGGAGGCGGCGTGGAGGTTTTTATGATGTCGATCTGCAATGTGGAAAAGCTTAAGAGGCCAGCTCGTCCGAATTAGCCTGTGCGCTCGTGATAATTGTCAGATTAGAAAAAGGAAAAAAAAAAATCCTTTTTTTTTTTTTAAAGAAATACTCCTGTCTTCAACTGCAATTTTTTTTTTTTCCTTTTTTTCCTTTAGATATTTCTGTCAGGCACTTCTTCTTCTCCTTCTTCTTCCTCCTCTCCTTCCCCCAACAAAGAGATTTCCTGTATTGATCTGGCAGGATGATTTTAATTATTACTATGGCAGATACTGGGAGCCTGCCTGCAGAGAGAGGAGGTCACAGGAGAGCCGGCAGAATCTCCCAGCCAGCCCGTTTTGTTGGCTTGGGTTAATGGGTGTTCAACCTTTCCATTATCCAGATCAGCCCTGAATTACTAGCTGAATGATGTTTGCATTAATATAATATATATGGTAATTTCTTCACTTAATTAACGGGGAGGTTCTGCTCGGTAGGGGAATAGGCTGATCATGTGTAAAATTGATTTGTGAGGGAAATATTTGATAGACCGCAGGGAGCAAGCCACTTTTGACAGACAGCTGAGAGGAAGGAACCAGAAAAAGTGCTGGCTTGGGTGAAAAAAAATTCCTTTTTCCCATTAAAAAATAGGATACATCAGCACAAATATGTGTGTATGTGTGTGTGTGTATATGTGTGTATTTTATATATATATATATATATATATATATATATATATATATATATATATATATAAATTTTTTAAAGTATCTTTACTTGTGAATTTGTTTAAATAAACATGACTTCTTCACCTCCTGAGAATAGTAAGTAGCAAGAGTAGGGTGTAGGAAGGGGGCAGCCCACAGCTCACAGGATTGGGTGAGAGAGGAGGAGAGATGTCTGGTATTACAGCCCTGCAGTAAAGGGTGTTCATTTTAATTACGGTCCTTTTTGTTAATGATCCCAGCTGGGCCAGTCCTACAGAAGCCAGCGGAAGGGTGCTGTGACGTTTTTTAGGACAGCGAGAGGGGTGGCAGATTTTGGGATGTCCCCTGGGCCCCCTCAGTCGCTGATAAGTGTCCCTGTTTCTGTATTAATATCTTCTCGGCTTAGTCAAATATTAGTGCGGGAAATGCAGCCCTGACCACTCTAAAGAGGGAGTGCAGTGTCCCACACGGGTCCCCCAGGCACCCCAAAACACCTGATAAATGTAGAAAGCGCACACCCCAAAAATCCTGTTTTTTTTTTATATAAAGAAAAAAAAAAACAATAGAATTTTCTGATGCATTGTTTTTGGAGAGAAGCTGGTCCTTTGTTTGGGGGGCCTGGTACACAGATGAGAAGAGAGGGATGAGCTGGTGGAATATGAAAGGGGGGTCTCCCTATCGGCAGCCGCAAGCTCCGTCCCCTCATTCTCCATCGCTGCCTCCTATTGGCCGAGCCCGGAGCGCGAGGAGAAGAAACAAAACACTAAACAATAACAATAAAAAAACATCTGTTATCAGCCCTTCCCATTCAAGTATAATTAAAAAAAAAATAAATCAAAATTAATAATAAAAAAAAAGCCTCCTGCACTTCTAAACTAAATCAGTTCTGAGCACTTTTTTCTTCTCTTTTCAGATTTAATAAAGAAGAATTAAAACCAAACTGTCTAAATGCTTTTTGCTCTCTTTTTTTTTTCTCTCTTTCTCTCCCTCTCTCCGTCTCCCTCTCTCTCTCTCCCTCACTCTCTGTCTCTCTCCCTCTTTCTCTCTCTCCCTCTTTCTCCATCTCTCCCTCTTTCTCCATCTCTCTCTCTCTCTCCCTCTTTCTCTCTCTTTTTCTCCGTCTCTCTCCCTCTCCCTCTCTCTCTCCCTCTCTCTCTCTCTCTCTCTCCCCCCCTCTCTCCCTCTCACTCTCTCTCCCTCTCTCCTTCTCTCTCTCTCCCTCTCTTTCTCTCTCTCTCCTGTTTGTTCTCTCTCTCGCAGAAGGCTTTCAAAGACACCAGCCAGTATGTTGTGGGGGAGCTGGCTGCTCTGGAGAGCGAGCAGAGGCAGATAGACGCGCGGGCGTCGCGGGTGGAGA
This sequence comes from Megalops cyprinoides, assembly GCF_013368585.1. Classification (NCBI taxonomy): domain Eukaryota; kingdom Metazoa; phylum Chordata; class Actinopteri; order Elopiformes; family Megalopidae; genus Megalops; species Megalops cyprinoides. Next base: position 2,085,300 of record NC_050597.1, on the reverse strand, counting down.
GGAGGCTACGCTATCTCATGGACACAGGTACGAAGCCCAATTACACTGTAAACAGTTTTGGCAAATTGAGCGTTCACAAACTCTTATAGAGTTTGGGAAGTGTGAATCTTTGAAGCCTGAATGTTGGGTGGAAAAAACTGCCGGGGAAATGAAAAGGGTCCGCTTGGCGGCAACCTCTCTGGGCCCCGGTGATAAGAGAACCTTCATGGGAAACGATAACTAGCCCTGATACCGCCTGTGAGCCAGCTACTACTGAACAGGGAGCTCAGCCATGCAGAGCCGGAATACATATCTGGGCTTCATTGATATGCTGCAGCAGGGAAAAAAAGGAGGGGGGGTGGGGTTGGGGGGGTGGTGGTGGGGGTGGACAAAAAAAAAAAATAATGTGAGGCACACATATAAACACACTCTCTCTCACACACACGCCCTCTCGCATGCGCACACACACACAGACACACAAAACAAGTAAGATCTTCACTGTTGGACCGATTGGCCAAAAAGAGAAGATCTGGCTGGCTAAAGTCTTGTAAAGACATGAATCCTTGCGCAAACCAAGAGGGAAGGCTTCATTGAGTCAATCACTGAAATTTCAGAATAGCATCCCGTTACTGATACTGAACTATATATATATATTCATTTTCTTTTTTTTCCACAACAGCAGGTCTGGCTAGGAAAAAAAAAAATAATAATACAAGTGTCTGGATTCACATGCCTCCTCTCCACATTTTAGCCCTATCACATCCATCTCTGAGTTTTGTGTTTGCTTACCTCTCCCCCCCCAGCCCCCCCCCTAACCCCGACCCTGTAGCAGCGAGTAGCATTGTGTCTGTCTGAAGGGCCTTTTTCCCCCAGGTGATAAGGCAGCAATACCTCGCAAGATATTTTTCTTGAATCATTTTATAGCAAAAGCACCTTAACCAGATTTATACCCAGTCTAAAAATAAGATTTACTAAAGAAGAAACGCGCTTTACAGCTGAATAATAAAGGAAAGCAACAGACATTCACGTATTCAGTGTCCACAGTATGCGTAAAATATATAGGACTGTAAGTAATGAGTCTATTGTGACTGTAGTAAAAAGGTTTGTCACTGATATCTTAAAACCCACTGAAAACACCAGTTAGATTATTGTAGTTTTATTGCATGATGAAAGTCCATATTTGGACCTTGTTAAAATTCAACGTAGTTAAACAGATGCAGATATTCAGAGAGTATTGGTATGCAGGTGTATATAGAGTGTGGTGTCATCTGTATGTATTAAAACAGAATTTAGACAGTAGTGTAGTGTGCATATTTAAAAACAGAGATGGCTGCTTTATAAGGCCATATCTGTCATCTCCAGTGTAGTTGTTGCTGGATTCGCCCCAGGCCTTTCAGGACTGTGTGGGGATAGTGACCTTTGACCTCTGTTGTCCTAAGGAAGGTTGGTGTTAGTCTTCCTCCTGCATGCTCATAGCCAGCTTCAGACCAGCCTAAGTCCCTTGCGCTGTTACCCGCTGCTAAAGGGTCCTCTATACAAGCCACATATGCAGGTGACCCACCGTAGCTGCTGGTAAGTTTTACCTGAGCTGAGCACCAAGGTGCGCCCTCAGCAAACTGACCCAGGTATGTTGGTCAAGCCCAGACACAACGCCAGGTAGGACCAGAGCACAGGTGAGCCGAGCAGAAGCACAGCAGGTGTGTGCAGTAAAGCTTTCCTGTCCAGATACTGTTGGGTGCAAAGCTGGAGTAGCAAGTGGAAGCCAGGTTACAGCTGTCAAACACTGGTGACAAGCCCAAAAATAAACTGCTATATTACTGCTGTATTACAGCTGGGAGTTGATTAGTTCTACAAAATCCATTTCCCAAAAAAAAAAAAAAACACATCCAGAGCTGTTTAAAAATAGGGATTGCATGTGCGCTTGGGTCATTCAACTGCAAATGCATGCGTCATCAGTGTATGTTCTTAATTCCTTTCTTTTAATTACTTTCTTGGCCAGGTCTAAAATTAATTTAGAGAAATCACAGCATACCTGTATGGCTGAGGTCAGCTGTTTGGCCCTTTCACTCTTTTGGGAAGAGTATAATCAGGGCAGCCTGAGCAGGTTGTGATGTTTTTTGGGCACAGGTGGAGGTGTGCCTTGTGTTGTGTGTGGGAATTGTACCTCTGTCACTGATCATTTTAGTTCAGTTCGTAAAATACCGTTGGGTTCAAGGTGCTACAATAAAACCCGAAATGCTCTTTTAGAATTCAGATCGGGAATGGTCTCAACCTCTGAATTTTAAAACTTGATTCCTGTTGAGAAAAAGCTTATGTTCTTTTACATGAGCTCTGTATATAAGCGATCTGTACCAGCATTGTTCAGAACCGTCTGATCAGCAGAACTGTTGTGCTGTTTGCCAGATGTGTCTGTGTTGTGTCCAGTGTCCCATAATGCATTGCGTGAGCGAGCAGATGTGCGTGAGAGAGGAGAGGACTGCAGGACACGCAGCCGGTTCCTGCGCTCTCTGCCTCTGTAGAGGCTTCTGTTCCCGCTCCTCACAGATTAGGCGCAATATAGAATTCTGCACAGTTTTCTATTACGTCTTTCCCCTGGATGAATTCAAAGTAATTGGGGTGGTTAATTTATTTACACAGAGCAGTTCACAGCACATTAAATAATAGAGATAATTGAACAAGAATTGTCAAGTGTCTTCTGATATCAGACATATTACAGAAGGGAATGTGCATAAAACTCCATTTCTATGCAACCATTGTTTATGGTAATTAAGTACACAGATTTATTCCTTGGTTGCCTTCCAAGCTTATGGCAACCGCTATT